>NC_044198.1:13794359-14122356 GCF_900880675.1 Sparus aurata
AGGTGGATTTTGCTTATATTTTCAATCAATCTTCCTTTAAGATGATATTAGAATCTTTTTAGGCAAATTTTAGGCATTTAAGCCGTATAAAAAAATGTCTGGGACATTCTGTTGTCTGACATGTAGGGCGGAGAAAAACAATTATTTTCATTCTCTATTAATCTGTCAAATTCTTTCTTGATTAAGTAATAAGTTTGGTCAACAACGTGTCAGAAAATGGGGAAAAATGTCAATCAGTGCGTAACAGAACCTGAGATGACGTCCTCAAATGTCTGTTTTCTCCACAGCCCAAAGATATTCACTTTAATGTCATAGAGAGGTTAAGAAACCAGAAATCAGTTGCATTTAAAAAGCTTTTTCTTTTTTTTTCCCATTTAAAAAATTGTTTAAACAGATTAACTGATCATCAAAATAGTCCAATACCATTTTTTTCAGGTGATTTTAATTCTAACTTGATGAAAATGCTATTTGTTTTAACATTTCTGATCGAGGAATCATCTTACAAAGTTCAAGATTTATTCGTCCATCCATAAAAATCACTAGAAATTACAGTGCTCCATTCATCTAAATCAGCCAAAGCGGATGACAAAACAGGAAATACAAAATAAAATAAAGTAAAATAAAATAAAATCTATGCCACAAAGTTATAAAGGGAACGTCAGAAGGCTGTCTAGAATCATTTATCTTGTGACAATAAAAGACTCGGGAATTATTAGAGACACCTGCCTGGTCACTGTGGCTATGAGAGCAATACACTTGTGAGGATGATATGCCATGTATTAGGGTGTGTGTGTGTGTGTGTGTGTGTGTGTTTGTGTGTGTGCAGTCCAGAGCCTGTGTGTTCAGGGTAATTGTAGTGCTGTCGGCCGGCTCGGTAGTATAATGGAAGTGCTGGTTTTCTTGCAAGTCCAGGCCTCCATATAAAAAAAAGACAAATACCTCTCTTTGCAACACACACACACACACACACAAAACAGAGTGGTAGGCAGTGAATATTGACCTGCACCTCTGCGGGGCTAAAAACAGAACTAATCAGTACAGCAGTCATAACTCCTTCTTTAGGGTGGCTCCTTTCTTTGCTCTCTCTCTGTGATTTTTTCTCCATCATTACCCCTTATTCGCTCTTTCATCCTCTCACCCCCCCATTTACTTTTTAATTTGCTCTCTCTCTCTCTCTCCCCGTCTCACACACACTCTCACTCTCCTTAACTCTCTCGTAAAACCTGCTCTCCTCCCCTCTTCCTCTCCTTCATCTTTCCATCTTTTGCCTTTTTTTTATTTCTATCTCACACACACACACAAGCTAACATGTTAAAAGTCGCACACAGAAAATAAACAGGCTGTCCCAGCTCGATACGCACGTCGATAATAATTCCAACTTTCATCTGTTAAGATTTTTATAACAGAAACAGTCATCAGGCGTTGCCATTTTAATGGCTTTCTTGTAAACGGTTACACAAATCTAAATCCTCCTGCCTGAGCTAAAAAAAAAAAAAAAAGAAAGAAAAAAAGACAGACTTAGATAAATGAACTGTGAGACAAAATGGAAGACAACGTAAAGATAATTAGGATTTAGAGAGGTGAAATGAAAGAACAAGAAGAGGCCGAGAGGCGAAAGGTTTTTAATAGCGGTCCAGGAAGAAAACGAGGGAGCAAACAGACATGAGAGGGGAAAATGCGTCACAGGGCTCCTGAAGCATCTTGGGATAGCTGCGTTGCGTAGGTGGAAAGGAGACACGGAGGGAGGGGAGGGAAAAGGCGCCATTTTGATGGCGATTCAAAACGGTGCTCGCTTTTCTTTTGTGCGTGCAGTTTTTTCGCCCCTTTCTTCTTCTTTTGCTTTTCTGTCTTTGTGCGATTATGACGGTCGTGTGTGTGTGTGTGTGTGTGTGTGTGTGTGTGTGTGGGGAGGGGGGTCGAGCGATCCATCTTTCTGCTGATGTGAGGGGCAAAAAAACTGTGTGATCCTTAGACCACGGGGGTTTTGTTGTGTGTGTGCATGAGAGAGAGAGCGAGAGGTTTAGATAGAGGGGGAGAGAGAGAGAGAGAGAGAGAGAGAGAGAGAGAGAGAGAGAGAGAGAGAGAGAGAGAGAGAGAGAGAGAGCGAGAGAGAGTGGGGGTGGGGTCTTTCAGTCGAGGGTCATCAATCACCGGCTGGGGTCAAAGAGAAATACGAAGGATTCAGAACCAATTATATCTGCCTCCACTGCACCCCTTCTGTATGAACACACACACTCATACAAACACACACACACAGAAGCACACTGACACGTAACACAAAATTAGTTCAGAGCAACATTTTCAGGATCAGCAAACCTGCCAGGCACGCAAACTCAGGATCACAACGTGCAAATGCGTCCAGGAAATGTTGTGTCAAAATGTCTGCGCTCCCGTGACGTTAAGCGATGATCTTGGTGGGCGGCATGGCAAAACCTCATACACTTTCACACGCGCGCACACACACACACAGGTCGGCTGGTGCAGCAAGGTCAAATCTGGCTGACATTCCCTGTTCTGGTCAACTTTTGTCTTTTTGTTGTCCTGGTAACATCAGCGCCATGGATGAACGCCTTTTGTTTCGTCAAATACCAAAGACACATATTTCTTTCGTTTGTTTTCCCTCTCTCTCTCTCTCTGTAACACACATACACACACACATACAATCACAAGATGTTTTTACCAACTGCCTCCACTTCTCCTCTCCTAATTTTCCTCAATGACTGTAGTCCTGAAGTGTGTTTGGGAAGTGCAGAAGGGCTGAAGGCAGGCTTTTCCCTTGACTCCTCCGTGCTGAGTTAGTGGCCCATATTGGAGGGAACCTGAATCCCTCAGCAAAATAAAATCTAATCAGTTTGGTTCCAGAGGTGGAAACGTTTTTATGAATTGAGAAATGAGTACATGTCCGCCAAGTCAGCTGAAATGACCTCAGACAACAACAGGGGAAAATGACTTTGAGTGCTGTTGCCCTACTGCACTGTTGCAACCCACAGAGAAAACAATAAGTTCCCTTTGGCCCCCATTACTACCCCCGTTTCACGTACATACGGCATTCCCGGTGGGCAACTAACACAAGTGAAAGAGGCAGAAACGATCGGTTGCACAGATGTTACGGATGACGATGCAGGAACAGGAAGAGGAGGATAGGTAAAATGATGGGAGCGTGATGGAGGAAGTTATGACAGAGATGAGCGAACGGAATTATATGGCTTGTATACAATTGTTTTACATGCAGGTGACGGGTAAATAAGAGAGCTTACATTATGGATGGTGTCAGCAAAACCTCGAAACATGGGGCTCGAAAGTCGCGCATTGAATCAAACAATGATGGTAGGAGTCTGTATGTCGGTCCTTCAATTATCTCAATAGCAATTTATCCGATCGATTTTACACTTTGCAGGTGTATGGCTGAGCAGTACGGCCTCTTGAGATCTATGGGAAGCATTTCTTAGTAGTCAGTAACTACCACCACAAGTAAACACTGTCGTTTCTGACAATACATTCACGAATAGATTAAGAAAGAGAGACCAGAGATGTTTCATTAAAGCAAAGCCTTTTAAGTTATGTTTCGCTAAACTCAAACCTTGCAGGCATCCTGGATGTAACTTTGGGACTGACTGTTTTTGTTCCTGCACCCAAAACCTAAACAGCTCTGTCCCCAATAGCTTGCTGTTAGCAATGACAGCAACCAGTTGATTTTCTCACTTCGCTACAATGTTAACTGCTAATGACGCAGCATCTACTCCAGCATTGCCTGGGGGCACAATTATGTCATGGCTGGAGTATCGCTCAGGACCCAAGGAAATGCAGCGTTGAGTGCAAAGTTGTTTGGCTTAGCGTTTCTCCAGAAAGTTTCGTGTAGCAATACTGAAGGCCAAGCAATCAGCTCGCTACGAACAAGAAACTGCACTTGAGATGTTATATCATTCTGTTATGACATTGTTGTGGCATATCAGCAGTCACAATGCAGCTGTGTTTTATAAAATACGAAACAAGAAGATGGCACATACTGTACATGCCGCAAAGCCACATGGTCGCAAGCATCGCAACCATGGCCACCTGCCTGGTGCGCCTCTTTACTGTTGCCATCTAATTATAGGTAATTCCAGCTAATTCTGGAAACGAGGACATCTATTTGTAAAAACAAGTTTCCATGATCTACTGTTGCAGTAGTGCTATAACTGCTACAGTAACCTGATACAGCAGTGAAGGAACAATGAGGCAAACATTTTATATTTCACGAGCAACAAGATCTTTTTACAAGATCTGTGTGCTCATTATGATCTGGAAATAAAAGTTTAGAGCTAACAGGTGAATTATGTGAAATCAGGACAATATTTTCTATGCAATTTGTCAGATGATTATTATTACTATTATTACTGTAACAATTCGGACAAAGTTCTTGCATTCCAAAAATCTACACTGAGGTTTACATTATAGCTAATACTTGGCTGTAAAGAAAACATGAAGGTCCTGCACAGAAACGATCACTGTTGATATAACAAAGGGCCGAAACATAATTAACTAGATGGCACAACACGGCAAAACAGTCCTCTTTGATTCAACAGTAGATTTTGTGTAATCCTGCTGACAAACCAACCAACCAAAGTGTGAAAACGTAACTTCCTTTGCTAAGGTAATAAAGTGAATTCAAGTGATCGACAGTGTGAAGGATTCTTTTGGTTTCTCAGTAAACCATCCTTGATTATATGTATGATAACATGCTTCCTACTTGCGAGGGAACCACTGATTTCCATTCAAATGCGCCATAACTGTCAACACGACGCGGCTGCTAACTTAATCTTATCATCACAATGAATCTCATATCTGCTTTTATTTTTGCTAATTCCAAATTATCTTCATTTGGCAGGCTACATGTCCGATGTCTTGTCAACAAACACACACACAGCACAATACCAGACTGTGATCCGCAGTACGTGGACTATAGCTTGCAGAAATAGTGAACAGGTTCTTCGGGACGCCATTTTTACACAATGAGAGTCTAATCAATATAAACGCACAGACAGGTGATACTCACAAGGTTCCGATTGGCTTGGAAGAGTCACATGATGTTTTTTTACACCATCAAAAAGCAGCTCTGCTCCACCGCTAGACAAAATAAAAAGAGACAGTTCAATTTGTAAAGTGTGATGTTTGTGGCATTTAGATAGCCTGCTTGTGAGGGTTCATCATCAGTGGGGGCAGTTTGGGCAGAAAAAGATGCTAAGTTTTTGTATATAGAATGTGTCTCTGCGAGGAAACTGGGGGTCTTTGAAATTAACCACTATGACACTCTGGTAGGAAGTTTTGGCTGAAAGGTCCAAATGTACAAGCAGCAATATATATTAAAATCAGTGAAGGACATGAGTGTAAAGCAGGGCTGTTTTAAGTGTTCCAAGTGCCAGTCTCATACAGTTATTCCTTTTATATATGCTTATATGAAGCCATTTTGGAGAGTGTTGAAATCTTTTAGCAGGGCAACTTGCCAGTATTGTATTTTTGCATTACTGTGATGAAGTACTTTTAATTGTCAGGATTTTAAAACACTTTATTAGCCAAAATCATTCATTCATTCCTGTCAGATTACTTTATACACTGTTATAGCAAATGAATGATAAATGTCTCGTATTTCCTGTTTTGTCCTTGAAAGTTTCCTGCAGAGAAATAGAGCTAGTTTGGTAGTAATTATAGATATTGGTACAGATCTGCTTTGTCTGTAAAGATTTTACTCAATGGAATGTCTACGGACCAAATCGTTGATCAGAAAGATAGTATATGTACTCACGGAGTGCTTGATTTTCTCTTCTATCACAGTTTATGACCCAACACACTTAAGACTTTCTGGGGCGCACAAACTTTGAAGAGATATTAATTACTAGGAAAATAAAGACAAAGTTCTGAGCTAGTCTATTAAGTTTTTACTTTTCTTAGTTGAGTTTGAAAACAGAGGTTGAGCTGTTCTGGAAAGACTGAAAGAGATCAACTTAATGAGATCTGGAGAAAATATAAATTTATTATCAGATAAATTACTGTGGCGTATCAGTTTTTTATTATAGTGAACTATGGGACCCATCAAATAAAGTTGTTACATTCTGATATATTTTGTTTTTGATATGGAATACATAAAAGGAAACAGGACTGTCATGTCTACTGTTTTCATGGTTCAGGTATTTTACCAACTCAAAACTATGGACCAAAAGTCTCATTTTTGTCACGTAAATATGGCTTCAATACCTGTCTATGGTCTTTTGTTTTCATGGAACTCTGTTTTCCTTTTGTTTTGCAGTTCAGTGATTATGTTCAGTCACAGTCCTCTGGCTGAGAGCCTCCCTGTGTCTCTCATTGAGGAGTGTCAGAGTCACAGCTTTACATGTTTTACAGGCTGCAGGGCAGTGCTGTCAGAATACGTAAGTAGTCAGTAACCTGCCACAAATGTTCTCTTTCATTATGCCAGTTCTGTTGCTGTTTCTCGTTTTCACAAACGTGTGGACTCTGTATTCGAGTCAAATTATAGACAAGAAGCGACCACACGATGATGGATATGTCATAAACAAACTCAGAACTAGCAGGCAGCTAGCTGTGACTCTAATTTGAGGTCTTGTTTAGTTAAACGGAGGACAACGATAAGACATTAAACTCATACAACGTTCGCACAACATCTTGTGTCTACATAATTGCTGACAAACAACCACTACAGGTATATTTAAACATTATAGTAGGTTAAATAGTCGCCTACCCAAACTCCAGATGAATCGCTATGGGCGCTGCCATATTGTCGGCACATACAGGAAGTAGTGGAGGGGGAGTCGGAAGTGACGTATGTGGACCCGTTTTTTCACCATTTGATTCAGAGGAGGTTTGATATGATCAGAAAACTAAGAGCAAACTCAAATATTTCCAGGTAAAATATATTTTGTAGACAAATATATTGTTATCTAATTGCGAATGTACACTATGTATTTACTTATTCATGTATGTATTGTTCTTGCCTATTTCATAGGCATGTTGTACAAAATGTAGGATATATAATAATTCAGATTGCAAGAAAATGAAAATATTATTTGTACACTACAACATTGTATATCCCTCCTGTGGTGACGTAAAACCACATGGCCTGTACATAATCAAACTCTATTGACTGTTCACCACCACTGTCCATTTAGTGTCAGTGAAAGAGTTAAACTGTGTTTATGTAACCATTCCTCTACTTTGCCAGTCCTATCATGTTCTATATTACAGGGTTGTTTACGGCTTTATGTTAAATGCTCAATTACTTTAATGATAGATAAAGTGTTATATTTTATTTTGAGATCTCCACCCTCAATATGAGGAGCCAAGGAATCAGTTTTACTTCTGTTATTTGAATTTCAAACTTTAGTTATTACACTTTCAGTTACACACTTACGCACTTTTTTTTCGCAAATGAAAGCATTTTTTTTGGTCTGTTTTTGTTAGCACATTTCATACACATATTGCATCACATGATGCATTGAAATATGAAAATAAAGAAAAACAACAAAAAAACATTAAAATACATATAAAAGGAAACCTTTTAAAGTTACAAATTAAAGAACACCAACCTAAAAACAGGATAGAAGAACAAGATGGTTCATCAGGGTTTTTTTTAGGTTCAGTCAAAGGCAGCGCAGAACAAAAATGTTGACTACCATTGCATTCTGGGAACAGATAGCCTCCCTCCACCTGATGACCCGAGAGGCAGAGTGGGTTCAAAAGACAGTCAGAGGTGTATTTTGGTCCGAAGCCATTGAAAGATTTATAGACAAGCAGCAGTATGCTTGCATAGTCTCTGACACTGAAGGAAAGTAAAGAGATCTTTGTTATGTGTTCAGTGTTCTGGGTGTTTGTTGGGACTTGAGCAGCAGCATGCTGAGTGAGCAGTTTTTAATGGTGTTATTGCATGTTACTGTCAATCTGCTGTAGTGAAGGGACTGTGATTATTTTTTAAGCCACATTTAAAGTTGTTTTCACTAAGTTTTGAATGCAGGCTTCTCAGATATTTGGTTGGAAAGGTAAAATTACCTTGTGCACTTGTTTCTCTGTGTAACTACCAACTCAAACTCAAACATAATGGTGGTGCTCCCATTTATTAGCCAAGCTCTGTCCCCTTTAATGAACTTTACTTTATCTTAGAAAATCATTATATTGGAGAGTCATTAGTTTATACAGCGCTCCCCCTCACATGCCCTGTTCACGTGCATGTATTTGCATTGTGTATGTCAATATAAGTGTGCACGGGCATGGTATGAGTGTGTGAATGCACATCTGTCTCTCTCGATCCCCTCTCTCCCTCCTACCATACATCCTCAATCATACGGGTGACAGTTCCAGTCCCAGTATACAGGCGCTGGGAGGACGAGGTGGGGGTGGGAGAGGGTCGGTCAGAGGTTTGAATTGCAAATCCGCTGCCTTCTGTTGGCGTCCAAGCCTTAGCAGGCCCTTCCCTGTCTACATTCATGTGTTAATGAGGAGTCAGTGCAGGGGCAGATAGACAGATCGACCAGGGGCCTGGCGGGGGGTTGAGGGGAGAGTGAGGCGTGGGTGTGGAGGCAGGCGGGAAAAAAACGAGGGGTCCTTCCACGGCTGAGGCTGCAGTGAAAGTTTTGAAAGATAATAAAGACATGATCTGTAGGCTACCATTCGCGGCCGCTGCCTTTTCATCCAAGCTGGGGCGAAAGTGTATGGTCACAAGTGAGAATGTCACGGGGTGAGCTCAGAGGGAGGTAAACAGGCAGAAGATGTGGGTGTGGGTGGGATCGTTATGGCTGTAAGGCTCTTAGTGATCCAGGGATGATCACACCATCACTGGGTATCACAGCATATACTGCAAAGCTGCCTTGAAGTTCAAGTAAAGCTGTGCAGGGTACCCTACCCCTGTCCCACCCAAACTTCAGTCACCCTCGTCTCAGCTTCGCATCCCAAAAACTGGATTTGATGGAAGCTGATTCTCAAAATTAAGAAATCTCATAATCAAGCAAAATCACAACCCTAAATCCACCAAAACGGAAGCGATGTCTGCATATTTCCCATATCCCATATCTGCCTGTAGATATCAAAAGTCAGTGCTACGCAGCAGCTATAAAGCAGACAGGGTCACACATGATCAGATGACAATGACCAACACAATGGATTAGCTGTAAAAGGACTGGGGGGAGAGATTAGGGGTGAATTGATGACGGCTTGCTGGCTGGTTGGCTGGCAGGCAGGCGGGCAGGCCCGGGAGATCTTGGGTCTGTTTCAATAAGGAACATAAAGAGCTGAAATTAACATGTACTATGATACCAAGCAGAGAGAATCCTCTTAGAGATTACATCCATAACATGTTACGCCTATGGAACTGTATGGAAAGCGGAGACAAAGAGCAGAGGGAATGATGATTTTCCATTGTAGCAGATTATGGGGGGATCCCATTCTGTGTGGACTCCATTGTTTTTTTTTCTTTTTTTTTGTTCTTCTCTGCTCGACATCATACCTCTGTTCGTGACACAAATTCTCCTGCTTTCTGTTTTTTTTTTCTTTTTCTCCCAGGAATCTTTTCACCTGGAATAAACTTGACCCCCTCTCAGCGTACCAGCTGCCTCCATCATGAAGCAGCGAGAGCAACAGCACTGCTCCTGCAACATCTGTGTCGTGGTGCACATACACACACACACACACACACACACACACACATACACACGTTGACAAAAGCACATGGTGATACAAAAAAAACATACGCGTGCACACACATGGACACACGCTCACAAATGCATGGAAACGCGAACACACACACACGTACACACACACACACACGGTCCATCTGTCTTTGTCTCCCTCCCACTGCCGTCACCATGGGTCTGTCTGCAAAAAAATGTGAGATGCTCCACACAACACGCATGCTCAGTGCACCTCGTATGGTGCATTTTCAGTTAAACATGACATACATCGCAGGATTGAATGTGAGAAACACTAATAGGGTAGAAAGGTGCTCGGGGGGGTTGGAGGACTCAGAATCTAGTGGACTAACAGGGATGCTCTTGTATACCTGGGGAGGAACCAGGAAGAAGTGCACAGGCCAGCCACCTGAACTGGAACAGGAACAGGAACAGGGTGCTGATATCTGCAGTTGGCTGGATGAGGAGTAACTGTGTAGAAGAAGAGGGGCCAGCTCCGGTTCTACAGTGAAATGCTGCCCCGTGTTGGTGATAAAAGAGCAGTGCAAGAGATTGGCTCCCCCAGGATGAGGCTCTTTTTTACACTAGTTGTTGCCAAGTATCCTCATCTATCTACGCATTTTTCTACTATAACAAGAAATGTAAAGATTATAGTCCCTTTGGTGCTTAAATGTCTTAAGGTTTAGTCAGACAGTATTGCTTTTTTCTTATTTGTTGTTCTTCTTTTATTTTTCTCATAATTATTTATTAATGACTTCCATGAACAGTTGATGAGTGTATGATCACCTGAAAACAAGACTCATTGTGTTTTTGGTACCTTAGAATGATTCTTTTACATCTACAGAAGGGGGGATCCTATTCCACAGTCTGCCTTGTTTCTACAGTAGCCCGGAATGGACAAACCACACAATCCTTATTGCCAAAAATCCTACACACTGGACCTTTAAAAACAGGTCAAAAATATAGAGATTCACTTTAAAACAGGACTTAGAGGGGCTCCGTGTAAGAGGTTGTGGCAATATTCATGTACTTGTCGCTTTTTTATTGGCTATATGTGAGCAGATTGTAACTTGACAAGAAAACCGACTCCTTCAGCATCTCTCTCGCTTACCTACATCCGAATTTCAGAGACCGTCCAAAGGATGTGACCGTGTGTGCGTTCTCGAGTGCCTCGTCTCGGCGCATCTTCCCGCTCCGCCAACAGAAAGCAGCAGTAGCTTAACATTTGTTTTGAAACGACCAGCTTCCAGCACAACACAAAAGTTCCACAGGGCCCCTTTAAATATTTCCTAAAACAGCTGAAATCTGTTTTGTTTTTTTTCCACCAACACAACTAAGTGATTACTTATGTAACTTTGATGCTGTGTTCATCGTAATGAAGGTGCACGTTGCCTTGTGCCAAAGTGCGGCTCATTTCTGTGTGCTCAATTCTTTTTGACAATTGAGGTCTTTGTCACAGAACAATAGGATACATCAGGCTTTGGCTACACTAAAACACTTGGTTTAGGTCTTTCCATTAGTTTTATGACCGTACGAAAATAATGGAAAATGATGGAACAGCCACACACCTTTAAAAAGCTGCATCTGATCATCAAGAGTCTCCCGCGAACGCGTCCCGTTACACGTGTACGTTTTCATTCCTGAACAAAATCAAACCGTTTGACACAAGCAATCATTTTATTTGAAAAAAAGTGAACTGCTATGTACAGTACGTAAAAAAACATGAGATCGGTCCTGAAACATTTTGTCGTCTTTTCAAGTTCATCTCATACGGTCCTGCTATAAAGAACAGGAGAATCCACACACCGTCAGAGCATTCCTGTACAACATTCAACAGAGGACAAATATAAACATATTACATCATCGTCATCAGTTTAGTCATCGTCAGTGTTTATCAGACATTAAACCTAAACCAGTAGGTTTGATAGCTGATAACAGTGACATCGAATATTGGTCTCAAACACAGAGCAAATGGGTTTTATCCCACTGTGTGTGTGTGTCTATGTCTTCCTGTTATATCATATTACAATTGAAGATTCAGTGTTTTTTGCTGACTAAAGATCGCCCCCTGTTGGACAACAGTGGGAACTGGCACATGGCTCTTCACCTCATGAACTGATCTGTACAGTCGACCCCGAATATGTGACGAGAAAGCTGGATCCCTCATACGCAACTCTCCGATAGAGGGATACTTTCAGAATAATTTGCGTTTGATCGATATCTGGTTTGACTTTCATTCATATATAGATTTTCAATTTGGATGGGGTTAGGAAGAAGATTGATATTTTAAAAAGAAGGCAATGCTGGGGGCTAAACATGGAAAACATTCTGAATGTGTGTCCGTTCCTCGGGGGTCTCAGCCCTTGCCTGAAATGATTGCATAGCTCTGAGAGTTGGCTCCAGCCCTCTCAGGCCGACATGCCGTAAACACAGCAATTATTTGACACCGAACAGCCGACCAAAATGAAATCCCACAGCAATAATAATAAAAAAAAAAATTAGGATCATTTTTCGCAGTATTGCCGAAACGAAATTCAAAACACACAACCGAAAGACATCCTCTGCAGCCGTGCTGTGTTCAACATGTCCTTATTTGATTCAGTTTAGGAACTTCTGTTTTTTCACTCATTGGTTTTAAAAAAAGATGGAAGATGACAGATTTCTCTGTCTGTTCAGTATCAGCACGGATCACCTGTGTATTTCTCAAGTTTATCATATTTAAAATACATGTTTAAATGAGTCGTTTAAAAGGTGCGATATGCTAGAATTGGCCACCTGCTAAATGCATGCTCCAAACAACTCCAAAAATAGCTACTGAATGTAGCCGCTGTTAGCCAGTGAGCTCAGCTAACTGTGCAGCTAGCGAGCAATGCTGTGAGCTGATTCTGCCTGGACTCGTAGCGTTGTTGACTATCATCTCTTGAGGTACAAAGTGGCTAGGAGCTAGCTGGTTAGCATGCCGAGTTCGGGCGATATCACTGCGACCTAATACACCTTCGACGTAACGTCAAAACTCTTTTCTCTCCACATTCCGTTGAGAATCTTTTTTGAACATTTTAAACGCAAATTCTTACATATTGCACCTTTAAAGCAACATTTTACTTGGTATAACATTTATAGCAGCATGCAACAATATCTGCAAATGTACAAACTGAAGCGACAGTCGTACCACAGCATGTTTATAAATGTCTATATACTAAGTGAAACATTGCCCTTAACTCAATACGAATCTCTCCCGTCTCCCCTCCGTCTCATCGTGCTGTTTTTAGCTAGACTTTGTGCACAAGACGCGCAAATATCAAAAATATTAGTCTAACAGCTACAACAGAGGGAGGCCCGCTTTGTCCTCTTAATGTTTTAAACAACTCGCAAAGCCCTCGTATTATAAGTTGCTGCATTACTTCTGCAAATGTTTCATTTCTGATACATTTATTAATGCATGCCTGATACATTTTTAATGGGATTCAATGGGACTGCTTGATACATATTTAATGAGGTTTGATGAACATGGTTCCCTAAGAATGAGCACTGACAGATTTGCGTGAGTTTTGCTGAAGCAACATCCATGATGTTTAGATCTCCTCTGATCAAAAACAAATCAATTAGGACAACAAAAAAAGAAAGACATGAAACATTAACGACGTACAGAAATGAAGGAATGTCAACACACACACGCTCACTCATACGGACGAAACATCTATATATGAGCTATGTAAGTTATTGTTATCATTTCTGCTACAGTGTGTGACAGCAGTTGAAACGAGAGAGTGTCTGTGTTTTATTGGAGCAAAAAGCCAAACTCTGCAGCGCTGTCTGGCCCTCTGGAGACACCGTACACATGTTACTGTTTGTACCAAGCAGAGAAGCTGGTCACCCATCTCTCTCCCATCTTCTTTTCTGCTCAGCTTGTCTCTCCTCTGATGCAGTTTAAATATTTTAGCACTGAGTGAAGTCCACAGGGAGCAACAGAAGTCCACATCGAGTGCAACACGTCTTATAAGTGAGACGCTCATCTCTGTATCCCTACTGCTCACTGCTCATGCTCTGTTAGCTGCCTCTTCATTCACTGTCACTCCTCTCAGTGTTCACGCTGGACTCTTCCACATCATCCGTCGCGATGCAAAACAAGACCGTACCACGAAGAGTGGCGAGTGCAGATGGGGGGGTGT
This sequence comes from Sparus aurata, assembly GCF_900880675.1. Taxonomy (NCBI): domain Eukaryota; kingdom Metazoa; phylum Chordata; class Actinopteri; order Spariformes; family Sparidae; genus Sparus; species Sparus aurata. The sequence continues at coordinate 13,808,197 of NC_044198.1, forward strand.
TTTGGCGATGGCGGGTGTCGGGGGCGGGTGCTATAGCTCGCTGTGGCGCACAGGGGGCTCTAGCTTGTGCGACAGGGCGGTGAGGACCTTGTCGAACTTCTCGTAGCGCTCTGACTGGCTGCCCTCGGAGCCGCGGCTGCCCCACAGGAGACGCATCTGGAACTCTGTCTGGAAGACCTCGTGAATTTCGGCGCGCTCTTGGAGTCCTGGAGAGGGAAGGAGAGGGGAGGGAGTTACTCTTTGCAGATGACCTCGCAGTCATGATGATCATGGCTAACAAAATAACAAAAAAGGTTAATAGACAATTCCATAAAAACAAGACTGTGGACAAACTAAAACTGAAGTATGAATGATTTTGTCAAGAAAATAGGGAACAAAATAAAGTGAATAAGCTTAACTAACAATAAATTACATAAGAAGGGTCTTTAGTGTCTGTTCCTCGACTTATAATACATAAAACAATACATTTGGTCAGAAAATCACCTTTTGAACATTGCAAAATACAAAAATAAAATAAAAGTAAGAACACTAAGTACAATACAATTATCATTATGTCTGACAAAAATAATTTTAGCTCAAAGGTCCACTAACAAGTCTTTATTGAGCGTTTCACAACATCTCCCTTTATCAGTGCTGCTCTCCTCTATATGGGACCAATATTTCCCTCCTTAACCCGATCAAAGGTGAACTAAAGATAGCTTCTGAGCGCAGACATCTTAAGCCCGGAACAATTAAAAAAAAAACGGTATGAAGTAAGCCTCTCGTCTTTGGCCCGTGGCGTTGTTGATGAAGGGGTCAGACTGAGGTCGAGCTGATCGATGGTGAGATATAACAGAAAACAGAGACGTGAGCGGATGGCTATTGACACACGGTTCAATAAAGCAGTAATGACCTCAAACTGAGAACCATTGGGGAGGTATTAGAGATCAATGCAGTTTACATACTTTAGTAGCCATACACACTCACACACACACACACACAAATCAGTGATGTCCCGATCACCCTGCTCGTCGTTATTAACAGTTATACATTAGCAGCATGAGATGCAACACAAAACCTTTCGATTTAAAACCAGAATCTACAACCATGCTAACACTCCTGTGAGGGGCAGTGGTGAGCAGCCCAAATACCAGCAGATCAACAAACTATTAGACACTAGACATTCCCATACGTAGACCCTGCAGCATGGCTGAAAACAACACAGATGTTAACTCCGGTCACGCTTCCAAAGATCGTCCTTACCCTGCAGTTTGGTCTCAGCGTTGGTTCTATAGATCCCCCCGTGATGAGCGATGGTGCGAGCTGCCTCTAGGTGATACATGACCACATCTACTCCCACCTCGGCGCTCTCCCAGGGCTCCAGCACGTCCCCAACAGCCATGCCCCGCTCCAACAAGGACAGGACGGGAATGATGTGGGGGAAGGAGGTGTTGGACAGGGCGCTGGACTCTGTAAGCAGAGTGGGAGTTGAATAAATAAGCGATCACACAAATCTGTAAGAAACACATGACAACAGTGTAGACTGGGGTCTCACCTTTGCCGTCGTTCATGTTCTTCATGAACGGTTTGAGTTTCTTCTCGTACAGAATAGCGCCCTCTGTGTGTCTCTGGCGTAATGTCACCCACGTCTGCTCCAAGCGGGAAATCTGAAGTAATGAGAGAAAACTTTAAAATGTAAACAACACATCAAGAAAGATTGTTTGATTTTTGTCTAAACCCTTTCCATCAGGTTCAGACCTAACCTTGACCCTTGACCCGATGTGCCAACTGAAGTGGGCATGTCATGTTTTAAGTTGTCGTTGTACGCTGTGTAATTCCCTCTGTCGATGACGCATCCGTGATTTCTCACCCTAGACCTGACCCTGACCCTAGTCCTAACTAATCCTAACCCTGGTTGAAACACAGCTTGGTTTGCAAGATAGCACCATGGTTCCAGGAGACTTGAACAGAACAGTTTCAAGAACTGGAGCTAATTTGGTGGTTAATGGATATATGTGTCTTGTTTACCTGTGGCAGCTCCAGGGCTCTCATCACAGCAGCAAAGCCAAACATGTTGCCCAGGGTGCTCTTCAACTCCGCTGCCAGTTGGATGGTCTTGTGGAGCAGGGCCGCCCTCTCCTCTGTGCTTCCTGTGCAGCCCAGCAAGTCCACTGCCATCATGATCGACATGGTGTAGAACCTGAGAAAAGAAGAGAGATACTGTTCAATAACACTGGATCAATGAAGGTTCATTAGCGCTACTGATAGAGAAGAAGAAGATGCTGAGCCAAAGCCTATTTTTAAAGTCACGCTGTGGTAGGTTGTACTGTGTGATGCAATCGGACGGAGCCTTCAGATGTTGATGAAATATAAATTAATTCAAGTCCTCAAGCAAAGTTCAGGAAGAGGAAGTCACGCAGAGCTGTAAACCCCAGTTGGATGCCTCACATTTAGCTTCTATCATCACATGATGCTTCACTGAGAAACATTTACACCGTTGTATAATGAAAGAAGAGGGGGAAAAAAGAGGTGAAACAGAGGACGAGAAGGCGAAAAAGGGGATGAGAGATGATGGTGGAGAAGAGCAGAAGATAATCAGTATGTGAATCATTGAAATGAACAATGTATCAAAGACGACAGTTTGTACCTCTCCAGCAGGTCAAGTCTTAGCTGGTGTCCATGTGGTAGTGTCAGTAACTCCAACCCTGAGGACACTCCCATCATCCTTTGCGTCTCCGAGGTTACGCCTAATATTCTGGCCACCTGTAACCAAGAGTTAAACAATAATTTGTTGCATGTGCATAATGTCATGTGTCCGACTGGTGTTCACACTTGTGCATTTACTTTATGTGATTGTGCATGTGTGTGTTTGCATATGTGTGTGTGTGTGTGCGCGCGCACGTGTGCGTACCGTGCAGTCCACCATGGTGATGTGTTTAGCCGCGGTCCTTGCATCCACCTCAGCCAGCAGCTCTTTGACTCTCTTCAGCACCGACATCTCCAGAGGCTTATTCTCAGCGGGCATAAGGCAAGACTCGTACCTGTGCGGGAGCGATTACAACGCGTTGGAAAATACTGAACTGGAACGTGAGCACAGGCAAGGACCGCACGAAAAGAAGAGTGCTGCAAAGATAGATAAGCTACAACAGAATGTTTCAGACTCTTTGGCTGCAAAGTTTATGACTGCGAGCTCATGCAGCTACAGTGGTCGGCTGATCTTTAACACGGATATTAAAATTTGGAATGAATAAAAAACCAAATAACAATATATACAGCTCGTTTTTTTTTTTTTTTTTACAAATTCACAGGTTATTTTTTGATGAGGATACTTTAAATGTAGTTGTTAAAGAACTGTTTATTTCATTTTGTTTTAAATCTTTAAATCGGTTACCAGAGTCACTTGGCTTGTCACGGTTTAGTTTTTGTCACAAATAGTTTGAGCTTTTAGTTTACTATAATCACTTTGGTTCTGAGTATTTTACAGTTGAAACACTCTGTCCTGGATAAACTAATGATGAAATTGTTCTTAAATGACCTAAAACGTGTTGTGACGTCATATCTGTTGTGCAATCTCTTATTAGTTGCTGTGCTGACACCGGTAAATCTGTGAAAGGCTAAATTCTGATTATATGTTTAATCTGATGTTGAATTAGTCCCCCAGCTTGTGAAGCAGTGCCCTTTACTGAATCACTTAGTTTGAATTAGTTTGTCCATTTGTCATCTGAGCCTCTATGAACTGATATGACACATTGTAAAGCTGAGAGCTGAGCACTTTCTGGCAAGGCAACTATTGTATCAGCAGCAAAGTTATTAACGGCCTCTGCCATATATCTGTAAGACCACCAGTCACATCGACAAAGCTGTACATCAGCAAGCCAAACCAGATGCACACTATATATATGTTCGACACTGCATGACACTTGACACTCGGTCTTACCATCATGTCCTAATCACGCTGCCTTCCCTTCAACCAGCCAGTCGCCGACTCACTCCGGCGCCTCCAACATAAGCAGCTTTTACTGCCTTAACTGTCAATTTCTCCAGTAGTGTTAACACTGACAGTAATCCCCCTGCGCCTAAATTTCACAGGGGATGCTGACATGACCAAAAGCTGCTGCCTGCTCCGTTGCGGCTGCCAGCTCAGTGTACCTGACCCTTTTCCTTTCGACGAGCCTCGTCTGCTGTCTCCTCCCGCGGCACCGCAAGCGCAACCAAATACAGTTTCTGCTGTGTCTCTGACCACAGCACAGAGTCTGCCCTCAGGCTGTTTCCCACAGGATCATCAGCCGTTTACTCAAGTCTGTTTTACAGTCTCCGTCCACTTATAGCTCCTCTGCAGTGTTGAACCCCCTCGCCCATTATGACAAAATGTCAGCAGGTGTAGTGACCTTTGAATACACCGACTTTACATCCTGAGAGATTATGCTCTAGTCGTGTACTGTTTTCAGAATTTTTCGAGTTACACAATTTCAATATTAAGTCTTTGTTGTGAGAGATGAATGTTGAAAAATCCAGCAGCACCAAAAATGAATTTAAAATAAGGTCAAACTATGTTTTGACAGTCTCAATGCCATCAATGCATGTAACATACTCTGTTATACTGAATTAGTCATCCTTCTAAAAAGGTAGACAGTTTCTCAGAAAAGCTCTCTGTGGTGTGACTCCCTTCCATAAAGTACTTCAAAAAGTCCAAGTCTGGAAGCCTAATCTCGTGTGCTTGTGTGTCTTGTACCTGGATGGCCTGAACGAGGACGCTGTCTCCACCTGTGGGGCGCTGAACATCCCCTCTCCTTCCTCCCTCGCTCCATCCTGCCTCCCTTCTTCCACTCGCAACCGTTCCACGTAGCCCTTGGCTGGGGGTTTGGGCGGCCCGGCAGGGCAAGGTCTGAGGTCACAGTAGCTCCCTGCTGTTTCTGACGAATGTGATTGGTAGCTGGGGTGATGGGCGGGCGAGGAGTGTGCCGAGTGGGAGGTGTGTGCGGGATGCTCGGGAGGGTTGGTGCCGGCCGAGGGGCTGAGCTGAGGGTCGCTGGAACGACGCATCACCGGGGAGGGCGGGACGACGGCCAGCATGCGGCCGCTAGAGTGGGCTCTCTGCCTGGTGACTGAAGACAGAAAGAAGAGTCTCAGAATGTCTTATGGAGGCCTCGTTTGCGAGTGTAGAGCAGAATATTTTATTAATGTGTCTTACTGGCACTATATGCAGGAGAAAGTGGGGTTTCCCCAACTGGGGACAAGGGGCAGCGATACTCCTGAATCTGGTCCATGCTCATTGCACAGTTCCGCATTGCGTCTTTATGGTGGTGGATCGTCGACGGGCTGTAGAGACAACATTTTTGGGATGTTAAAAATGTTTGGGTGTTGATACGACAGCTGTCGGTTCTGAAGGGAACCTTATAAAGGCAGTGCAGTTCAGCATGTCACAGGAGTGGTGTTGTTAGGAATGCAAAAACAATGCTAGGGAGACATTTTAGTTGGAGCAATTCTTCTACGTCGTAAACACACGTGTACTCGTGTTATTTATGAATTAAAACCATTTTTTAAAGCAGGAGCAGAAAATGTCGTTCAACGTGGCCGCTTGGGAAAAGATTAAAGGTGCAGTATGTAAGAATTGGCCACCTGTGGAAATTATACTCCAAATATATAGGGGGCAGCATATCACCAGCTGCCCTTCAATACTTAGCTCAGTTAGCCCTGGAGCTAGCGGTCCAGACATCATAATGTCAAAACTGTTATTTTCTTTACACTTCTGACATATTGCACCTTTAACTGGAAAAATGCATTAACACTATTTTTTTAGCGCATTTTTACTGGGGGAGATGTTTTCAACAATCATGATCAATTACATCGTTTTCACACATCTTCCACTATGTCCTTGGCATTGAATGGCTCACATGTATTTCCACTGTAAACAAACATTATTTGTCTGCTCCTCCTTTGTAGATTCAAGTTTCAAACAGCCTTTGTTCTGCCTGAAACTTGAGGGATCCAGTGCACAAGTAGTGAGTCACTTTGCAACCTCACTCTGAGGACACGTTGCTACGGGAGGTGCTATTGTGTGTGTGAAGTGAGGGGGGCTGCAGGAACGTGGGAGGTAAAGCGTAGTAGTTTAGTGCTCCAACACAACACAAGTGTCACACACTAACACACACGCACAACCTGCTGCTGGGCACAGGTTCCGGCTCTGGCTCTGGAGTTGCCACTGGCGTCCTAACTGGACTGGGACTGTCTGAGTCACTGATTATGTACGTGGCATAAAACAAGAATGAAACAACATGAGGATGACTGCAAAAAGAGTTACTGTTGGCACTTCAATTCCACTCCTCTTCCTCCCGGCTCACCTGTGAGGTATCATCTTCTCCGTCGTCAGCCCGTCTGTCATGGTGACGCTCCTCCTCTTGATATACGCTCCCCTCTGACTGGACGGCGAGTAGGCGGAGCCTTGCTTACTGTTGGCCAGAGCGAAGGTGGCCTCCAGGTAGCGCAGAGGGAGTGTCCTGCTGACTGGACAGTAGATGTGGACGCCGCTGGACTGGGAGACCGGCTTCCGCTGGCCCACGTAGAACCGCACGAGCTCCTGGACCGAGTCGAAACTGTCAGACTCCAACATATACTGCACCTGGGGATGAAGAAACAAGAGACTTAAAAAAAGTCTTTGTTTTTCTTTGTTTGTTTTTTTGCAGAATGCACCATGAACATTATGAAAGGAGCGCAGATGCAGGATGTTTGCTTCTGCGTCTGATATCTCTCTCATGCCAAAATCAATCAAATATCCCTCCAGAGAGGGAGCGCAAAAGTGGGATGAGTGGGGAACACAAAATGCTTTCCCTTCCACTTTAATTCTATAATTTCTATGGTGCTTTAAACTAGTTCACCAGCGCACAATCACCAAATAAGTGCTCTGTGCATAACAAAATTCAACAGAAATTGGCCAAATAAAAAAGAGAATTGAGGTCTGGAAGCGTAGAGAGAGACAACAGAGGGACAGCTGGTCAACAAGGCGCACCTGCACCAAATTAGCCTGCCAATGTAACCATTGCCATCATGAGCAACCAGATAAAACAGGCCTCTCCAAATGGAGGATGGGTCTTGACTAGCCAAACACAGGGTGTAAATAATAAAGTTAGAAATGCAGGATCTAAAGTGAGGCCACGTGAGACCAATAGAGGCTGCCATCAGGACTCAATACACCTTTTATACAGTGAATATACTGACAGGTTAAACACGGGTGTGACTAATAACATTTCTAAATGTTTTTTTTTTATTTATTTAAGGTGCATGCCTACAGTCCACAGTTCAGTCCAAGCCACGATTTTTGAGTCAAGTCCCAATAATAAGTCTAATGTTTGCCCTATCTGTTTCAGTGTCCGAAGTGGGTCTTACCTCCCAACAGCTGTTTGAACACACTGTTTCAACTGATTTAACCATTTACACCACATTTTATAAAGAATATGATATATTGATGGTTTATGCCAGGAGAGCAGATCCCCCAGACTCCATTTAAAAAAAAACTCAATATTGAGACTTGTTGCGTGAGGAGGAACTAATAAACTTCATGAAACACTGTCTGCAACAAATTCTTAACTATTTGGGCCTATTTGTTAATTCGGCGAACGTTAAACATGAAGGTATTTCTTTCTGTGTATAGTTCTATTCTATACTATTCTATTCTTGTTTGTTCCAGTTCTGTAGGTGTATATTTGCATATAGAGGATGGATAGTAACACCAGATGCGAACAGCTTCATTGACTAGGTTCAGCAAAAAGCCTTTGAAAAGTTGGGATGTGAATAGAATGCAACACGGTGACTAAATACACCATGTAGAGTGCAGTCAGTCGACAGAAGCAGACAGCTGTTTACAGTACGACAAAACGCTAGTTATAGAGACAAGAGGGGAGTACGGAGGATTGGGAACTGAAACCCGGGACATTTGTATCACAGCTTTGGTCTCGGTTTCAGAATCGTTACACAGGACTGTAGATCAAGTGTTTGGTTACACCCGTGCACTTCCTGCTCCCATCTAGAGAAGGACTGAGAGAGAAAAGACAACAACAGCAGACAATCCCTCTCTACAGTATGTTATGCCTACAAAACACAAAGTAAATGCAGAGCACCAAATTTAGTTGAAGGGCTTGAAACAGACAGCCAGCCGGTCAAGGCGTCGTTACGTACCTTGGTCTCGTTGGACTTGACCAGGACTTTGCTGATCTTAAAGTGCAGCACTTCATTATCCCATCGGCAGGTCAGCACGAAGTCGCCCACGCTGGTCAGAGAGTCACGCACGAGGAAATCTCCGTTACGCAAAACCAGAGTCTCTGACACCTGGACAGAGAAAATAAAAGAAGAGAAAATGGTTTTAAATTAGTAAAGCGAGACAAAAGGCTCCGATCCTCGAGAGCTGCAGGCCAACTCGCTTCAATGAGTTCCAGCATGAGTGTGAATATTTTTCTGTCCGACACTTTGACTGTTGAATAATTGAATTTAGAGAATCGTGATTATTTATAACAATGCCTTAGGACGCTTCTGAACAAACACAACTATCTCTCTCGCCGCATTGGTAAAGATGGATAAAATGCCGGGGACGATGGCCCAAATGACTTTCTGAGGACGCATTCTATCCAGTTCAGCGCTGATGTAAGAATGAGAATTATTTTGAATTTATTGACAGAACAAGCAAACCAAGGAAAGCAATCTCCACATTCATGGTCAATGGAACAGCTTCAGGCTGCACATCTTGCTGATGCCAAACACTAAAGATGTTGGCGAAGATTCTCAGTCATCCCTTACAGAGTCGTTCACATGTGACCTTTACGACACCCACACATGCTTTAAAGCATGCAGCTCCCCTCCAGTCCGTAAGAAGTGAAGAGGCCTCTCGGATGAGAGGTGAAACGTCTTCAAGAAACTGAAACAAGTCCATTTGCCTCTAAAATAGCACTTAGAAAAACCCAGCAGATGTGTCACCGGTGTCTGTGAGAAGAGATCACAAGTATAGATCTAGTAACCATATAGTTAAAAAAAAAAGAAACTGAGCAGTATTCTTAAAAACTAACTGGAAAGAGTGTGCTGATCAAGGCTGAGGCTGAATCCAAATGTCCACCATCTGGACTTGTGAACTGATGCTGTCTTCCAGTCAAAGTCGGAGGTTGAAATTTCCCAGTTTGAATTTCCAGCTCCAGACTTCCAAGCGCTCCATGTGCATGATGCCAAAACGTCATCTGCCCGAAGTTTCGTCTGGAATGCAGCTTTATCGGAAGTCGTACATAGTATGATGCGTTCACGATCATCACAACGAATCTGCGAGGGTGTGACACTGCAAGGCTAATATAAGCTGCTGTGTGACAGTCCTTGAGGTCCCTTGTGGACTACAAAAAGTAAAATTTACATTTTTAAAGCCTAGAAACCTCAGAATGACCAAGTAACCTGTTACATTTAAGTTGTATGAGCAAAAAACTTAGTCAGCTTATCGAGGTAATTTTTAGGCACTCTGCTTCTGAGTAAAGCCACTTTATCAGGTTTTTAGTGTATGACGCTTTAACTTGCAACTCAGCATGGGAAATAAGGCAATGCAGCACAAGGTAAATAATGCTCCACACCAGCAGGGGGCAGTATATGCACAGATATAAAGCCGAGATCAAGTGCAGGAACCTTGTTTCACCCTAAATTTCTCAACATTTTGAGGATTTTTCTCTCACTGCATTTAAGAATGTATCATGTTTGACGCTGACAGTTTGGAACAAGATAACAGGAGCAAAAGGGAAAGCCACAGATGACTGAAAGTCTTCACTTTAATTGAAGGAAGCAAAGAGCAGAAGGGGGAGGCAGGGAGGAGGGAAGGACGGGCTTTAAGAGAGCTGATTCACCTGCTGAAATTTAGTCACTAAGTATTGTTTTGATAACCAGGGGGCAGAGGGGTTCCCCCAAGTGTACACAGGGGCAAACCCATGGATCCATGAATATTTTATGTAAATGAAAAGAGGAAAGACTCACAGATGGCTGATTTGAATCTGTGTCTGTGTTTATGTGTGAGACAGAGAACAGAGGTTGATCAAGAGACGCAGGATGTGTTTATGAACCGGGACCCTCCACATGTGCATGCAGTGTGTGTGTGTGTGTGTGTGTGTGTGTGTGGGTGTGTGTGCTGTGGTGTGTCTCTTTGTATCTGTGTCTCAGTCACCAGCTGTGAAATGCGACTGCGTACATCAGCAACACGCGCAGCTGTCTGTTTGGCAGAGTTTCTCCCCTCCTCCTGAACGCTAAAGCAATTTTCGACTGAGCTGTGACAGATGATGGGATTCAGTAATCAGTGTCATTCTGTGTGTAAGGCATTTAAACTGCGCTTTCAAAGCCAAGAGACTTTGGCCAAGTAATCGCTCAACTAATACTACCGGTTGACAACCACATCAACCCACGCAGATATACTATTATGTTTGTGCCTTTGTCCCGCCTCATTCTGGCTTTTTAAGAACATATCACAAAATGAGGGGATAGAAACACAAACCACAGCAGCGATGAATCACTTTCAGAATGTATTTATTCATTCATTCATCATTTGTGCCAAAGGGACTGAGAGGCTGCAACATGACGTTTGAGCTTTTTATGCATCTTAAGTGTTTTTTGATTTTTTTTTTTATGATGATTTAAGGTTTGAAAGCAGATCATTAAATTTGTTTGTGTTATCTCTAAGTATGAAGGTTTGCATGTTTTAGATGGTTCCCTGTCCTAACACACCCAATCATAGGCTGATGAAGAGCTGATCATTTGTATCAGGTGTGTTGCGGTGCAAACACACGCTGCATGATTATGGTGATTATTTTCATTTTGACTGAGTCACAGCAGGCCAGAGCACAGCGTGATGTTTGGACTCTGATTGTTCTTGCCGAAACCTCAAGGATTTTAAATACATCGACATAAGAGAGTGCAAATTCTCACAGTTCTCAAGCTGAAACCTTCTGTGAAACTAATTGTGAACATCAGGGCTGCAATAAATGATTATTTTCATTACAGATGAATGCACCAATTATTTCTCAATGAAGTGATGATTGTTTTGTTTAAAAATATCAGAAAGTTGTGAAATTTTCCATGGAGATGTCTACTAGAGCCCTACAGAACCAGAGGCCCGACCTTGGGCTATGCCCGGGATGGGATCTGTGCTCTTTTTCTTTTTGTTTGGCTGCTTTGAAGTCTATCCTCCTTGCTGAAGCACTGACCAAGTCTCTGTGACACAGCCCTCCTCATCACTCTTGAGCTTTTAATCAGGCCTCACGCAGTGACACACACAAAACACACACTCCTCTCTGTCCTATAAACAACTGTTTGACTGCATAGGAAAAAATACACTGATATTTAACTGAGGAGGAGGAGGAGGAGGAGGAGGAGGAGGAGCACTGCTGCTGCGGCCCTCTGTGTGCGTGAGATTCTCAAGCCATGGATCAGGTGGGACAGGTCATAAAAAGTATCACCCTGATCAATAACGGGCAGGATGAGAGGAGAGAAATACGTCCTTAATGAGGAAAATATTATCGACATTACCTGCATCGATCCTCCACCAGCAGAAACGATATGTGTCTCTCTACATTAACATGCGATTTTGCACGCCAGGATATATACAGCTGATGTGATTCACTGATTATTATAGGATTATTTATAAATCATTCTATAACTACAGTTTCTAGCCTTTGTAAACGTGCCACGGTATTTGTCACAGGACATTACTGAGTGCATTAAAATAACCGAAAGCAGCCTCTCAAATCTGATTAATGGGTTCTTTAAATAGAAGGAAACAGACTGTGCCTTTTTGACTTTAGACCAGCTTATTGTTGGTCTGTGGCGCCGTCGCTTTCTGCTGCCTCAAGAGACAATCTTCCATCAGTGCGCCTGACCACACCTCACTTTAAGACCAACACGCCCAGGGGCGCGCACATCTATTTGTGATATTCGGGTTTAGACTCGGGCGAGGGCTTCAAATGTTGCATTACATTCGGTTTATTGTCGGGTTGGACCTCTACGCCATGAGCAGCTCATGGTGACGCTCTTCCAATGTCTTCTTTTGTCTGACTAGTCAGCCAAAACCCACTGAAAAATCAGTTCACAGTGACATGAAACAAAGAAAAGCAACCAATCTTAAAATTTTACGACCAGAGAGTGATTGTTTTTGCGTAAAAAAGGCAAAAATGATCAATTGATTATGGGAATCATTGCTGATAAACTTTCAATCAACTGATCCACTTCCTGTTTCAGGTGTAATTACTAATTACTTTGCAGATTACATGCTGCATCAGAGACAAAGAAGTATGGATGTATTTCATCTACTAACACATATGCATACATGTAAATATACATGTATGATTTACTTCCATTTGTATATTCAATACTTAAGTACCTGAATATTGCACATTTTTACATTTTATATTGATGCCTGAAGAGTTTGCCTCAGTGTGTGCCAGTGTTTATGCTGGGACACACTGTTCACAGGCAGTGTGTCACCACTAATCTGTTCTCAAACATCCAGACAGGACTCACTGCGTGTGCCAGTACACAGATTCCACAGTGTACCTTCACCATGTGTCTTTACCTCTCTGGGTATGTGTCCATGGTACCAGCCATGGCTCCTGATGTCAGCGGCGCTCAGTTTCAGCTCCTCCTCCAGCTCCTTCCGCAGTTTCTCGGGAGGAGACTCCAGCAGATACTTCTCTTTGGAGAACTGCATGGAACAAACAGGAGGTGAAAAACAAAAACGTGAGTGGGGGCAAGTTTACACAAGGGACTCATCACATGTCTACACGCACATCTATGTATATATAACCATCATTCATCCAGTTCAATCCCACTGGGATTAGGATCTCATTTTAAAGAGAGATTTGAGTACATAAGTATAGTTATGACTACATAATAGTCGTGTTCAGGGAATGAAATAAAATCATGTAGTGTCATTTTGTAACACGGGTGTCTGGTTCCGAGCTACAGCAGCACACGCACAGATATGCACGAAGAAAAAACACACACCTGTGTTACAGAAGGCAACACTGCAGGAAGCAACAGTGTGTGCCGCCTGCCACACGGGCGTGCACACACTCACTCGGGCACAAACACTCCAAACACAAGAAACAATCCAATCGACCCTGACCTGATTACTGAGAGGCTGAAATCATCATGTGTAAGCCCTTCTTGTTCTCATGCGCTGCGGAGACCTAGCTTCAGCATTTGAGTGTGGTCACTGAGGATGGAGGATGGGTTGCAATAATGCCAAACACACGCACACACGCACACACACACACACCGTCATTCACAAAATTCACACACACAGACACGATGGATCCTATTTTAGATTTCAAAGCTTCGTATTTCTGTGCAGGAGGGAGGGCACGCGGGTGAAATCTGGGTTGTAAAACATGAAAATAAATTCCGCCAGAATATTTTCACGGGTATTTGAAATCTGCCCTCCAGCTGTGTGTGTGTCGGAGATAATGATAAGGAGCACGCGCCGGGCTTCTACGGCGATGCTGGGACCCGGATTGGTTGAAATCCACCACCGAACTCAGAGGGGAACAACTCAAGAATGTTTGATTTATCCACAGTGTGATGCACTCAGCAACTTATCTGTGTAGGTGTGGAAAGAGAATAGACAATAATCCCACACTGGGACCCCGCCGCGGCGCGAAGACACCGTTAACGACCCGTGATTGCGGAAAGATTGAGTTCAGCTAGACGATCGCAGACGAGGCAAACTGAGGACACACACCGACACGAGCTCTTACACAAACAACCACACAACGCAAAGAAATCCACACAGGAATAAACAGCGGGAGGAAATCATCTCGGCTCTGCCAATATGAAGAGAAATGAGACTGGAGACCAAAATAAACAGTAAACAGCCTTGTCGCTAAGGCCGCCCTGTCGCTCCTCCTAATATTTCCTTTCAATCTCCTTCTCTCTCTGGCCCAGTGTTGTTCTCCTACTTTTCTCTCAGTCACACTCTTTTCCCTCTTACCCACAGTTCCTCTCATCATCCCCCACAGTCGCGAAGTTTCAGTAAGTTGTTCGACTTTTGCTGAACGAGACAGACCGAGGGGGAACAGCAGAGGCAGTAAAAGTGAGGATGGGAAACGGTGATGATCTGTGTGTTTGTGTGTGTATGTGTGTGTGTGTGTGTGTGTGTGTGGAGTGTGTGTGTGTGAGATACGGGGAGGCTACAAGAGCCAAACAATCGATCTTATCATCTCCAGGTCACTGCGAAACAAAATTATTAACTTCCTCCTCTCTCTTTCCCCCTTCTCCTCTCCAATCCTCGGGGGAAGATGGAGGAATATCGCCACCGAGGCTGACTCTCTCAGATTAGATTTGAGGTGTGTGAGTGTGTATTAGTGTGTGTGTGTGGGTGTTTGTATGTGAAGAGGCCAATAAAAGAGCAGAGGGGTCAAGTGTGCAGTTATTGCTTTTCCTTGTCTCCGTGGAAACCCAGGAGAGGCCTGCCACTGAACTGATGCTTAACAGTGAACTTGGTGTGTGTATATATGTGTGTGTGTGTGTGTGTTTGTGCGTGTGTGTGTGTGTGAATATGTGAAGGGGTTATGGGGCAAATTGAAATGTCAGCGGGGCTCTATTTATGATACGGTTCATGGAATAGGCTGACATCAGAGGGGCCGCACTGAAAGAGGCAGGAAAAATTGACAGACAAAGAAAAAGAGATTTGACGAGGATGGAACGAGACACGAAAAACATCACCTGTTTTGTATTCTAATGTATGAGGGGGTGAAATGGAAACCATGCACACACACACACACACACAAAAACACACACACACACACACACACTGGACGGTATCAATGTATATCAATGCCATGTTTTTATATCGCAGCTACATCCCTCTTTGGGGCCATTTGTACAGATCTTACGCCTGTTGCGCTTGGGAAATGTATTCCCCTCTTCGCTTCAACTCAACTACAGAGCGCGCGTGCTGTGAAGGCAGACACACGCGCTCTCCCCTTTAAAGAGAGAAAGAGGCGCGAGGGCACGAGAGATGAAGCGGAGCGATGACACAGCGGGAGCCCAGAAAAGGTGAGAAGAAGAAATTCTATCAGGCAGAAATGTGTTGATCGTTGATAAAAGAGGGGATAAGAACAACGGGAGACATTTACAAATGCGATCAATAGGTGTTCACCTCCCTTATAAGGCCCAATAAGCTAAGTCCTTGGTTACCAGAGCAACATATTACTGTGTTTGTTTGCCTGTTGGCCCTTCTTTAATCAACTACAATGGCAGTAACTCTATTTACTTTGTACTGCTACTGCTGCCACTGATACTGAAAGATATCTGATATTAAAGACCAATTCCAACTCATACGTTTATTAGTCAAATGATCGTACATTACATTCAGCACCACTGCCACAATTAGCACTACTACAAATATTGCTATCAGTAATTCCTCTCACAATGACACTACAATCATTTGCCTACTTACTTATAGCTCTGACTCATAATAATGATTAACACTGTTAGCTGTTAGTTACAGTGTGACTTCAACAGCTGCTGCTGCTGCTAAATAAATGAATATCATGCTGTGGACATTACTTATTTAAGGTATTGAATTCTACTGGTTTAAAACCAGTATTACTGCGTTTACTACACTTAATACATCTGCTAGTACAACTATATCTGCTTTTAATACTTTAACTTTAACAAGTACCTTTACTACCACTACTATTTGCTATATACATCGGTCAAGGTAGCGGCAAAGAACTAAAAAGCGGAAATACAAAATGCAAATCCAGAGCACACAAGCACGCGATGATATTTCCTTTGAGAGCTACGTGACATATCCAGAGTACAAACACGAGAGAGGATTCATCAGCACGGCAGCCGGATCGAATTCATGAACCAAGACGCAGGCAGACGGACGGCAGCAGACAGGCAGCAGAAACAGTCAAGAGACGGACAGAAAAACACAAGCAGCATACATAAAGACAAAACATCAGACATTCAGGAAGGCGCGGAGGCGGGCAGACAGACAGACAGACTGACAACAGTAAGTCATTAACGTAGACAGAGAGGCAGACACAGAGGCAGGGAGACAGGTAGCCCATTAGCAGATGAGAGAGTTTGGGCAATTTAGCAGCTGATGCAGGACTTTGCTTCACTGGGGAGACGAAGAGAGGGAAAGTGATTGGTGTGCGTGTGTGTGTGCGTGTGAGGTGTGTGTTCGTTTGCGTGCACATGCAGGACGTGCATTCATCCGTGCAGGCGTGCGCATATGTGTGTGTGTGTGTGTTCTACATGGGTGGCACAATTAATGGATGGGGCTCTATTTTTGGGTCGGAGTTGGAGAGAAAGTAACACCGGGTCACCGAAGATAAAGCATCGTTCACATGAAGCCAGGCTCAGACATATTCGTTGCAACCCTGGCGTAACGTATAGTTCGTATGTGAGGGGGGGGAGTCAGGGAATGTGCCACAGAGATTAGGGGACGTGCGTGTGTGAATATGAGTTTATAGATGACAGCACAGCGCGATCCGTCGCCTAATTTACACCAACAAGCACTCGAGCCTCTTTTTCCTCACAGCGGGCCAATTAGACGGTTTTTCCGACTGATGACATCACCGAACACCCTCACCCGGGTGAAAATTGACACCGCTATCACTCAACATCAGCGGGAGGAAAAAAAAAAAAACACGGACCACCTAAAAAGGAAAATAAATGAAAGGGATGATAATGGGGGGGAAATTCGAAATATATGCACATATTTATACATATATTAGGCACACGCACCCCTTTTCTGCACGTCCTGTGAGCGTGTGTGTGTGTGTGTTTGCGGCTTTTGGTCTTGTTCTGTTGTCTGTCTGAAGCTGCATTGATTATTTTATGTGTTTATTACTTCGTCCAGTTTGCATATTCGCTGTGTTGCTTCTTTTCTGTGGAAGTGCGACTGTTTGCAGTTCTAAAATACAATAAAAAGGTGCACTATGTAGTTTTGGGGAAGAGAAAGAAGAGAAAGATCTTCATTGGCTGATATTTCTTTTTTATTATGCCTAAACAAACTCTCTTTGTTTTTGTGACTGAATAAACTGAATAAACAAACTGACCTTAAAGGACAACACAGTTTCATACTGTTTTACTTTGTTTATATTTGGCGCACCCTGCCGCCTTTCTCGCTGCAAACAGTGCTCCGGGGACCTCATTTTCCTCTGAGAACAGCTTGTTTGTTCAGTTATAGAAAGGATAAATATTTCTGAGTTTGTATTATTACCTCATTAATATTGTAAATGTTCAAATTCTAATTTACACTTAACGCCGCGGGGTGGAGTGTTGACTCTGGCACATATCAGCATGCCGTTGTTTGTGGTCGAGCTAGCTTGTTTGCTAATTCATCCACAAGGAGCACGAAGCCGAGTACCTTGAGCCTTGTTTATTTTTTAGTCAAGGTACTAAAAAATAAACAAGGCTCAAGGTACTCGGCGGGAGCGAGCAAGGCGTGAATGAGAAACGAAATGGAAGATAATTGCCGGCGAGTGTAAAAAACCCGCAGGAAGGAAAATTTAGGCCGTGGCGTTTTACCAGCGTGGATGCAAAACACATCCCGACAACAACAACAACAACAACAAAGAACAAGAAAAAGCACCAACAAAGAAGGAGGAATGCATCCTTAACAGGCTGCAGCACTTTAGATCCGAGCTCATGTCAGAATGCATTGTCTTTCTTTTTCAGCTTCTGGGCTAGCCTCTAACCCCGTTGTCATGGTAACGCCCCAAGTGGTGGCGGTGGCAGTGGGGGGGAGGAATGGGGCTGGGTTTTGGGGGGGCCACACACACACACACACACACACACACACACACACACACACATTGAGGTCAGGGGTCCAGTTCTCGAAGAACCTTTCTATCCTTTGATCTGCTCCCTCTTTCTCCTCCTCTCAGCTCTACGTCTCCTCGCTTCTGGGGAGTTACAGACCAGGATTACTGCATAAAGACCCCCGTATCCTCCTATCTCCTGTAACACACACCTCCTGCACACACATGCACACACACACAGGCATATTATAGGGGTTTATGTGTACATACGTGGCCAATATCACCCCTCTCCAGACTGTCATAATCCCTCTGCGCCCTCCAGCCTGATTTTCTACTGTTATATTCACACTGGTTCACACGGGTATAATAGTCTTTGCCACACATGTAAAATGATATGAGCATTGGAGGGTGTGCTGGTTACATTAGATGTTTAATATTTACTCTTTTTTTTCCTTCCAACAAAGGTGAAACTTGCATCGAATGAAAGAGAATGAAACCTAATTTGCGGCGACGCAATAAAGAAAGCTAAACGGTGAGTTTGACATTCTTGTTTCTGAGAATAGTCGGGACGGAATACAGTATACACTGGTGAGCAGTGTGATAGATTGTTTGGCACACAAGTTGGACTTATCAAAACTTTACTTTGTAAATGACAGTAGGGTTAGTTAGAATATATATATATCAAAGAATATTTAACACTCCAAAGCAAAATGTGAATGAAATGAGCAACTGCTGTCGAGAAAGAGAGGAAAACATTGGAAATACAATTCTGCTCAGGCCCAACAAGAATGCACCCAAAACTTTTTGAGCCAACTTGGGTTCAGCTCAACCTGAGCCCGAGCCCGAAACACTTCTGGATGACTCATGGTTTTCTACCTTTTGAGTCAATGGAAATATCACTGCCCTTTTTCTCTGTTTTCTCTGGTCACTTAGCACCAATTTCAAAAGCACTTGCATCTCTCTACTTCAATAAAGGCCCCGTTTAATGCAAGGGCCACCTTTTTGATGATCCCTTTAATAAAACTGAATTTATTTCTCATGTAATTTAAACGATATGTCCCTCAGATTCTTTAATGTATTAGTTGGCCTATAAAGGGCTACATCATCAAATCCTCAGCCCGTCTAGTATACTAGATAACAGTGTAGTAACAAAGCAGTTTCCTAGCGCTAGCATGGTTATTCCTCATCACGTGACCCTCATCTCGCAGGTGGTGCGCTGAGAGTCTCCAGCAATCAGCCCCTATTGATGCGGTGGATAAATCGGCTGACTCATATGGTATTCATGAGATACCGTTTCCTGACACCTGCGCTAACTTTGACTCACCATGCTCTTATAAGGGGAAAAACGGTGGTGGTAGTAGTTAGGCTGTCTGCCCGTGGAGCGGACTTTATAATGCAACATGTTGTTTAACATGATCTCATGTGAAAGCAATTCGAGAACGTAATAAAATGAAGCCTCACTTATTCATGTACATGGGAACGGAGAGAAATTGGACCCAGAAGCGTCCATAACCTGTTGGGCCCCGAACCAGGATGAGACTCCGAGCTTTATTTTAGGCTGTAAGTAAAAAAAACAAACACACACAGCCTGCGATAAAAAGCTATTTATACTTTGCGGTGTTTTCACACTTTTTTTTCCGTGCACAGGTGCTTGTCACAAACGGGATTTACCAGGCAAAAGAAACACAGACGCAAAAAATAACGGTGCTGGTGTCTCATAAGTTCAGACGGTATCAGAGAACCCGGCTCTCCAGGCGGGGACCGAGAGACGACTGGTGGAGAGACAGAGAGAGAATATGAGACTGATTACAGTGACCTTCTACTGTCGTTAGCAGTGAGCGTCTCCCACAAACACGTACAAAGGAGTACGCTCGCCCCTCGAGGCAGCTGGATGCCGATATCCTGCTATAGAGACACACACACACACACACACACACACTGTACAGTATATATAGAGCAGTGGTGCGAGCTGTCAGCCGGTGTGGTGTCAGAGAAGAGACCCCCTGGATTGAGTGACAGCTGGTGGACAGGATATGACATACAGCTACACTCCCAGTGAGACGGCAGGAGGCACAGTGCCACTCTCCTCTCTGCCTTCGCGAAAGTGCACTCTCCTTCTGCTGTACATTTTTTTCTCCTCCCTACCTTCATCCCCATTACTATCGCTTCTCTCAACCCCATTCTGTCTGTTGACTCAATTTCAAGAGCCTTAATTGATATAAAGCAGGGCTGGGCAATACGGCCTTGAACTAATATTGCAATATATTTAGGCTGTATCGCGATACACAAATATATATCGTCCTCTGTGGAGACACTCTGCCTTATGAATATTGTAATTTTCCAAAATGAGCATTATCCTTTACATCATTATCATCTATTGATGTTCAATTATGGCACCTCTTTTTTTTCTAAATTACTGAATACAACTTTTAAAAAAGAAGCGCAAGGAGTTTAGTATTTTCTCCTGGCCTGAGAAAGTACCTGTGGTCCTCCTCTGGGGCTGGAGGCAAAACCTCCACCAATCAGACGAAAGGGCAGGAGACTCAGCCTGAGAGACACTACCCAGGGGAAAAAGAAAGTCCTTAATTCACTCTCCTTTGCACATAAAGCCTAATTGCTGTGACAATTGAACGTGACCCTGATTAACATATCAACGTTTTTATCAACCACTCTCTCCTGATGTCTGAATCACAACGACAGGAGGCTTAAATAGGATTCTGAAAAAAGTGAGAGGTGGACGTGTCGCTCCCCTCCCCAGTGGAGATGTCGCCCTTGTTCGAATGTAAAAACAAAAAATGAATGCACCCAAAAATGTCTGTTGGAATCATCCTTTGCACTGTGGCACAGTGTGAGCCACGGCTTCGGGTACATCTCAGCACATTAGGTCAAACCAGGCTGAACTGAGAGGAAGCTCTGCCGAGTCGGTCTGGGTAACAACTTTCAAGGCTACAACATTGAAGCCTCGACTGTCGAACACAACTGATAAGCTATGACCTCCTCGTGCGTCCCCAGGCGTCATCAATAATGCTCAAAATCTTGTCGAAAACGTAACGAATGAAGGCTAAGACTATCAAAATAAGTTGCAACAAGACTGATTCTTCTTTAATATATTAATGCATGTATCCACCATTGTCTCTATGGACCGAGCCCATCTTCCTCCCCGTCCTTCTCTGACTCCGCCATTCATATTTTAATGTCTCTTCTTCTGTGAATCACTTCTTCTTTTTGTTTCTGGCTCAAAGACCCACTGAAGCACTTCATCGCTTTATTCCTCTCTCTCTCTGTAATCAATGGGGGGAGCTGTTTTATGAGAGGCACTGAGCGAAACACAAGAGTGTGTGTGTGTGTGCCGACAGACACTGTACAGTATATATACTGACAATCAGCTGCTGAAGGCCTGAATGTTCTGTTCACTGTGGTTTTGTGCGTTATTGTTACGATTCTTGTATATATATCCACACCTCTCCTCACTCCTGTGAACTGAATTGTATATTTTTCCAGCTCATTTATCTCCGTCTTTTAACAAACTGTTGTCTAACGGAGTGTTTGCACACGACATCGCTGTTGGCGACGATGAAAGGAAGGGAAGGAAGAAAAAAAGTAACCTAGACATCACAGGGATGCAAAAGGAAACTTTTTTTTTTTTTATCCCCGCAAAACATGAACAGACTGGGAAACACTAACACATACACATGACACGCTGCGTGAACACACACACACACACACACAGACACAGAGAGAGGAGCGGAGAAGATTTTAATGATGTTTGGCTGTTAAGTACGATCCTGACTGCACGCTCCCCCCTCGCCTCCTGACCCGTGGCTTCTCTCTGCTAAACAGGCCTGTAGGCTACACACTCACACACACAAACTCACACACTCACACACACGCACACACACACACACACACTCTTAGGGGAATAACATCCATTTCCCCAAAGCATCTGCACAGACATAAATCCTCTCTTTCATCACAACACAACAAACAGAAAACACAAAAATAGCATGTCTACAAACACTGTATAGGGATACACACATATGCACGCACGCACACACACACACACACACACACAATCACAGTCAGACCGTTCACACAGGTAAAAATAGAGCTCACAGGGTTTCAATTTGCTGATAACGTGTTCAGTTATTGATGTCACCCAGAGTGCGATACAGATCCTGATTAGAGATTACACAGATTCAATTAGACGTTTCTCTGGATGAAATTAGATAGCTTGCATGAACCTAATTCAATTTCAATTAGTTTAATGCGCCTGCTAATGACGCAGCAGTGCAGCTACACACATTGCGTCGCTGTTATTGGATACACATATGAATTTAAAACCCGTGACTCACCCGGCGATGAGAGCACCGGAGAGTGTAGTGCGCTGAGGAGGCTGATCCGAGCCGGGTTCTCTTCAAGGCTTTGAAAACATTTTTTTTTTTTATTCAAGCAGCTTCTGACTGGAAAATTTAACAGTTTTTGGTTGATATTAATGAAATTTAGAGGATTTATTTATTTTTCTTTGTACTCTTTAACTTTTTGAAATGGGTGGGGCTCAGTTGTAAAAAGGTGATGTCAGCAACAGTGTAAAGGAATCTGATGAGAGCTGGTGTTAAATTCCTTATAATTAGGAGAGCTGTGAGGATCAGTTGAATAATAAATAACTAAATCCAGAGCAAATTAACCGATAACTATTTTGCTACTGAATTAATCGTTTCAGTCCGTTTTTTTAGCAAAAATGTCAAACTTCCTGGTTTTCTTCATCATTTATGACGGTAAATGAAGATTCTTTGGGTTTTGGACTGTTTTTTGGACAAAAGAAGCAATTTGAAGATGTCATTTCAGGCTCTGGGAGTATTTTCCTAGTTTTCATGGGCTTTAGAAGACACAGTCTGTGTGTATTTCAAGTTTTCACCTCTTATCAAAAGAAATAAAGGAAGAAAGAATGGAAAGCATAATTTCAAAAGAATCCTAAAGACTGCATTGATTCTGCTTGACTGACATGAAAGTATCTGTGTATTCATAAAGAAAAACAGCAAAAATAGCAATTCAGTCTGATATAAAATTTACCACAGTGGGACCTGGTTCTGATTCAGCTTCATTTTCCTCTTAAATGTTCGGGAGTGTAGATGCACTGCTGTGTCGCTATCCTTTGAAAAGCAAATATCTCAGAAAAGTCGACCTTTAATAAGCTGAGATAAACAGAACAGAGCTGTGTGCAGCTATCGTTTATTTTCAAACAATCCCAAAATTGCCATATTCGGATGTAAAATAGCAGTGTTTCTTCTCTTCGGTTGATTTCACCCATAAATATTCAAATTTGGAGTCTTTAGAAACAAAAGAAAAAACACAGAAACAAAAACAAACGTCTCTTTTTTTAATTGCTTACAATCTGCACAAACTGCCTCGTGAAAGATGTGTGAGAGAGAGTCGAGGAGAGTGTGGTGATCCAGTGCTCGACTGCAGATGTCTGGTGTCTGTCTGTTTACAACATGGGAACACTCAGCTGCAGTAATGAAGGGACGGACAGATGTCCAACGCAAGATGCCACACATAAAACCACACCGCACGGAAAAATAAGACACACACACACACACACACACACACACACTAGAACACACCTTCACTAACCCACTCCTTTACTGTCGACTCAGCAATGCCACACCTATAGATGCTGTTGCCATGGTAACGCCATACCCTGCATGCCCCAGCTGGTGTTTCCCTGAGGAGAAAATGTATGTGTGTGTGTGTGTGTGTGTGTGTGTGATGGAGAGAGGTTAATGTGCCCCATGTGTGTTTTGCTCTGTCATGTGCAGTGGGGTGTACTGAAGAGGAAAACATGGCTGGTCTGGAGCAGTTATCACGGCGTCCCATTGTGTGTGTGATTGTGCGTGTTTGTGTGTGTGTGTGTATGAACCTTTTTACCGTGCCCTCATGGACAAAACAGTGAATCACAACTGCACTGTCAAAATCTGAACTCGGTCCAGATTAATTAGGATTTGATAGTACAGCCACAGCGATAACTGAGAACAAAGTTATGGTAGCACCTCAGTGTAAACACGCACTCCGCAGCCCACTCACTCGCTCTCTCTCGGGCCGTTTCACTATGCTCTCACGGTGACTCATGCTTCAAACTCACACCCGTTACGGCGTGTGGTGACCTGGGTTGCCGCCAACATGGCTGAGAGGATTCGAAACAAGTGCAATATTGAGCGGTCATGTTTGCAGCGCTCGGTCATGTTCGCCATGTCCCATCATTCATCACAGGAGCATGCACGAGGAAGAATTAAGACGTGGCATTAGCCTGATTTGGACGAATGGGTAATCTATGATATCTATGATCTATGGCATAACGGCGTGAGTGGCTAATTTACTATCACTGTGGCATTACGTACTTAGCTTTTTGTGTTAACAGGCCAAAGTGAAAATGGCACGAGTTAATCAACAACATCGGGTGTAAGGAGAGTGTCAAAGAAAGTGTATTGCCGGTTGTGTCATTACACTGTGACATCATAGGTGGGTGTGGTTACAGGCGCAACGGGCCCCGCGTTAAAACCACAACCAACTTCAGTCTCTCTTCATGATTGTGAAGAGCTGTTACCAGGCTCAGTAATGAACTCCATATGCAGTTTTCTTTCGTCAGATGACGCTTTGGCCCTCGAAGGTCTTTTGTCACACTCTCTAGTCCGCTGTCGGTACTCAGCACCTCATTAAAAGCCCCATGGTTTGCGTTACCAGTCCACGATGTCCACCAAAATACACTGCGTGCATCCTTGAGGCCATGGGAAAGAGGAAAGAATTTGAAGCAGAAATTGTTAAAGCAGCTACAAGGAACTTTCATTTATTGTTGATTCTGTCGGCTTGGGTCGTGTCTTAGGACCTTGATTTGTTTAGTGTGTGCATTCATTTTTGAAGCTGTTTTTAAAACACCATGATGTCATGCATCTATGTGTGGCTATGTAAGATAAATGAGCGCAACATGGTTAGTTCCTCAGCACAAAAAGTAATATTAACTTTATGACTTACCCGGCCCGCATCAGTCCGAATCTTATCATCCATCTCTTACATTAAGATGAATAACTACATAATCTACACAGAAATACAGTATATCTTCTTGCTGATAGTCTTGTTTGCTTGGGGGCATCAGTACTAAATTGCAGTAGGTTTAACATCCACCGCCGCTTACTAAAAGGCTGCTGTATTTATGCCTTTTTTGGTGCACTGCTACATTTCTCGCAGCCAACTGTCAATCAAATACTGTGAAATGCAGGGCTGTGTATTGCATCGCCCATGCTCACGACTGCCCTCGTGCCTAGGCACAAAACTGGGACCCGCTCATAATAACGTTGCTCTGCAGCACGACGAGTGGTCAAAAGCTGCGCGCGGTACCTTGGAAACAGACCATTTATCATTTCTTCATTAACCATACTGTCTTCAGGAGCTTTTGGTCAACAGTTCTTTTCTATTGATCACGCAAGGTCACACTACACTCTGGCCTATCAGGAGTGCTGCCAGTGTGTTTCTGTTTAGGTGCTGCTAACAGCGTGAGAGATTTGACAGCTTGCTCGTCATGTGATTGTCCCCGACAATGTCTCATATTCTGCATCACACAGCGACGGTTTCAAAATAATTCCAAGATAATAATAAGATAATAAGTGACCCTGACTGGCAGCCGAACCGACCCTGACATCTTCCCCGGCTGGCTAAAGCTCAGAGTAATCAAAGAGGACGGAGGGCTCTGCTGCCGGCCTTCCCCTCGTACTTCACTTCTCCCTCACCGCAGTGCAATTTATAGACAGCTCAAATGTACACACACACAGACACACAAACACACACACACGTCTGACTCATCATATAGCTTTCCTTTACCTCCCTGCTTCATTTTCCACCACTTTTTTTATCAGCTTTCTCCACCTAACATGCTGATTTCCTCGGCGCTTGTTAGCTTTCTGTGTTCTCTGTTTGAATATTTACTCTTCTTATCTTTGTCCTTCTTCGCTCGCCTCTTAAAAGGAGCCGAGCCGGAAGAGCCGGGAGAGTAATAAGCGGAGCGCGGCTGATCCGTCCGTCTCAACACTCACCCTTTTCTCTCTTAATATGTACTTTATTATCCATTACCTTTTCTCCTCCTCCGTTCCCTTTATTCCTCCCCTCGCAACTCTCCTCCATCCCTCCTCTTCCGAGTCAATCATCTTCTATCTCTCCGCTGCCAGTTCATCTCTCCCTCCCCGCTCTAACCTGCCAGCTCTCAACCACATATCATATCATTCCCCTCTCTGTGCACTTTCCCTCACCGATCCACTCAGCCGGGCTGTCAGCACGGGTGTGTAGCTGTTTGCGTGCCCGTGTGCGAGTGTGTGTTCGTGTAATACAACAGCAGGAGCATCAGCTTGTTCCATCAGCTCAACGGTGAGCGCGAGGGGGAGAGCAGTGATGCATTAGGAGGCAGAGGGGCTGAGATAAAAATGAAGTATACCAAAATTAAGAACTGCAGGCATCTAATCAGCCGTTCCAGAAGCGTATATGAATATTTTTTTTATCGAATAAAAAGTGTTATCGTGTGATTTTTTTTATTTGAAGTTCTAATTTGGTGATTTTGACAACCCAATCTGCTAAAGGGTGCATGTATGCATCGCAAGAAGCACATTTAACTGGGAATAGCTAAGGGAAGCTACAATATAGGCTAGTGTTAAGTTTATATGTTTTACTTTGCAGGGAATGTTTGACTTTGCTCTATTTATAGGACATTATCTAAATCTTTCATGGCTTCAGTTTGATCTTAAAGGCACAGCTCTTCCCCAAATCAAAAGTACTTATTGTCTCTCTTCCCTGTAGTGCTATTTATCCATCTAGACTGTTTTGGTGTGACTTGCTGAGGTTTGGAGATATCAGCTGTTAAGCTGTCTGCCCTCTCTCAAATCAAACGGAACTATATAGAACTGTTTCCATTATATTCAAGAGCAGGCAGACATCTCTGAGGCTGATATTTCACAACAAAATAATCTAGTCGGATGACTAGCACTACATGTATGGTATGATTACGGGTGAACTGTCCCTTTAAAGCCTCCAAATCGACTGGTCTTGTCTGTTTTTAGCCCCATTTCACTCACAGTAACGTGTTTCCTCTTTTTGTCTTTAATTGAAAGCAGAGCTGTTAGTGGCTATGACAACCAGGACCAGCTGGGACAGCTGAAAGACGCTCTGGGCAGTTTATTCACTGCGCCGGAAATACAAGTCCAACCTTTCATTTTGGCAGCTCATAGACGAGCTTGTGATTGGCGGGGGCAGAGGGCCGGGAGAATCATGAATGTCAGCTAACTGGAAAAAGGATTATTTTTAAAAACAGAACTCATTGTGACAAATACGTGTAATTATAGCGGGTTAAATCAGCGTCCGCTCACAATGACAAACACCGCTGGCCAGCACGGTCACAATACAACCGCTCACACACACACACACAGAAACACAATTACCCCCTAAGGGCTGTGCCACTCGCTGTCATTCTCTCCTCCATCCTCTGGGCTCAACCATTAATGGCTAATTTGCAGGCTTTTTGGGGTAAAAGGTCATCCCACTGATGGATGGAAGGTCTCAGGACTCATCAATACTAACCTCCCTCCGTTAACACACACTCTCAAAAAGGCACACACACACACACAGACTAAATTTAAAAATATATTGCTACGAATCAGTCGTACGCACAGATGCGTGCAAACACACACATCCAATCCTTACTTGCCATTAAACTGCATGCCAGTAAACATTACCATCCATACTGGTACCATCTATCCTCGCGGTGACAGGTGTGAAGGGAAAACCACAAGCCCACAATGCATTTCTCCGATGCAGTTAAACAGGAAGGGGACAAAAAAGGGAGGAAGCAGCAGTTGAAGGACAGGGATTGGAAATGAGATGTGGGGGTTGGTGAGGAGGAGGAAGAAGAGGAGGGCGTTTGTTGATGAAAAAATGAAAACAGAAATCTGGATCTCCCAACGAGCAATTTATGTGTCCTCTTCTTGTAGCTGGCGCGAGTGACAGGACAATACAGAGGGTCATTGTTGTGGTAATAAAGAAATAACAATCCAGTTTGGCCTTTTTTTAATTCTACTTTAAATTAAAAATATGAATTTAACGACATGTATTCCCTCAGTACTTCCTAAAACTTCTTCATAATGTGCTTGTAATACTTCTGCTATTACTAATTAACTTTAATAAAGGGCTGTGTGGTCTACGCTGCAGCTGTTGCCATGGATACACACGCATATGGTGACACAGCATCTAATTAATTAATCAATGACTGACAGCAGAGGATTAATCAGCTTTGCTGGCTTGAAACACAGACAAAAATGGTAGAATATAAACAAACGCTGACACTCTCAGACAAACACAACCACAGCTTTTGATGTTTGTTTTTTTGTTTTTTATCATTATACATACATTTTAGGATTAAACTAAAATCCGAAATCATTGCCCTGCAAATGGGACTCTCTGTATCTAGTGTAGGTGGGAAAACTACTACTGCTAGCTGCAGGGCTCCAGGGTGCGACCGTTTGGTCACAAATGCACCCAAAAAAGTGTGACTAAACATTTTTGTTTGATTTTGTTTTTGAAATGTACTGTTGAATGAGCCCATTTATTATTATTATCATTTATTCATGCGCACCAGTGCAACCACTTAGTCTGGAGCCCTGAACTATGTCCAAAATGTGCTCTATCTGTCTTGTCAATATAAAGCTAGAGTCAGCTGAACGCTAGCTTTGCATAGCGCGATTACTGGAAACAGGGGTGAAAAGCTTGGTAATGCGAACAATTCTACATATTGGATAAAAAGGACATTTTACAGCCACTAAAAATGGCAATCATATCATGCGCAGTCCATCTTACCTCAGTACTCAAGTTTTGACTGGACCCAAACAATAACACAATTACTTTCACTGCATAAACTGATAAAAATAGTGCCGTTACCGGGAGAGTCATGATGCAAACACTAATTTTAGATGGAAGGTCACAGCGGGGAAGTGTATCATAAACAAGTTTATCCGTAGCTTGGTCACGGTGACATCCTACTCCCTGCTGTGTCAGTACACGCACGCACGCACGCACGCACACACACACACACACACACACACACACACACACACACACACACACACACACACACACACACCACACACACACACACACACACAATTCTGCCTAGTCACAGTACAAACAATGACCTATTGACTGGCCTTGGAAAGTGGACACACAAACACACACGCAGGAAGAGACGATGATGATGTAGAGGTCAGACATGAAAATAGAGTCAAAAGAGAGGGAGGAAAAAAGAAGGAGGGAGAGACAAAAAGTTACAGAGGGAGACAGAAGGGGGGGAGAGAAGAGAGCGGTGACCGCACATGATGAGATGGAAATGAGGAGCGGTTTGATCCCATAGCCACGGATGCATATCAATCAGTTTTATCTCCCTATTACCAGCACGAGTACGCGCACACACACACACAACCTTCCTCGTCACCTCCGATCATGCAGACCGTCGGGAAAGAAGCACGCCCTAGAGCTGCGACGCCATTGGCCAGAAATGATGTCATCTCTTGCTGGAGGTAGAGCAGCGAGCTGAACAATTGGCTGGCAGAGGAAGACAGTGGGAGAGCACCGCTGAGGTATCACTTCCATTCATACACAGGCGGCGATGGAGCGCGCCTGTGCATTTATGTGCACGTGTATGTGTTTATGTGTGTGCGTGTGTTTGTGTGTGTGTGTGTGTGACCGCTCCCCACTGAGGCATACAGGCGGACCTATTAGGGCCTTGTCCATCATTCAGAGACACAGACAGTACCTGCTGGGATGCTCCCTTATGGACGCTCTTTCTGTCGCACGCACACACACACACACACACACGCACGCACGCACTCACACACACACATTGGAATTTCTTTCAAATGCACACTATCAGATATGCAAGTAATCAAGCATGCACACGCGCACACACAGCTGATGGGGGTTGGGAGGGTTGAGATGGGTGTTGTCTCCCTGTTGTTACCGGGCTGTTGTCATGGTGATGCAGATGGGAGCTTTTTACTGCTAGCTGGGACTTTGCAATAAACTACACACACACACACACACACTCTCTCTTTTCACTGATGCGTGCACGTGCGCACCTTTCAAGAGCAGCACTGCCCTTGCAGCTTTCAAGCAACAAACAAAAACAGGGAGGCAGAAAAGGGACTCGCATTCGGCGCGCGTGAGCGATGTGTGCGAGCGAAGGTGTGAGCGTAAACACTCCCAGGAGACACACTAGACACGTTCCTCTAAGAGATGCTCATGGGAAATTAGCCTGTGATAGCCTGTTACAAAGTGCTGCACGTTCACTCTCCTTCTTCTCTTTCTCCCTTTCCTCCTTACATGTTTTTACACTCCCCTCCCCCCTCCAACCATCCACACCTCCCCCCTCCTCCCCCCCTTTTTTTGTAGAGTATGATGTCACTCGCAGGTTTGTAATTGCCAGACTGGCTGTTGGGATCTCTTCCAAGACCTCACGTGTGAACACAAGATGCAAACCAGCCCCGAGTTCTCTTTTAAAAAACGCTGCAGTTGTGAGTTCGTATGAAAAATCCAGCCAGGCGCACTGTAGATAGATACAAATCCAGATATCCACAGACTGCGAGCCACTTTACCAACCATGATAATGCAATTTGAGATGTCCCGATACAGAAAATAATTGCCTTGCTGGAGGATGTTCTTTGCCTGTGCCTTGTCCATTACTCCTCTTCTATCCAGACGCTTACATACCGGAAACATAATAACTGATATCTACTGTTCAATCGTCTCTCCGTCACTCCAATCATTTTTGCTAAAACCCAGAGATTATGCGCATGCATGAGTTACATGTGTTCCAGCACACGATCCGAGTGTCCACGCTGCATGAATTCCGTCTTATTAGCAGAAGTGCAATCTAATTTGAATTGAACCACGGCCAACAAAGCTATCAAATTTCACTCAATTAAATCCATTTAATCTCTAATCAGTATCTGTATCTTGTACACATTAACAACCCAATCTGCCTCCTTAATAACTTAAAAAATGTTATCAGCACCTTCAGCAGAATGGCACTTTTATCTCCTCCATCTCTGCGAGGGAGCACTCGTGTTTAACTCGCAGCGCTGGAACAATCAGTCAACACAAGGGACAGCAAATTATTTAAGAACAAAATCATTTTACGTCTGACAAGGACAAACGCAAATGAACTGCAAATCATCCACCAAACACGGTCTCATACAATTTAAGGTGTTACATAGACCGCAATCATCTCAACAAAAGCTGAACAAATGTTGATCCCTCATGCAAAGGCTGCGGGCACGGACACAAATGTCGTGGAGAATGTAGAGGAATGCCCTGGATTCCTGGATTCTGTTCTTTTAACCAGATCCGAACCAAAAGGTAATTGAGGTTTATTTTGGGCCGACACCCATCCCACATCCAGTTTTCATAGAAATCTGTTCAGCACTTTTTTGTGTAATCCTGCTGACAAACCAACCAACCAACAGACAGAAATAAGTTCAAGCACATCCATTAATTATTCCCTGAGAAATTAAAAAAATTAAAAAATAAATATGTCCAACTGACCAACCAACCATCAGACATGGGTGAAAACGTCCTTGGCAAAGGGAAGAAATAAAAAAGATAAAAAAAATAATACTGTATTTTCAGATAAATCGATGGTGTAAAAAAGAGAAGACACACTTGTCGCCCCATTTGGTGGACTCACCATGCATACGTACCTGTGCAGGCATGTACACATACATGACTGACTATCTGGGTGTGTGTGTGTGTATGTATGAGAGACAGCACGAGTGCCAGCGAGTGTGTTCATTGCCATTCTCAGCTGCTCTCTGTAAATCACCCAGAGACGCTCTAACAGCCCCAGGTCTTTTCTTCAAGAAAAAAATGATGCATTAAAAACTCCTCTGAGGTCTGCGGCCCTCTGTAAGTCAAACACACTCTGCCCAGTGGGATTTATTAGAAATTAGAACAGAGAGAAACGGTGCCATGGAAAGCTGCAGAACCTTAACCTAAAGAAAAGGCAGCGTGCCTGTTAAAATGGACTGTGCGCTTGAATATTCAGCCCACAGAAATGCATAAATAAACTGAAAATAAAACTTGAGCGTAGAGCAGGATGAAACAGTTTCCACAATATTAACATGGAAATCTGTCATGATCATTTTTTGTTTTTGAGTAACCCGGTCATGATTCCTGGAAAGAGACATTGTTGTCTGCTTCCATTATATTTGACAGAAGGCATCAACACAGTTATATCTCCTAACTCAAACCCAAAACAATCAAGATCAAGTACTTTTGATTTTGGGGTGAACTGTCCCTTTAACCAAATCTTGCCTGTTTTAATGTCTGAGACGCTAAAACTTCCAGATTGCATCCATTATGTATCATTCCAAACCAGAAGGCCCCACTTTGTGTATCAAGTGATGGGCATTAGAAGCACCGGAGCACAACTCCCCCGCACTGGAACGGCTGTTTGTTTTCATTTGGGAGAACTGAGCCTCTGAAGCCGCAGCCGCCTGCGATCCAACAGCCCCGGCGTCCTCCGAGGTCAGGCGGGGTCAAAGATGAGGAGGGCAAACAATTGGCAACCTCCTGCTCCCAAATCCCATCACCATGCCACACACCCTCTCAGCTGCGGCGTTCCCAGCATATGTGAGCGTGGTGTATGTGTGTGTGTGGATCCACAGGCATGTGTGATTTCTTCAGCGGGAGAGACTTCAGAGGACTGCTTCACACACACACACACACACACACACACACACACACGCGCGCTCACACACACACGCACACTGTTCAGCCCTACGTGTCAGTTCTGAAGGTCTGCGTGTAAAAATAACAGACATTTGATTTCATTCATCTTCGAACGCAACGTCAGAGTTTGTGAATGAACGGAGCAGTTGGAGGAGTGAGACGTGAGAGAGAAAGATAAGAAAATAAGGAGCGGAGGGGAAGATTATTCACATTCTCGATCAATGGTGAGCAAAGTGGATGCAATACATAAACTGCGCTAATGGCCGCTGCGATAAACCCACGCTCATTGCGAAACTACACCTGTGCGTTCACAGTTATCGGTGACTCCTCTGCGGATATTTCTCTTCATTTAACTGCACTTTTCGGCATTCAAACCTCCATGCAAGCCCAGGGACAATCAGCCTACCATCATTAGGATCCCTGCGAGGCGACGGCCGCTGTTGTTTGGCATGTTTTACCCAGCTCACATAATCCACAGATTCAGACTAATCTGCCAAATCAAATAATGAAAAATCTGATTCTTCTGTAAGCAGCGCAGGGGAGAATTAAGCGGACTGTGATTGCAGGGATTGTTCCACTGAGGCGAAAAGCATGGAAAGATGAAAAAGCTGAATGTAAATATTCGCAAAGGCAATTACTTAAAGCTGTACTTCTTAAATGTTGAGAGAGAAGACGATAACACCGGGATGAAGGGCATTTTTATCTCTAACCTGCAGGCAGGTATTCTTTCAGTGTTCTTTCAGGACTCGATGGTAATGCACTGCCGCTGGATTGGTACTTGATCGTACTGAAATTCTGAAAGAATACTTTATGGGTTTATGGGCATTCTTATGGGTTTATGTGCTTATGTTATTCTCTTTTAAAGCTTTCCTCGATCACGTCTAGAGAGAGAGAAAGAGAGAGAGAGAGAGAGCAGATGATTACATGAAGCACTGAGCTGGAAACCTCAGTGATCCTGGCCTGCAGCTACAAGTCACGATACGAGGAGACCGCTTTCGTTCTTTTGCATTTTTCACTTGTTTGAATGTTGAAGCACATTATGCGCTTGAGTTTGCTGAACCACGCAGTGCCCCGAAGACACATTTTCTACTCGACAGCCTTGCCATATTTATTCAAATTACAGTATTTATACCTGTTTTATTAATGCCACCACCTGAATGCTCTTGGGTCTATAAACTGATCTCATTTGAATGTGTAGAATTAACCTCGCACAAGCGAACATTATTTGATATAAAGGCTCACTGGACCATATGTCAACACTGTCTGTTTAATCCACATTTTATCTTTTAAAAGAAATCCAAGTACTCTTTCTACCTCTTATACTAAGCTGCCTAATAGTGACCTGCAGTGGAAGGACCACTTAACTCTGAGTGTTCGCTCAACCTTCTCGGCCAAGACAGAGATTAAAAGGGAGCCCGAGCACAATGCATCAGAAGGACAAAGCACTACAGAAGAATGAGATAGCGGTGAACTCTTCAGCATGCCGTGAAAGCCAACTTAACACTTCCTGTAGCTGCCTCAGTAAAAGCCTTCAAGCAAACATGATATAGGCTTTGTTGCAATCTGGGCCTCGAGCCTCCAACACACAGAGGTGGGAAACACTGTTCTCGTTGCATTAGTGGTGTCCAGGAGGAACAAACCCAGAGGGAGATGCGCTCAAGGAGCCCGTCCTCACTAGAAATCACGGGTCATTTGGTAAAACACACTGACATCATCAGCTGTTTGATTCATGCCCCAAAATCACTTGCTCATTCATCAGCCGACCAATTTGCAGCCACACTTCCTCTCTCCACCTGAACCTTCTCTTTATGTCATATATTCATTGGTACTGTTGGTTTAAGAGGGAACTTTACATACAGGTATTGGATGGTAACGCACTAGTATTGGATCGCAACGCACTGGCATTGGACCGTAACACACTGGTGCTGAATGGTAATGAACTGGCATTGGATCGGTACTTGATCGTACTGAAATCGGAAATTGGATTGTGGAGGAAAACATTTTTACTTTTACTTGTGCAGTGTATGTCAGTTCTCTCTCACATTCCGAGGCAGGGGTTGCAGGATGTTACTGTAGCGCTGCAGAGCCTGTCAGGGAGGAGGCTGAGGTGGACAGTTGGGGCACAGAAAGGATAATATCTTTTTCACTGTGGCATCCCGTCTCCCTCAAGCAGTTGCAGAAATGTTTGTTTCTTTAAACCGTGACCACAAAATCTTTCCGCCACGAATAACCAAACCTCAACCACAGAGGTGACGGATTACTTGAATTTTTCTCTCCAAGGAGCTGTCACCAAAGCAAAAGAGAGGTCGCAACTGTCAAACCAGCTTGTATAAATTAGTTAATCTGAAGAATTAATGATTGATTATGCCATCTTAAACTAATCCTTCTCCCCAGCTAATACCAAAACTATAATGCTTCAACATGTCCACTATCAACCAGAAACTAGACTGTAAGATTTCGTTGCTGGGTATAATCCAGACATTACAACCGAAAAGAAGATCAGAAAACTGAGAAATGTGACTGAAGAACAAAGTCACAGGACGGGTTAGGGGCGCCGCAAACACATGGTCATACACACATGAAAAACACAGATATGTGGCTGTCACATACAAACACACATGCAGGATTGTTCCTCATTACTGCCAAAAACATCACAGAGCTCTAATGAGGATACAGACTCTGGAACAAGGCAATTTAAGCACACACACACACACACACACACACACACACACACGCATGCACAGCTGCCCTTCACACTATGAGCCTGAGGGTGTGACAGGCAGGCACGCCAGAAGAGGATTTGTGGTGAAAAGCTTTGGGGAGGAGGGCGAGAGGGAGAGAGAGATAGGAGGAGTGGAGAAGAGGGGATTACATGGTGAATATTTCAATACTAAAACACACCAATTGGCTTGGGCTCCGATAGCCTGGACAGACAAACACACACACACACACACACACACACACACATACATAAAGGCATTAGCAGGGCCATATCTCCTACAGCTAGCTTAGCACTGACGTGCGTTGATGGGTAAAGCTAATACGAAACCGCAGTTGCCCCTCTGGGGGATGTGACGGACAAGCTGATTGCTGGTTAACCTGCTGTGACCAACTGAGTGGACCAAAACCAACCGAGCTCTCCCCCACTTCCAATTCAAGAAAATGTAAAGACCATCAGACATCAGTGAGAGTAGATCCAGCAACAAAACAATATTTTGTTCCTGTGAAGCTAATAATCTCAAAGTGCAGACTGTGTAGAGGTACACTGTATAGATGAGGCACTATAGAAAGAACATGTCACCAATGGTATCAGTTCAGTCTCTGTTATTAAACCGCGACCTGCTCTGAGGAATAGAAAGATGGCAGGACGCACAGGAGGGACATCAGTCCAATAAAGCTTGCCGGTTGTAATATGTATGATATATTTGCTGCTGGATTCCTTGCTGAAATCATCCGGCGTTTAATAACTGGAGCTCTCTGGAGTTGATGATCTGACCTCTTTCTATCTCTACGGCTCAATATCTTCAGCTTTTACGCTTTTAAAAAATGTGGGAATTTATCTGTGTTTATTGTCAATCAACAACAACAATCAATGATTCAAAACCTCAGGCAAAGCTCTGATGGTATAGACACCGAAAGCCTGTGTTTTTACTCACTCAGATCGACTCTGGTGCTTAATCAGCACCTCATTTGCATTTACTCCCCGCATGTCTCTTCAGGTTCTATAACTAGAAGATCCTCTGAGCCTTGCTGTCACAGGAGTCCCTCGTTTACTGTGAAATAAAGTGATCGGGACGTCTCTGCGGCAGGAAGCACAACAACGCTGGGGTGCACAAGGTGAGAATTCCCTGGTAATTTTCATTTTCGGTGATCAAAATGAAATGCAGAAATCGACAATTTTTATATTCTATCGATGCCTCTCTCCTCTGTTGTCTGTTTGTGCCGGAGTTTGACACACTCGGAGGGACTTCATGGTGCATTCAGGTGCATGTCTTAACTTCTGAAAATCTACAAAAATCGCTTAGCACGGCAAAGGATCTGTGCGCCCACAGAGACGTCGTGATGCGTTCAAGTGGACCACATAAAAAATGTAAATGACAGTTGTCAGGGTATAATAGTCTGGGGCTAACCATAGCATAGCCGTCGGTGCTGTAGAACTTGAGAAATTGAAAATTTAACCTAATCATGACTTTAAAATTGAAAGTCAAATTGAACAGTGGATTTGGAGAATAGCAACACCCTTTGATTTTATAGCCATATACTGTCTTATTCCACAGTGTGAGCACGAGGGACTAAAATCAGGCGGATTGCATCCAAAATGTTGCATTACTGCCAACATCAGGGTTTAAAATAAGTTTAAATAAGTAATAAGTTTGACATTTTTTTTACTACTCTAAATATTAGTTTAAAAAAAAAGAAAAAGACAAGAAAGTTCTTCCCAACAGCTCATCCCACTCTCTGATAGCTATCCAACTCAATCTGTGCTCTGGGAGGGAATCCTCTTTCAACAGCCCTTTCACTTTCTTTCCAGTGATTTCCACCATTTCCTTACAATGTATAAAAATGTTGTGCACTGAATCTCTAGGATTTGTTTCCTCAAGCAGAAACTTGGTTAGCAGGGCACGGCACTGGAAGGCAGAGAGGTGCCATGTTGCGAGGTTGGAGGTCGACAAGCAATGTTCCAGATACAGCCGGGCTGCGGGAACGCTAAAGGACAGAGGGGCCGGCTGCTGGCTGGCATGACGGCCACCGCATGCTGGTCGGGTCAGCAGGGAATGAGGCTACAGAGTTGAGTGGAGAGGGGAGAGAGGGAGGGAGGGGGAGGAAGGAGGTGGAAGGAGGGGGAAAAGTGGCTCGCAGAAAAAAAAGGATTAACTTCAAAAACAATCAAATTGAAGCGGGGGGTCTGTTCTGTATGTTTGTGTGTCCATGCATATGTGTGTGTGGCTTTTCCTAGCGGCTCACGGGGGCTTTTACCGCTGCAGGAGTCCAGCGGACAGTTACATTGTCCCAGTTACAGAGATACGCTGGAAGCACTGGGTCGAATGCAGACACAATGGTTAAGCTGGATGTGTGTCTATGTGTGTGTGTGTGTGTGTGTGTGTGTGTGTGTGTGTGTGTGTGTGTGTGTGTGTGTGTGTGTGTGTGAGCTCATAGTTAGCATACTGCAGTCTAGACCAGGGGATCAAGTGTAATCTCTGTCCACTGATACAGCTGATGAGCTGAGGTCACACATCGCGGTCGCTGTATCAACATCATCTCTGTGTCACTGCAGTTTCAGACATTTGACCCATTTTGCAGCGATTATGGTTGCTTTACAATCATATCTGTTGTTTGTTTTTTTTTTGAGTGCAGAAAGAGAAAACTTATTTTTTGTAGCGAAAGCAGTTTTTCCTTCTGTGGTCGGTGACCACTAACGACCTGCGTGAACAAGACGGTCTGCAGTCATTAGTGGTGCAGGGAAAGCAAAGAGATTCACTGTGAGTAATTACTCTCACAGCACTGTGAAAAACACATATTTTTAAATGTCTATTTTAGTTTGCATGGGGGGAAAGTGTTACTGATAAATACCAGCCAGATGTTGTCCTCTGGGTTTATCGTGAAGTATCTGGGATACGTCTTTATAATCTTATCTTATCAGGGACAAATGACAGATCATTAAGGATTAACGCTGAGCGGCAAATTCTAAGAAAACACGGCTTCAGTGCGGGGCAGTGACAGAGTGGCTGTTAAAAAATGTGGCTTATTCAGAGCCCAAACGATATTGGATTTTTGGTGCTGATAACAGTTTGAGGGAGGAAAAATTAGGATATCCATATATGAACGCGATACACACACATTTTGCAACAATCCCTCAAATGTGGCTATCAAACACATGGACAAAGGTAAATAACAGAGGCAGATTGCTGTCTAATGTCTGACTAACCTCACCTTTCTTGCTTATCATGTGCATTAGTGCGATATCTTCCTTCTCCATGCCCCAGTTGAAATTGGCGTGAATCTAAACTGCTTGCAAACTACAACTGCGATGGGCTGATATCTTTCCTGGTTCGGCTGGTTCCTTGATAAAGCAGTTGGCTTTTGGCGGAAAAGGGATGGGATATGTGTCGTGTCTGACGTTACAGACTTTTCTATTCAAATGGCTTTGAACGCACAATTTGCAACTCCTGCCGCTAAGTGGTTCTCTGTCAAAACAAAAGATGTTTGCATGTGATTCTGCTCTGATGCTCTGTGGAGAACTCAGAGATTAAACGTCTGGGATTAATAAATGGGTTAATCTTCACTCCTGTTTATCAACCTGACTGCAGCAGCAATCCAAATTTCCCTGGGTTTGAACATTGTCGGAAACATCTGGGATAATGTAAGTACACGACTCAAAACATAAAACAAGTCGTTGTTTTTAGACATTTTTATGCAGAACTAACACATACTATATCTGTAAGTGGTTTGTCTCCTCTCTATAATGTCTCTGATGTCAGTCAATCCGTCGGGTTCCACGCTCGCCCGGATGGATATTCACTGGTTCCCCCATAGATTTCACAGCATCACACACAGGCCTGGCGGGATCAACGGCAATTGTTGTCAGATCAACAGCGACTAAATCACAAGTTGCAGGTATATAAGAGAAAAGCAATACCGGTTTAAATACCCCCCCCGGAGGCACACAAAAAAGCATCATCGTGACATTGAACGCTCAGAACAAGTAATGATTAAAGCATC
Organism: Sparus aurata; assembly: GCF_900880675.1. Classification (NCBI taxonomy): domain Eukaryota; kingdom Metazoa; phylum Chordata; class Actinopteri; order Spariformes; family Sparidae; genus Sparus; species Sparus aurata. Next base: position 13,847,487 of record NC_044198.1, read on the forward strand.
AGTTCTCTGTTTGGGTTACGTGACACAGTATTGTGCTTGATGGGCTATGTTTAATTAGAATGGATTCGAGGGGGGATCAATATTAGTCTGCAGACGAAATCACACTGTTTGTAAACAACCCCAAGTTGCGGGGAATTAAGTCATTTATTTTATTTACAAAAGAAATGCTCCCACTTAACTCTAACCATTCAGCAACTGCTAATTAATTTACCCCCCCGCCTGCCTGCTCACACACACACGCACACACACACACACACACACACACACACACACACACACACACACACATTCAGCTACCACAACCACCACTACACAGGAGCCCCATGACAGATTCAATTAAAACAACTTGAAGCACTTCACTCGACACAAAAGCAGATGCCTCGAAAAAAACACCGAAAAAGAGAGCCAAGACTCATTCATTCTGCCCGCGTCTCACAGTGATGAAAAACTGAGTTGAGAACAACAAAACAACCCTAATGGCGCCGACCGTCCCGGTCAGTCGTCACACTGGACGAGGTGGGACACGCCGGCACCCGACGTCAGGATTACCGTCCTGAAACACGGCTGAACCACGCTTACAAACACGACTCTGTGGCTTTAGAGTAAAGAACATAATTATAACAACAGAGTCAGCTGCAACCAACGTGGCAGGGGGAAGGGAAGAGGAGAGAAGAGAAGAGGAGAGAAGAGAAGAGAAGAGAAGAGAAGAGAAGAGAAGAGAAGAGAAGAGAAGAGAAGAGAAGAGAAGAGAAGAGAAGAGAAGAGAAGAGAAGAGAAGCTTCTACATGACTACAACCACTTTAGTCCAGCACTGTAACATAGCCCCAGGCATTAATATCTTTTGGTTACTCATAGTACTATTTCCCATTATCTCATCTATTAACCACCCCCATGTATACTCTTCTTTTATCATTTCTTTCTTTCTTATCACTCAGCTCCCACTAGGAAGTCTCATTTTGGGTCATATTCTACAAACTTAAAGGTGCACTGTGTGGTTTTGGGTAAAAAATATTTCTCTTCATTGACTTGACATTGATTTCCTATGCCTATACTAAATACATATACTAAATAAACACACTCTCTTCGACTGATTAAATGTAACCAACAAACTGACCTTAAAGGACAACACAGTTTCATACTGTTTTTTTTTTGTTTTTTTTTTACTTTTTTTACTGGGTACCATATTTTCCACTGAGAACAAATTCTGAGTTTGAATTTCTTTCTCCAAAACTGCATAGTGCCCCTTTAAAACAAAACTCGATGTTGCTGCTTCCTGAAAAGTTGGCATATTCAAAACAGAAGCATCAAGGATCAGAACACAACAGACACAGAAACACACCGACACACACACGAAATACACCGTGGGTGTCATTTTTGTACCCGGGAATAAGGTCAGATATTAGGTTTCGAGCAGGAAGCCAGAATTAGACAAAAGTAAAACTGACACCGTACGCTTCTCTCGACTGTACCCTTCACACACTCCTCTCCCTCATACACAAGCCACAAACACACACACACACACACACACACACAAACAAGCAATTTCTCTTTTCCCCTCTCCTCCCTCACCGTTTCCCTCTATCTCTCTCTCCGGTTCCAAGCAGTCCATCTGACACCCAAGTACTGTACAGCATCTATGATATCATCAGTCTGCCAGCTATGGAGCAGAGCGGGCTGACATTAACCGGCTGCCGGGACAGAGAGAGGACCCGACAGTGAGGCGCACACGGGACGAAACATGCAAACACACACACACGTGCATGGAAAAAAATGCGCCAAATGTAAAGGAAAACTTGGTGGATGGTGTGCGAGATCAGGACACACACATGCCTGGCGATGACACAAAAAACACTCTGTCACACACCGGGAAGCACAGGTTCTAACACACACACACGCGCAAGGATGCTCACTCACCTGCACCTGCATGAAAGATCCCCGGTAGAAGCAGCACGCTGCAGCCGACAGGGCACTCCACAGACTACACCTCTCCGTCATGGTGGGCACACACCTTCCTCTGCTCCCCTTTTTCCTAAAAACCTCCTCTTCCTCTACTTCACCTCACTCCCCTTTTCCTCTCCTGTCCTCTTCTTCCTCTCCACCCCACCCCAGGGTGTCCGATCAGAAACCCCCCTGGTCCCTGGGCTAAGCTTGTCCCACCCCTGCCAGCCTCCTTTGCCTGGCTAACAGCCCCTCAACATAGTGGCACCACTACACTGCGAGCTACACAGCTAACACACCACAGCTATAGCTTGCAAGCAGCTGCTGGTGACCACATCAGCTACTAGCCTACGAGCGAGCCGCTAACAGCTGGTCCTGATAACAGCGAGTGATATTACTGCTCCTGACATCCCGGCTCCTTCTGCCCCGCACCGGCTTCTTGTCGCTTCTGCTCTCGCTGCTCTCTCTCCCTCTCACTGTACTTGCTGCGCTTCACGCGGCTGCTAGGGATTACCTCATTGCTTGCTGATGAAAGGAGTGTGGGTGGGGGGAGGGCGGACCAGAGGGAGGGAGGGAGGGAGAGAGAGGGAGGGTTGGTGGGTGAGGTGGGAGGGATGGATGGAGGGAGGGAGGGAGGTGACGGGGGGGTGAACGCTAGCAGGGACAGGCAGAGAGGAGAAGTGCTGTCGAATTGCAGGCAGAAAAAAAAAAAAACCCCACCCACCCTCCTCCTCCTCCTCCTCCTCCTCCTCCCGACGACCCCCGCCTCAGCGCTGAGACAATGCTGACACGGGGGCGAGGGGGAGGAGGAGGGGGAGGAGGGGGGGACGGCGAGGGATGATGGAGGGAGTAAAACACGGGGGAAAGTGAGAAAAGATGGGTGGAGGGATAATTAAAAGATGAGATGATGAATGAAGAAGATGCTGGTGGAAGGAAGAGTGAGGAGGAGGAGGAGGAGGAGGAGGAGGAGGAGGAGGGGGAGGAGTGCAGCCTCCCAAAGGAATCTAACCTTTCTTTTGCCATGAAAGGAACCCAACAGGGGTCCCCTTACACACACACACACACACACACACACACACATACACACAGGCTTGAATGCAAATTCACACCTTTTATTCCACCTACAAGTCGACACACACACACACACACACACACACACACACACACCACCACATATTACTAGAGGTAGCTGCAGAGCTTTTGGGTTCCTGTGGTTGAATAATGGTGATAGAAATGTTATCCTTCTGTGTGTGCGTGTGTGTGTGCATGCGCGCGTGTGTGTGCGTGTAGCCGAATATAATGATGTGTCTCTAAAAAACCACACAGACTGCAGCTAGACAGCTCATTATAAGCTGAAACACACAGGCAGGTGTTTCAAGGATAACACGGCGTGATATGCACCGGCCCATTTCACACACACACACACACACGCGCGCACACATACAGGGGAAAAAACACACACACGCACACATACCGGCAGGCAGGGAGATGTCAGGAGGGGTGGGGCTCTGTCTCCAGAGGGCCAGAGTGAGTGACATCATTGAGGACGCTTCACCATAGCAACACTGCAAGGAGCCTTGACAGCATCCAAAATTCTGACACTGCATTTAGCCGGGTCTGCACCACTGCGGGGAGGTGTAACGTAAGAGGGAAGACATAGCCAGGGAAGGAGAGGAAATATGTAACACCTCAGGTCACACAAAATACCACATCTCTCCTTTTTTCTTATTCTGTCTCTGCGGCACACAAACGTCAGATGATGCAAGTAATCACTTTGCTAATCTGCCTCTCGAATGCATGCTAGTGGGTCAAGGGCGGAGGGAGAAAAAGGGCCGCTAGATAAGGCGCCACAAGACACAGGATGGATTCATTAACTGCAGCATCTCCTCTTAATGTAATCTCAAACCATCCAGCGTTGGATTAGACAGATTACACAGCGGGGACACAAATAATCTCATAAGAGGGGCCCTGTGCTTTCCTTCCCTCAATCCTCTGTAATGCCACGCCATAACAATCACAACGTACAGCGTGTTACATCTGGCCGCTGCGCCACACACACACACACAACCTAAAATGCATGCTGGGGGGGGAAACATGTGACAATATGATGGATGCAGAGTTTAAAGTATATATGTGGGGGCGAGAGCAACGAGCATGGCATTAAAATTGGCAATATTAGAGGGGCAAATCCCACTCGGACAGGTCATAATGAAAATGTATCGCTGTGTAAGGTGCATTAGCTTGAAGCCATTCCACAAAATGATTTTTTTTTCTAAAGAATATAAGTTCTTATTTTATACCTTCAACTATTTTGATTTGTATAAGTGAAACAAGAGGAGCCCCGTCCCCTCGCTGTTTTGAAGCGGCGCTCTCGCTCGTGTTTCCACGTGTCATCCCGCATCCTCAGATGAGTTACGTCAAACAGATATCAAAAGGCTGCTGCGGCGGGGAGCTGCGACGACAAAGCGAGGCAACACAATCACCCCGAACTGAGTCACGACGTCTTCTTTGAAAATACTCGATACAGAGAAAAAAAAATAAAAAATGTTGCGCTGTGCACTATGATATAACACTCCAGGGTTGATATCCTGGTGCAACAGCAGCTCTCTATTTTTACTCCTCTTTCCCTTCCATCTTTTACTCTGAGCCTGAGAAGAACTATGTCTTGATACATGCATGTGATGATTTCCACTGCAAGCTGTCTTGAAGGCATCTACTGCCCTCTAACTTCTGTTTCCAATCTTCACATACTTTCATAGATGAGCAGATCCATGTCATGTGAACAAACCTTCCTTGGGTGACTATTGAAACAAGAAACGTGGCGGTTCAGACGCTTGTTCACGTCTAAAGGGTGTTTTAAAGATGAGGGGGAGAAAAAAGGATTGCATTTTAGATTATAAGACTGTGACTGCAGTTAAATAGATTGCTGTATTATTATTTTCTGGCTAGATCACCAACCCTTGCTATCATAAATATGATTATATATAATAGTATGACCAGATTATTATTATCCATATTGCAACCAACCCAACAGTCCACAGATATGGTCATACTGTCTGTCAGCGTGACAAACACAGACATAAACAGACTTCATTATGGGGATATACTGTATATCTGGCGGTGTATCATAATGCACACCTTCACTGCTCCGTATCATTTCATATGCTTGGATGTAATAGACTGAACTCTCCACAGGTTAAAAGAAAAATGGTCTTGGACTTTTTGCTATTTTGTGCCTTTGGGAAGACTAAAGAGGCTCATACGTCAGTGTCTTGTGCACTTCATTACCCTTATTGCCTCTCTTGCTCTTTTTCTTTCTATTGCCTCGGCCTCACTTTGTTTCCACACTTGCTCCCCTTTAAATTCTTTCACATCCTCTGTCAGAAAATGTGCATACGGGGTACTCTCCCCTCCGTTTTCTTCACTTTCTTCACCCACTGCTTTTCCTCTATTACTACTACTGTTATCCATTCTTTGAACCGATCCTCGGCATTCCCTAAACTCCCTCTACGCTCTATCGAATCAGCCTCTCTCCAACCTTTCTTATCGCCGCGCTCCTCCCCTCATCTCTCCCTCTCCCGCCTTATCCAGACCTCTCATCACCAACCTCCTCCTCGCTCTGATCCCCTGTCTTTACCTCCCGTCTCTCCTCTGTCCTTCCCTTCTCCTCCACGGCCGTCCCTCCACATTCCCCTTTCCTTCCCAGACCTCTATCTCTACATCTCCTCCCCTGCTTGGAGGCGGTCTCCGGTTAAATATTAATTAGTGAGCCCCATCCCGCAGGCTGATAGGGAGCACAATGGAGAATCCCTGCATGTGCCTGCGAGCATCCCACTAATGAAAGGAGTGTGTGTGTGTGTGTGTGTGTGTGTGCGAGAGAGAGAGAGACACACGGAGAACGAGTGTAAGGGAGTAAAACGTGTGTTTGTGCATGTGTGTGTGAGAGATGAAAAGAGACACAGAGGGAAGATTAGATGAACACACATATCTTTATGTGTGTCTATGTGTGCACACGTGCGCGTCTAAAAACAAAGGCCGGGCTCCGCTGGGGGTTAGGACGGTACAGCTAATGATCTGTGTGTGCGCGTGTGTGTGTGTGTGTTTGATTGTCATCAGTGTGTGTGTTTTCACAGGATGGACCCCATTCACCGACTGCTTAATCCGTATCGAACCAGCAGATATGTGTTTCAAAGCCCGTTTGAAGCCATCGGCCTGCAATAATGATGCAGCGAGATGAAGAGGACTGCTGGAAGAGCTGCGACTTTGTCCACACAGACGTGTTAAAAAAAAAAAAAAAAAAAAGATTAATTTAGGTGTGAAATAGCGCAATTAAAAATCAGCTGTCCTGCTTTAATCGTATCAAAATGAGTTAACCTGAGACGAGTGTGTTGCTGGAGCAACTAGACTCGTCTCCGGCGTGAGGAAAGCAGTGTGTAATACTGTTTCAGAGCGATCAATGTGTCATTATTCTCTACCCCGGGTATTTCTTCGTGGCAGGAGCGTGTCGACCTTGAAGACGGTGGACAAAATGATTGAAATACCTGAGAATATAATAGCTCTGCCTTGAATATCAGAGCCTTTTCTCTCTCTGACACTCAAAGGGATTGTGTTTTGTGAGGCTGCAGTTTGCGTCTTTCAGTGCGGTGGTCACTGGTCCTCTTTGTTGATGCAGCTTTCCTGTATTTCACATGCAATATTAGGAGTTTTGAGACTCCTCTCTTTACCGTATCACATATCATTTCAGTTTTTTATGACTTTGGCACCAAGACTCCAGGCACTGTGCTGTAAATCATCACTACAAAGACAGCTATACAATGAGTCATATTAAGCTGAAAACCAATTAGCAAAGTGTGCTTGCTGATAGTCAGCATTTTGAGTCACACGAAAGCTTCAGGGATGACAATATCGTACAGTCCACTACTTCGATTCAAACTACACAACTGTCGGACACATTTGGTAGATGATGATGGAGCCCAGAGGATAATTCCTTCTGACTTTGGTAATCCTCTAGCACCTTCCTCTACAGTAGAAGTATTCAAAGTCTGCAAAGTGTCATTTGGGAACTTGTTTCAGTGGAAAATTTGCACAAAGGAGGAGAACCCTGGCAGTGAAATGGCTAAAACTCTCGCAAATGAACAGGTAACAGCCTCTAACTTGTTTGTGCTTGCACTGTTGTATCTAGTATCTAACAAGTGGAATGTGGATACTGCTTAGGAAGTGGAGACCTTCATTCATCATGAATCTTCCATGTTGTGGGGCCTAAAGAGCATGCGCACTAGAGACTTTTGCCGAAAAAAGGCAGCTAACTTCCAGTTTAGCATCCGACTAACTTCAAAAGTGAATGTAGGTCTTTGTGGCTCTTCTAGACTTTTCATATTTGATCGGACCCAATGGCTTAAGTCATGATTTTGTGGGATGCTGCTTTCAGAGTATAGCCATCCATTCATCCATCCATCCATCCAAACATTCATCTTCTTCCAATTATCCGGGGCCGGGTTGCAGGGGCAGCTGTCTGAGCAGGGACACCCAGACTTCCCTCTCCCTGGACACTTCCTCTAGCTCTTCTGGGAGGATCCCAAGGTGTTCGCCACCTCAACTGGCTCCACTCGATGTGGAGGAGCAGTGGCTCTACTCCGAGCTCATCCCGGGTGACAGAACTCCTCACCCTATCTCTAAGGGAGCGCCCCGCCACCCTGTGGAGGAAACTGTATCCGGGATCTTATTCTTTCGTTCATGACCCAAAGTTCATGACCATAGGTGAGGGTAGGAACGTAGATTGACCGGTAAATCGAGAGCTCCGCCTTTCGGCTCAGCTCTTTCTTCACCACGACAGACCAATACAACGACCGCATTACTGCGGCCGCTGCACCAATCCGCCTGTCAATCTCGTGCTCCATCCTTCCCTCACTCGTGAACAAGACCCCAAGATACTTAAACTCGTCCACTTGAGGCAGGAGCTCTCCCCCAACCCGGAGGGAGCAAGCCACCTTTTATCCGGTCGAGAACCATGGCCTTGGACTTGGAGGTGCTGATTCTCATCCCAGCTGCTTCACACTCGGCTGCAAACCGCCCCAGGACATGCTGGAGGTCAGGTTGAAGACAACATCATCTGCGAAAAGCAGAGATGAGATCCAGCGGCTCCCGAACCAGAACCCCTCCGGCCTGTGGCTGTGCCTAGAAATTCTGTCCATCAAAATAATGAATAGAACCGGGCAGCCCTGCCGGAGTCCAACATGCACTAGGAACAGGTCTGACTTTCTGTGAACCAAGCTCCTGCTCCGGACGTACAGTATAAGCTTCTGGGGGAAATGTGTTTTGGGCCCTGGTGCATCAGGTGACATTGTAATGACACAGTTTGGCCATTACAAAAATGGTCTTCAAAGCCTGTTTGTGGGAGCTCTGTAACATAAGCGACCAGGGTAAAGGTAGCCTCACTGGCCAATTTCAGGGCACCAGCTGCTTGCTCTGTGGAGACAGGGGATTTTGAAAACACTAACAAGCAGATAGAAAAAGGGAGGAGAATGCTGACTGAAACCCCCTAGTTTATACCCAAAGACTAATGAGTAAATGTTTTTATAATAATATGCTAAACTAAGATGGTAGACATTACCAGCTACCATTGTCATTATTAGCTCAAATTGCTGGTGAAAAAAGATTTATGTGTAGCAACGGAAGACTCTATCCACTATGTAGGGTCAAATCTAAGTCATATTTTACAGATGACTATGTGCAGTTAAAAGATGCATTGTCATATCTGGGGCCTTTTCTTTTGGTGACCTAATCAATCTTATTCACGTAACAATCCAGGATGGAAAACAGCCCTCCAGTTTACACTCTGTATGAACTTTGTGTGTGTCTGTGCCAGTGAAGGAACAGTAACCGTCGACTTTCCAGGGGTGTGTGACCGAGGGCCTGACAGTTTACACCCCCTCTCATTTACAGAGGCGCCACAATAATTCAATCTACTGTAATAGGCACACACACACAGACACACGAACATGCGCCCACGGGGCACTGCCTTGATTTAATCAGGCAGCGCACAGACACATCCCAATTTTTGGGAAATTCAAACCATTCGCATAATCAAACATGCAATAACGCACAGACACACAGCTGAGCCCCTTCACACACACACACACACACACACTGATTTTTGTGTCATGTGCCAGATATACGTTAATAAACCTTATATGAACCAACCCCCTCCTGCCTCTCCTGTCAAAGCGGCACCAAACCACTTAATGAGACAGGAGACAAAGCAGGGCCGGGCTGCAAGCGAAAAACAAACACACACATTCACTAGAACAAGCAGCCACACACACTCAAACTGAGACATTAGCTGCTTAATAAAACAGCGTGGTCAGGCCTGTTTTTTTTTTTTTTGTTTGTTTTTTTTAACCAACCCAAACCCTTAAAAAAAAACTGTTTTTTTTTACATCTTTCACTACAAGTCACGAAAAAAACCCCACAGCAGATATTGCTTGACCAGGCGTGCGTCCACGTGAAATATTAATCATGACGGATATTTTATTAAAAGTCTGAAAGATGAATATATTCCCCTCAAAGCCTTGTGCTTTTTTTTTTTTCCTCACTGATCGCTTATTTTCTTTGAGCATATTTGGATCCTCTCAGTTTGTTTCTCGTAGTCTCCTTCTCATTTTCATATATATTTTGGATAACACGTCTTTGAGTCAGAAAGTGTACACGTGTCTGAGCTGCACACGTGACACACCAGGGGGTGGTGGGGGGTGTAGGGGTGTAGAGTCACTGGCCTGGTCTCTCTACCATTATAACAGGGAACACTGAGGCCTGCTCCTGATTTAAACATCAGCTGTCATAAATGTTTCAGAGAAATGGAAGGCGATGGAGGGATTGCTGGCTGCTTTCAGTGGGTGGGTGGGGCAGTGGGTGGTGATGGGAGGGGCTGTTGTGGCGAGAGAGGGAAACATGTTTGGGTGACAAAACACGGGGGAGGTTTGAAGAAAAGCAGACAGTTGGTGTTTAAAAACGACAGTAGCAGTTATAGGGGGCAACCTGTAGTGCAAGTAATACAGAACCATGCCGGTAAATTATAAGAGCAGTGATCGCAACGCTCAATTCGGACTAATCACTCACAAATTGATTGACAGGCCTTTTCAACACAGCTGAGTTTCTACACAGTGTTTTTATGGCGGAGGCGGGTCACCTCGCCCGAAATAAAGACCACATCACTAACTTCATAAAAATTTCATACACATTTTGTGAAATAATGCATAAACCTTCAGGGATATAGAGCAGAGACACTGGGTCACCCCATTTGTACCTGGTGTTAAAGGTCTTGTATTGTAGAAAGTGAGATTTCCATGTCATTTCTGATTATGAGGCAGATCTAGGTGCTGTATAATACCGTTAAAAGTTTCAAAATGCTCGATCCACAGACAGCCTGTATTCTCTATTTGCAAACTGTGACTTCAAGACGTCTGCAAGATTGTAATGTCGCAACTATACAGCCACCGCTCACAGCAATGTCCCAAATACAGCTGTGGTTGCAAAAACACTGGCATTGCTGATGCAGAAACACGCAGATAATGCAAGGTGCAAATGCATCATAATCGGATTGTGATCGGATCAGCCTGACCGCGTCTAGAGGTAGTCTAGAAATAATGATTTAGTTTAAGAAATAACAGTGTGGGCGACAGTGTGCATTGCGCTCATCTGTGCAGCTGATCTGCTATTAACGAAGCACATCATTTAGGCCCCATCTCGTCACAGAATAGCTACAAGCTGGCACTATGTCACGCCAGTAAAGGGCTGGACAATATAAAATCTTCTCAGAAGCACTTCATAAATGCTAAGACTGGGCTACAGAATTAAATGTCACAAAATATTAACACAATAAGACTTTATCAGTATCAGTAATCAGTGGATAAGTGGATAAGACAAATATTCAGTCTTACATTACAATAAAGATATAAGTATAATATAATATATTACCTGGCTTGACAAACTGACACAATATGTCTTTATTAAAAAAAAAAGGAATAACTCAATGCGTTTCAGGAATTAGGCATTTCGCAAAGTTTCTTAAGTTCCCAAAAATGTTTTCAGCGAGTCTGTGGCTGATTTGCCGTCACCTCAAATAACTCACACGCAGGTTTTTGCAATGTAAGACAAGCCAGTCCCAGACTCCCTTTAAAAAGGTTTTATTGAGTTAAGGGAAACTCTGGTGGACGGCTTACCACTGAGACTGCTGAGCAACAGCTGAGTGGATTTTATAAATGTTTTCTGATGCTGTTAAAATTTTGTTTACACCAGTAATGTTTTATACGCACAGCCGTAAAACAAGTCTGCATTCTCGATTATGAGCAACTTGCAAAAAATAAAAAAATACAGACATCTATGTTCAAACTCTTTGATTAAATCTGCGACTGTGATCAAACTTTATGAGGTCACAAAGTATTTACACGCTGCCTCCGACATTCTAACAAGGGAGGCGGTGGTGTGGGATTTAACTTTAGTCAATTTGTTGTGGTCGGGGGGGAGTCGGATTTATTTGTTTTACAAAAGGAATGCAGGTCAGGGTCATACGAGAGGGCTTTTACCACCTTGCCGGTGATGGAAAATCAATAAATAAACAGATCCCAAGAGCTCAACAGCTCCCTTTAGTCTTTTCCTTCCCTCCCTCCTTTTCATCCTTCCTTTTCCTCTTTACTTTCTCGCTCTCACTTCCCACTTTTAGCTCGTTTTTGTTACACATTGTGCATGAAGCCCTATCATCAAAACCAAGGTCATGAAACAGCTCCACGTTCTCTCTGTTCTTCGAGGAAGATCGACAGCTCGAGTGTATGGCGCCACCTGCTGGCTGCAGCACACAATGGCAGCGCTGACATTAGCACCCCCTCACTCCGAATTCAATTAGCTAAATGGCAGACTGAATTAGGTTAAATGCAGAGTGAGCCTGCCGAAATGAGCATAACTGTTGAAGACTAGGGGCTAATAATCGGCCACAATTACCTCTGAGCGCTCACAATAAAAAATCTAATTCAATAATGTGGGAGGGAGATGAGCAAATTCAATCTGAGATGCTCGCGGAGGCCCAAAAACTGCAACTCATATCTGCTGGCATCTCAGGTATTACACGTGTGTCACGGACAGAATGAGACACAGTGATGAGAAGGTAAAAAATCTAGAATGTTATGGTAGTAAGAGGCTGAAAAGTGCACATTAAAGGGACAGTTCAACCTAAAATAATGATGATAAGACATTTTTCCTCTTACATGTCAGACTATGTGTCCACCTTGATGATCCACCTCATGGATGCTGTCTTCCAGGTTTCAAGTCGTATAAATGTAGAAAATCTAACAAGCTGTCGTCACTTCACTGCCTCACGATTGATCAGCAACAGAGAAGAGAATGGATAACGAAAATCCAGAATAAAATAATATTATCCGATGAGCGGTTTCATGTAGGAACTATTTTCTTTCTTACCGAGCTACACCCTCCAACAGTATCACTGCACAGAAGGAAGCGCGCATCTGCTAATGAATAGAAGGCTCGTGCCCATGACGGTGCGTCCTCCTCGGCTGAGGTGTCTCGTTAGCTAGTTTTGTTAATTAGCCTCTTGACCGCGAGCAGATACATGCTTCCTTTTGCACTCTGGTACAGAGAGAAAACAATTCCTACATAAAACTGCTCATGACAAGGCCTGTGGATTATCTCCAGTAACCGGGTTAAGATTTCTGGAAAGACACATTGCTAAAGTGAGATTTTCACATTTACTTTTGGAGGGGTTTAGTTCCATTATAATCAAGAGAGAACAGACATCTCTACAGCTGACATCTCCAAAACTCCAAAAGATCTCCAATCTTGATTGATAAACTGTGCTGCAGGTAGGAGGTGAAATGTGTGTTTTTTGATTTTGTAGCGAATGGCCCCTTTAGTCCGTCCAATCATGCCACACATTCACACTAACACAGACACGGTAGAAGAGGACAAGACGAGTACGCACAGAGATGCACACTTACCTGAACGTATTCCGCCTGGCTCTGCACTGGCTCCATGTGGCTGAGGAAACAGGAAGCAAAAGGAGATGAAACAGGCGGGAATGTTAGGTGATGTCTGAGCAGGAAAAAGCCTGTAACCCTCTTCACACACTCACAGACTTTTCTGTTTGATCTAATCTTGTAACAGGTGCAGCGCATGTTACCACGGACAAGAGGCATGCCTGTATTCCCATGACCTCTCCAGTGACTAACATGTTGTTTCAGTTGAGCTTTGTGAAACCCCCCCCCCCCAAAAAAAACAGACAGGAAACAAGCCCCAAGTGATAAAAACCAAGACTGGTGAATATGGAGCTGGCCTCTCAAACCTCTCGGGCACCATAACTCGCACTTTAATGCTCGTGATGGATCCGGATCAAGTGTCAGGGACCCCGCTGTGCTGAAGTCTTGGGAGCCACGCTGCGGGTTCTTGCCGCACAGCTTTGTGATACAGAGCGAGCATGAGCTAAAGGGGCAATTACACCCCAAGACAAGCTTCAAGATCAATCGGCTCCCAATTGCACGATGGGTCTCGTAGGGCCCAGAGCGAAGCCGTGTTACACATGACCACGGAGAGGCCAGATCAAAGGGGCCCATCATGGCAGCGGGCTGGGGAATGTTAATAGGTCCCATGGCAGAGGAGCTCTACATTCCCCTCCCGAGCTGCTCCTGTGCTTAAGCCTTTTGAAGAAAAAAAAAAAAAAAAGCAGCTGAACAAATGTTCTGTTTACGCTCTGACGTTTAATAAATGAGTTCAGATTGTATTTTATTCTCGCAAGTCAGCTTTGTATTAATAATAATACATATTCTAGATGCCAAAACAACTGTTCCACATGATCTTATGTAAACTCCCCTGCAGCTGTTTTATCACTGCAGTAAGCCGATCTCTTTTTCAATTATTAAATAACTTTTTCCGACAAAAACAAGCACGTTTTTTAAAATGTGTTGCAACTGACTATAAGCAGCACAGTAAACTACAGGGGCTGTATGAAACACTTACACTTGAACTAACACATATGAGTTGACTGTTATATTGGACTTCATACTGAAACTCTGATTCTATTATAACCATAGTGCTGCACGCCTACACTTGTCTGCTGTGCACAAGCAGCCCAAAAAGGGAAGGAAGATGTGCAGACATGCTATCTGTGCTTAGATGATTACCGGTTTACCTGTTTGCTCACAGTGGCGTGTCACAGACATAGCTGAACCGGCGTATATGTTGTCCAATATGTACTGATATAAAAGCTTTTTTCAAAGAACAAAATGCAAAAGAAAAATGTTTGGGGTCATTTATAGTTATTAAATGCCTAGAAATGTTAACTGTTTCAGCACACTGGTGTCATTCGGGCAACAAAGTCTGTTGTTTAACTGTAAATTCTCCTGCCTCTCGTACACATCTTTGTCACGTGTCAAGTGTTTGATAACCACATTTAAGGGATCATTGCAAGGAAAATGTGTTGATAACTGCTGATATATCAATATTAGTACTTTTCACTCACTTAATATCGGTATTGGTCAGGCTCCAGTAATAAAAAGCATCGAATCTACACATTTGAAATGCTGAAACTAGAAAACGTTCTATGCAGTTCTGAGGGAACACGAGAATTAAGATTCTTCATTGTTTTTATGCCAAAACAAACTAAATAAATAACTCTGTTTCTTTTCATGACTGAATAAACTGAATAAACAGACTGACTTGAGGGGACAACACAATGTCAGACTATTTATATATGGTGGACCCTGCCACCTTTCTAGCTTCAAACAGTGTGCTGGGGATCTTATTTTCCTCTGAGAACAGCTTGTTTATTCAGTTATGGAAAAAGTAAATATTTCTCAGTTTGTATTATTACCTCATTAGTATTGTAAATACTTCTGTTTGGAATTTCTTCTCCAAAACTACACAGCACCCCTTTAACCCATTAATTGACTAATAGTCTCAGCTCTAGTTAAACACGAGTTAACACAGAGGGCATCAGTTTACAAATTAGTGTCCAACAAGGGAGCTGAGGAGCTTCGCTCCATGTGGCACCATGAGGCAAAAGACCAAACCCCATAATCACAACAGCTGAGCTGACACACACACCGTGACACTATGTAATTTCAGAGCCAGAACTTACCAGCCACCAAAGGCTCCACCAACACAGCCTGAGAATGAGGACTAAAATTGGAATTTTTTCCAGAAAGGCAGGCAGACCGAGGCAGAGGAGTGGGGGGCTGCAGTGTGGACGGCGTGAGGAGAAGAGAGAGGGATGGACGGCGCGGGTGTGTGGAGCTGTGATTTAAGGCACAGAGCTGTATGATGTGCTCACACTGAACCTCACCGCGCCGTACAGCTGGATTTCCCACGGTCCCCGGCCTGAACTAATGGGCTGATGCTGCTCGCTCGCACATGCGCGCCTGCGCACACGCATGCACGCACACACGCGGTGCAAATTCCACTGTAACACGATACGCGCGCGCTGCTGTCATGCAAAGGATACTAGAGGCACAGAGAGCTTGGCATGTCATGGGAAAGAGGAGGAGGAGGAGGAGGAGGAGGAGCACCTACACTTCTTCTCCCCTCGAACTCTTCAACAAACTTCTGTCTTTGCGGTTGAAGCTTCCCCTTCGTTATGAAACGCACACAATGAGCGCACAGAAGGCCTATCTGTGTCAGAGAAACAGATCGATGCAAAAATAAGAAAAAACATCACAACAGCAGCGCGGCGGCTCTGCAGCGGCAGCTGATCAATAGCAGGGATCGATGTTACCTGCAGCCTTTCACAAGTGGAGTAATGAGAGCTGTTATCTTCTCACCTCACGCCCATCGCCACAGAAGAGTCCTGTCCACAGCACAGAGGAAGTGTGATCCCGCTAAACTTCCCTGAGAGCTCTGCGGCCCTCTGGTTTACACCGAGAGCATGGCCGCATTCATCTGTTATGAGGGGCCCCGGGCGAGGATGTGCAGTTGAGCCCCCATTAACCCACCTTTCATCCACCCACTCAGATTTACTGTGTGGTCATTTTATTGAATCACTGAAGACAGCCGCAAAAGAAGTACTGAGATCCTGCGCTGAAGTAAAAATGCTGACACAACTATGAATTAAAAGTGTGAAAATCTAGCAAGTGCTTAAAGTTAATTAACATTTCTGCAGAAAAGAAATGCTCTTTCTGATGCATTAATGTTCAAGCTAATGTAGCTGGTCGAGGTGGAGCTAGTTTTAATAGCTTTATATAGCCTAGAGTTCAGTAGTTTAGCTCAACAATTCAAAGGGTTCCACTTCCGACAAAGAGTCAGAAGACAAATCTAAAAGGTAAATCAAAATCTTTCCCTTTTGTCAAATTAAACCTCTTACACAGTTATAAAAGCATGCATAGAGGCAGAGGTGTAACAAGCTTTTCAAAAGTGCGGGGGATGGATGTGGTGGTGGTGGTGGGGTTTTTTTTTTGGGGGGGGGGGGGTGCTATGTAACGCTGCTACTGTGATGATAAATGACACTTAAATATTGAATCTGAAACAGAAATGCTTTACAGCAGCTCCGATTCAAAGTCAAGAATATGCAGAAAAATAGTAGTAATTATAATAATAATAATAAACTATATATATGCTGCATATTTATAATAGAAGCCTACTGCAACTGTACTTTTTTTACCATTAAATGTTATTTTATACATTATCATATTCTATAATGTTCTGTCATGGAGTATATCACTTCACTGCTAACAGAAAAGAAAGCAGCTCACTGCCAGTTGCAGCTTCTTATCGTGAGCTGCAGTCTTTGTTAATTTTTTGTCATGATTGTTATTATCAGTACTTAGATTATCAAAAATCACAGTTACATGTCAGGATGTGGTTATTATAGACATATTCAATATTTAACTGTCATGTATCATCACAGTAACAGCGTAACAATAAATTAGCAGCTGTAAACAAATAAAAACATTATAAAACACATCATGTGGTCCCCTTTAAACGCTTGGTGGAGGTGTATATTTTGGTAAATAACCGCCGGTTCCAAATAAATGCCGAGTCTAATTTATTTTGAAAAAACATCAAGGAAGAAGACGTGACCACTGACACTGCATGTTTTTCTTCTTCGCCTTTTTTAACGTGTTGTGCCCAGAAGGATGCCAGAAATCTCACAGAGAAGCTGGCGAAGTTTGTGACATTTTCATCCCGGATTTTTGTGAGGAGGGAATTAAACGCCTGTCCCAAATAAAAGCCTGGTCTGTTAAGTGATGAAACAAATAAACGCCCGGCTATTATTTGGTATTGTACGGTAGTTCATGCATCATCAGCACGAGCTGAACAGCAAGAGAGGCGGGACTTAAGGCAGAACAGCCAATCATCAGCCGGTCAGTCCCAAAGACGGTGTCATGTTTGAAGCAGCAACAGGAGAGGGAGGGGGAGAGGAGACAGCTGCAGCGAGCGCAGACTAGAGCGGCCAGAGAAGCTGAGCGACTGTAGTGAGGCATTTGTGCAAAACTGCAGATAAACGGCAGAAAAAGTGTGGGTGTTGAACCCTCTCACCGGGAAGAGTGTGGGTGTTAAAACACCCACATCCCCCACGGTAGGATGACCCTGCATAGAGGAGAAATCTCCCTTTAGTGGAAATGCCAACAACTTAGAGAAATGTGACGAGTGGCCCAAACTACACACAAGTTAAAAAAGTTGGAAATAACTAATTCAATCTTCATCAGCCTTGGACTGCATCAGTTATCATCTCACGACGAGTTAGCCTCTGGAGGAAACAACCAGTGTTTCAGGGTTTTTCCAGTGTAGCCAGGGGGACCTGGCAAGAATTGAATGCAAGGCGATATTTTGGCTAATCTCTTAAAACAGCTATGCAGTATATATTTACACAAATACATCTCTAAAAAAGTTAAATCGTCGTCATACAATAGCTGATGGCTTCTAGGACTATATCAAAGCCAGTGCGTTCCGCCTCTTTCCACCTCTGTTGACTTATTACGCTAACCCAACCCCCGCCCGCTTAAACATGATTGGTCGATACCATACAGGCAACAAACGGGCTGCAAGTGGAAACACTTCCAATGCCAAAATCTTTCCCCTTGGCTACAGATTCTGCATTCAAATACAAATGTTTTCTGATAGGGACTAAATCTTCCACAGCGTATTGTATTGTATTGTATTGTATTTTATTGTATTGTAGGGGTCTGTGGTAGGTTTTGTGTTGTGCTGGAAGTCAGTCGTTAGTTTAGGTTAACAGACTCCATTTCTAAAATAACAGTAGCTATTTTTGCTCGCTGTTAGCGGAGGGATGCACTGAGGGGAGTCACTACTAACCCGATCTTGGCACACTGTACCTGTTTAGGACCCAATTGCATCAAACCCTCATTGTTTAAAGGTCCCATATTATACTGTTTTTCATCAATTTCACACAGCTGTCAGAGGTCCAACAACTCTGTATTCGATATGTATTGCCCCAAACACATCCGTGGTCCTGAATTCCAGCTGTCTAAAACTCGCTCTGCTGAGCTCTATTCAGATCAGTCTGTTTCTGTGCCTGCACCATTAAATGCTAATGAGCTCCATCTGTCAACGCCTATTTGGGGAGCCTTGCCTGCTACCTCACTCTCGGGGGGGAAGCCCCTTATGCTAACGGTAGCACGCGCTAATGTTTACGGTGGATGTAACACTATGGCTCGCGGAGATTTTTTCGTTCAACCGAACCAGAATCAGACCCAGAAGGAGAAGCTCCTGAAGAAGTACAGACTCTGCGGCTGCAGCAGGATGTTTCAGAATGGTTAGTGTGTCTGAATAATGTTAGTTTGTTTGTGTGTGTTGTTACAGTTACTACCATGTAGCTAATGGCTAACAGCTAGCGAAAGCTGTGTTTGTCTCCAACACAGTCTCCAAACTCTTGGACACTGTTCACATCGTCTCCGTCTCCAGTCTGCACATGTTTCCAGACTTTACTGTGACAACCAAGCTCCCTCGTTATATTATTAACATAAAATCTGCTTCAAACGCCATTGCATAGCGGACCGAAGTGGAGCTAACTAGTTAGCCAATTTCCAGCTGATTTCACCATACTCGTCTGCAACTGTAAATACTATCAAACCGCTGCGACACTTATCAGTGGCTCAGGTGCAGTTGCTTGGTCCAGTATGGTTGGGACTGATCCTTTTACGAGGGTCAGAGTCGGGGCAAAGCCAGCTTTGTACTGACACTCGTTACTGAAGCAGTCCGATGTGAAGTGGTTAGCATACACAAGCTAACACGAACCGCAGCCGGCACGTTGTCATTAAAAATGAAACACAACCACGGTCTCTTCAGTTGTTCTGTAGCTGGGACAGAAAATAGGCCCCTTTGTTGATTATTACAACCAACAACAGAGCAATTGCGTGTCTAGCTCTGAGCGACAACGTTGCGAAACAATGCTGTCTCACCGCTGGACACACTGAACTTCACCTCTGGAATGAACGCCCCCCCCCTCTCTGATCTCTCCTATCATCGCGCAGAGGAGGCTGGCTTATGATAATGCTCTGCTCCTTTCGTTACGTAAGGAAAGGAGCAGAATCTGAACACCCTGTAGGAGTGCGTTTTACCAGTGAGTGGGCTGCAGAGACCATGTAGGAATCACTTGTTTTCCTCATTCTGGGAGATGGCAGGCTCAGGGAGGACCAGCTTATATATGTAGAGAGCAGAGAAAACGTGTTTTTTATGATATGGGACCTTTAAAGGAGAACTTCGGTCGATTTAAACATGCAGCTTCATTGCTCAAGCTACCCTTGACTTGCCAGTACCGAAGACGCGAACAAATTTGATCCAGCCATTACAGAGCTCCGTGAACGGAGACGTAGCATTGAACGCTAACAGCATGGGGTCAGAACTTTAGACTGTGTTTTAAGCGTCTTAACATGCTCCACATCTCACACCAAAAGTTATGCAACATCAGCAGACACCTTAGCACACAGCACTGTAGCGTGTATGACTCAAAATGAATAAAAAAGTAGTTAAAACAGTGTGTTTGTGCAAGGAGCTACTTACCTGTTTGTTGACATCCGTGTGTTCCGGTAGCTAGACCAAACTAGCATATCCATCGAGTGTGCACTTAACAGGCTTAACAGGCTATTGTAAGGCTCATGGCTCATGACAGGCTGTAACACGGACATGTATATTATGAACATAAACACGAAAATGCTGGATTACGTTTCCGTCTCCGCCAGTGAGGGAGTAAATGCACGCTCGACGGATCAGCTAGTTTAGCCTAGCTACCGGAAGACGCCGATGTCAACAAACAGGTAAGTAGCTCCTTGCACAAACACATTGTTTTAACTACTTTTTTATTCATTTTGAGTCATACACGCTACAGTGCTGTGTGCTAAGGTGTCTGCTGATGTTGCATAACTTTTGGTGTGAGATGTGGAGCATGTTAAGACGCTTAAAACACAGTCTAAAGTTCTGACCCCATGCTGTTAGCGTTCAATGCTACGTCTCCGTTCACGGAGCTCTGTAATGGCTGGACCAAATTTGTTCGCGTCTTCGGTACTGGCAAGTCAAGGGTAGCTTGAGCAATGAAGCTGCATGTTTAAATCGACCGAAGTTCTCCTTTAAGTATGGAGGGGATAATCATTGTACAGATAACCAACGCATAGCCTGCAATCATGAGCTCATGGATTTCATTCAAGCTTAGAGTGTTTCTGTGTGACCCTCACATAGTTTGATTTAAAAACGTTCATCAGCCTTCTGTGTATACCAAGAAGATCTGGGACAGCCCCCGCCCCCAATCAGTAACCTTCTCTACTTCAAAAAAGACAAAAGGAGTGAAAGTGCACTGTTCACATCGAAGACAGTGTATGAAAGATAAAGAATTACCAGTAAATGTTGTCAGAGCTTTGCTTTCCTGTGACGGCTCCTGCTGTCAGATCTCTGCTCTCAGCCTCCCCCATCAGTTCTGACACAGGTCCGGACTCTATCCCATCACACTCTATCCCATCACACTCTATCCCATCACACTCTATCCCATCATCCTCATGAGTCTTATTGATCTCCCCGCTGAGTGGAGTTGATGAAGTCTCTTCAGGTTTCAAGCCTGTGCCTGCCTGAGCGACACTCTGCTCATCACAAGTCTCTGGTTGCAGTGCAGAACTTGAGCCACCAGATGGCGACACATCTTCACAGGCAGCTGTGGGTCCTGAGACGGGGTTTTGACTGCTTGTTGCATTTGTCTCAGGTGTAGGTACAGGCTGGATCTTGGGATCAGGGGGAGAGTCTCGGCTGAGCCCAGTGTCAGTTTTAACTTCATCCTTAGACACTTTGGTTGATACAAGTGTGACCCTCAGGGGCGCAGGGTCTCGGTTCCCTGCAGGTCGCTGACTTTGACTTCTGCTGATGCTGCTTTTGTCTTTACTCTTTTTGGTGCAGGAGCCTCCTACAGAAGAGGATGAAAAAGCATAAAAAGAGATGGAGCAGCAGAGAAAAACACCCAGACATTCCACTTTCTACCATGCCAAAGTGTCAAAAGTGCATCAACTAACTTCTGAGGCTTTACCTTTGTTACCCTTGTCTCTCCGCTTCATCAGCAGTCGTGGCAGCGTACCCATATGCGTATAGCTCTCACTGGAGCGGACATAGCTGGCAGTGCGAGGGCGCATGGCACCCATGTCGTCCACCGTTGCCTCAACAACTGGAGCCAGGGCAGCCCCGGTGCCACTGTCGGCGCCATCTTCTGCTCCAGACTTGGACGAAGAGGACTTGGAGTCTGATTTCTCGGAGGAGCGGCGGAAAGAGAGGTTGGTGAGGCTTCCAAACCACTTGAAACCTTGAGAGGTGAACAGAAAGAAGCAGAAAGGATAATTATGTGGCAAGAAAACTATGATGTTGATCCATGTGGTGGGACGTCAGTCTGTCTTGTATGTCTTTTGTTAGCGTTTCTGTACTCACTGTGCCTCCTCATCCTCATGCCAAAGCTCTTTTGGATTTTTAAAACTATAACTATAATTCATGAGTATGGGGTACAGTTTGTTTTTCAAAACTCTCATTTACCTCTCTTTTTTATCAAAAGATATTTTTTTCAGCAGTTGGAAAATACTAAAAAGGTAAAACGAGTCAGTATAGGATTGATAATATTGCTCTGTGTCTGCTAGATGTGTAAAACAGGCAATTGTTTGCTAAGAGCTGTCAAAACAACTTTATAAGTTAAGTTTATATGTCAGATGTTGTGATTCCAGCTTGCTCTGCTGCCCCATGAGGCAGAAAGTAAAAAATGCAGCTTTAATAAACAAGTTCCCCTCTCTCTGCCCAGCTGTCACAGCAGAAATCCCCTCTGCAGACCAACTATGTGCTTGTGAATGTGCGTGTGTGTGTATATGAGTGTGTATGTACATATGGTCCTGCTTGGTAGTCTCTTCAACAGAACATTTTATTTACATTATTTATATCATATAGCGCAGAGGTTTTTAAAATGGGAGGCTCTGTTGGTGAAAGTGTAAAAAAAAAATTTATGTATGATGTTAGAAAGAGATCACATAGAGGAGCCTGACTGTGTGTGATTTTGTTAAAAAGATAGTTCACAGGTAGTTATATTTTACTGTTTTTCCCACTTTCCCAAAGTCAGAAATCTTCAGACAGATCTTTTTAAATGTATTTGAAGAGTTTGAGTTTATGTTAGCCAACAATAACAGGCTGTCTCGGCTCATTTGTTGAGTGTCTATGAGATCAAATAACATAATAATGATCCCAGAGGCATCCAGGAATTGAGCGAAACTAAGTAAGCTTTAGTAAATAAACTTTTTCCAAGCTTTGTCTGATGAATGGCCCACCGTCTAAGATTTTGAAAAGCCCTGACGTAATGAACATAAATACAACATAGTTAACACTTGATAACGTCATTGACTCAAACACAAATCAAAGCAGGTGTCGTAAATAGCCTGTATATATTGTTGAGCAGGCCATTTCAGCTTCAAGTTGATATTTGCACGTCACAATGATAAAAACGCTGCAAAACAGGCATCTGACACTCAGTAGCGGTTCACCAAACTGTGCCCACACCGGCTGACTCAACGTGCAAACACAAGTGCAGCTGGTCGAAACACACAAACACACACACACACGCTACTCACTCAGTTTCCGTAGGCTCATGCTGTGGCTGCAGTGTGCACGAAAAAGATCAGCTGCAGGTGGGTGACGGATGGATCATCTGAGAGGGGACGCAGCAGAACAGAGAAGGGGAGCCCGGTAGGGAGGATCACTTCTCGTTGAAGAGGAGAAACCACAGTTCCTCTCTGTGGGTGAGACACTGCACACAGCTTTGCATGTGTGAGGGAGAGATGAGAAGCAGCGACAGGGGCAGGGCGGGCCGTGGCACTTCCTGTGTAAAGCCGAGGGGGACCAATGGTAAGAGGAAATGAAAAGATGCAATGAGATGACAGGGGTAAAAATATGAATACGAAACACGAGGGTGTTGATGAGAGGGAACAAAAGCTGATAAACAGAGGCGCAGATTGGTGACTTTGTCCCACTGACACACAAAGCAGGTTATAAACTTATCCAGAGCTAATGATAACTATGACCTTTGATATCATTTATTATTTCCTTCCAGCCAGAAGTCCTTTAATCTTCCCGATGCTGCTTGTATACATAGTTAATGTTTGATTCTCTGAATCTCACAATGTTGCTGTACACTGAGTCATTATGAGGCGGTACGTGCTCTTTACTCAACTTTACTAATGTGGAAGCATAGTTATGTAGTGAGCACGGCATGTTGCTGTGTGTTAGCATGTCTCTGTTCACTGCAAGACATCCTGCACAGCGCCAAGAATTTCTGTGAATGTGGGTGAGAGTTAGACCGGATATCAACCCTGCCTCAAGGTTATGTTCATTTACTTCAGGCAACACTTATGTGTATGTCAATTTCTGTTTCCACAGGATGTAAGTATTGCGATCAAAGCTATTCAAGTGTTGGTGCATCATTTGGCATTTTTAAAGGATAACTCAACCAATTTTACTAACTAAAGTATGCTTGCAGGTCCTGGGGAGTACGATTGCACAAGTGAAACATTGAAAATAAAACCTTTTGTGAGTTCAAAGGAAGCTGCATGTAATCTGATAAATTGCCTCCAGTGATGTCATTCAGTGGCTGAGTTGCATTATGGGTAATGTAGACTCCAGGTGTTGAAAAGCAGTACTCTGTGAGGCTCATGATGAACAGTTTGGGAAACAAATGATCAAAATCAATATGGCAGAGATATCGACTTTACACTCCACACATTCTTCTTCCTTTTCAAATCATGGCACCTGCATTACCCATAATGCAACCTAGCCGCTGAGTGACATCACTGTAGGCAATTTGTAAAATCAAACGCAGCTTCACCCAGATGCACAAAAGGCTACTTTTTTCTACATATGCAGTAGTACGCCCCAAGATCTGTAAACACACTTTACTGTGTGAAACTGGTGGATTTTAAGTTAAAGTTCAAATTCAGCATTAATTATGTTATATTAGACTCAAAATCACTTCACAAAGGTCAACATAAATCTGTGGCGTCTGAAAATCATCCATCTTTTGATGAAAGCCCACTGACAGACACATCATTACATTATAGCAGAGAAGTTTCAAAAGATACCTAATATTTCAAGTAGGATTTTGGGCCTATGTCTTTAGGAAAAAGACTCCCGCACACTGTATTCTTCACTTGCAATTAAGTTTAATGACAACAACACTTTGGTACTTAGACCTTCATCAGGTTATCTTACAGGACAGGCTGTCTTAAGTAGGCTTGTGTACTCAGACCGAAGACGTACATCCCTCAAACATTTCATAAGACATCGAGAATATTTCAATACAATGGATGACAGCAGTTATGAAAAACATGGCATCTTGGGTTAGTGAGTATTTCACTCACTGTGAGCACCATGTAAGAACAGTGAAGGATCTGAAACAAACTGATGCAGAATATGTGACTCAGTGTGCAACAAGATGACTTCTCCAGCGTCAGAGCAGAACACTGGTGAATAATGGCAGTTGAAGGCAGAATGGTTTGACCTCAGAAACAAAACTGTTATTTTACCTTTGACCATAATTTGCAAATTGTCTGTTACTTGAAACTGAAAAAATAAAGTTTATAATTTATTTTTAACAGTAATGTTATGTTTTCGTATTTTGCTTTTTTGTTTCTCCCATTTGCAGTATGTATTATTTTATTTCAGTTATCCTATTCATTATTTTTTATTTTTTATTTTAGCATAATGAAGAAACACAAATGAAGTACAGAATTAAATTTTTACTGTTTTAGTTTGACATTTCATATACACAGGTGAACATTCCTTCATTTTAAAGAAACAGTGAATTCAAGGTGGTTTGTTCTTTGTTTGAATTTCAGGTCAGTTAAGATGATGCTGCAGGGACAGACAGATGAGTACAGTTAGTGCAGTATAGTCTACGGTAGCTTTACAATATTTGACTCATTTCTTGAGACGTATGTCTTGGGTTTTCACTTCCTGTTGACATTTGGGCTTGTGGCTTCTGCAAAGATGTCTTTCTTCTTCCTGCGCCACACCAGTACGAGAAACCATAAAGGCAGAGAATAGATGACAAGGCAACATGAAACTCCCGCATATCTGAAACATCCACACAGTTCCTTTATTCAAGACAATATCAGCTGCTAAAGCCAGAGATACAATTACCATTTTAACATGTTTATCATCCTGCAACCTCAAAGACCAGCTGTTCCTTTTTATAGGCTATAACTGTAGACTCAGTGTAAAGTGTCTGTGACTGTGGTCAGTTTAGACAGAGACGCAAACAGATCCTCCCTTATCTTCTCATAATTGTCCTCTGGATGGCACCAAAGGTCCCTGAAAGAAAGCAGAACTACAGCCACACCTTCTTCCTTCAAACCCATTTTTACTTTACCACAGATTAGTTGTAGATACATGCATGTTGTTCTTGTTGTTATCAATTTGTGTCATTTTGACTTGTGGTTTCATAATGATTCTTGAAGAGGACTTTGAATAGTTTCCCAACGGCTCATTGGATCCCATGCCACATCTCACGTAGGCCCTTTTTGTACATTAGAAATTATGTTTTCATGTTTTTGTTTTGAGAATTATTTGCTGGCTGGACCTTGAGGGTAATGCCATGTGCCTGTCAGGACATGGTCCTCTTAGCAAATTATGTCCAGTGGAAGCACCAAGTCATTCTGGTGCAGCCTGCAGACTGAATCAACTGTAAGCTACCAGACTGGAGGAAGATGGAGTCAAGTGAAAAATGTGATATAGTGTGGTAAACAAACACACGTGAGCAAAAGCACACCCTGAAGTAATGTTTTCTTGTTTGTTTTTTTCCAACAGATGCAATTCGTTAGGTTTAATGACTACGGGCGTGTGTGTGCACGCGTGTGTGTTGCATGTGTGTGTGCGGCTTTAATTTCACCTTGATGAAAAACAAGCCTTCAATAATTCAGCTCTCTGCCTCCTCATACAATGACAAATATCATTCACTTTGACCCAAGGCCACACTGACACACAACACTCTGTAAAAGGAAGATGGGGGGAACTAGCACACAGAAAGTTCTGATGTATTTACCATGAAGACATGGTACTTTTGTACATAAAATCTTCTCCTTGTCTTCTTGGTTGGGTTTTGTTTTTACTAATGCATCACTTCTTCTCTCAAATAGGGCAAGACTGAACTGAAAAAAACAGACTGTTAAAAATTTAACTTCAGTCATAACTTTAATCAAATTTATAGTTACTGGGCTTCTGCTCTGTAGGCAGGCATTAGGGGAAGTAATATACCATATCCTATAGATGATATGTAACTATTATGTCGTTCAATTTTTTTTTTTTCCATTGTCAGATATAGAACTGACAAAGGCTTTCCTCTTAAAGATTTCAATATACTTTTGAAAACCCTACAACATAACCAAGACGTATAGAATAAACATATGGTTTAATTATGTTTATTTCTTCCTTGCATCGATTTTTTTCTCAAAAGAAGTGAGCATTATCTGAGCGGGAGCTGATATTGTAGTTGCGGACTACTACAGTTTATGTGGAAAACCTTTCGAATTATCTCAAATGCTGTAATTTAGTTTGGCACCTAAACCCCACTTGATTGAGCTTCCCTGGGCTGTTACCCCCTGACTGTAAATCATAAACTCATCCACTTTCTGCAGTTCAGTGTCTCATGCTACAATACGTTTACAAGATCATTTATCCTGATGTTACCGCAAGAGCAACTGAATTAGTATCTACAGTCTTTATGAGAATGTGACTGGATCCCTCAGTGTGATCCTGCTGTCAGTTTTCCAGAGGAGGCCCTGGAACCTCAAGTCAGAAGCGGTGGTGGAAAACAACAAGTCCAGCAGTCAAAATATGAAATAAAACTACAGCACATCTAATGGCATTTCTTTACTTTATTGCATTTTTCTTATTTTTTATATATACATACTTATTATACACCTGAATGTCTGCATTTGGGATTATATCATTATTTATTAGATCTAGTTAGTGATACGTATATACATACATATATATATATATATATATATATATATATATATATATATATATATATATATATATATATATATATATAAAAAACACTGTACCTAGTTTACCTGGTTTATCTAACTACTTCACAGGTGCAATACGTAAGATTTGGCCAACTCCAAATAAGACACCAGATTGAGCACTAACTGCTGCTGAATCATGCCGTTAGCTCAGTTACGTGGAGCTAGTGGTCAGAACCAGGAAATCTGAGTGGTATTATAAAAAAGAGTACACGAGCGTTCGCTGGTTAGCATGCTAACTCCTGCAGATATCTCCGAAACACAATACGCCAACGTATTCTAAATATCGCCAGAACTTCTATTTATTTGCAGTCTGTTCTTAATTCTAGTTGATTCTTAAATGGTTTGAATATACATTATTGCATATTCCATGTTAAATTATGAAAATGGTAGGAATAAATGAACTTTAGTACTGTAATCATGATCATTAGCTGTTAAATTAATGATGAATGAAAACACAAATGTAAAATGTAAAAAAATTGCATAGAAAAGGTTTTTGTGACCTTCCACACAATGAAAGCACAGCTGCTATTTAACTGAAGACTATTTTGAATGTGCCCACGTTGTCAGCAGAGACTGAAGGATCATTGGTAGGGTGCAGCAAGCAATAAAGACTTTTTTTTCCCTCTGCCAAGGACAAATCTCCCCAACATTGTATCTTTTTTTATATTAAGCTCTTTGTTTGCATTCTGTATGCGTAACCTTGTCTCTGTGTCTCCCTCTTCCTTTGTGTCATGGCATCTGCTCTCCTTTCAAAGCGCCCCAGCTGTCAGTTATTATTGTATACTGTCCAATAAAACAGAAATGCTGCAAAACAGCAGCAACGATCGTCAAATGAAGCGAAGGCAGGAAAAGGTCAAGACCGCAGTGTTTCAGATTGTGTTGTCATCGGGTTTTGTCACTTTGTATTGATGTGGCCGCAACAAGAGAGCTGAATTATTGATGTCCTGTTTGTCATCACGGTGAAATTAAAGCAGCACGCACGCACACACATAAACACACACACACACACACATATTCATCCTGGTATACACAGATACATCATTTGCTTACATGTGAGGACCTTGACATGATGACACACTCTGAGGACCCTTTGCTGTCCTGTATCAAAAAATAGAAAAAAACAATTTTGGTATGACATGTTTAAGCATGGCAGAATTTTGTTAAAAAGCGACATTTATTATCTATTCTTCAGCAAGAGTTTTGAATTATTTCAAACAACAGCCTGACAGTGATTGATTTGCTGCTTGGAGCACATAAAGGGAGAATTCCAAAATCATTTTTACACATTATCAGGGATTCCAGCCATTGTTTGCAGTAATGCAATAACCAAAAATGTGTATAATCAGGACACAATCAAATTTTCTGCACAATTTATACACGTCTCAGTGCCTCTCTGTCTGCTCCGCTGACAGAGAGCAACAGTAGCTTACGTTAGTTTAGAAATAAAGTCCGCTTACATAAATGGCCAGATTCCAGCACAACACAGAAGCTTCACACAGCCCCTTTTACAAATCTACTTTACAGAGCTAATCATCAATTAGTGTTAATTCAATTATATGTTTTTTACTAAAATCATAGTTAAAGGTGGTGTTGAACTGGACTTTATTGTATTAACAAATGCTTCTATTTTTTTGTCCTTCCCGTTTACATACGTGAAGTGAAGAAGAGAATTTGAAACACTTCTCAATATAATGCAGTCCAGCACAACACCATCAACCCGCTATGACCTCAATGATAAAATATATTGAATGACTCAACCATATTTGATATTGTGTTTTTATCTTTATTCTTTATTCTTAATGTTAAAAAGGCCCATATATTCCAAATCCCTCGTAGATGAAGCAAAGCAGTGACATCATCTCTAAACTAGGCATCAGGGTTTCAATTTGAGAGTGCCACTCAACATTATATATCTGTATATAAATATGCAATATACTTATACTAGATAATGGACTTGAAATGTGTCATCACACATTTCAGACTGTTGGGGGCACCAAAGACATTTAATTGAATTTCACATCAGAGAGCAGTCCCCTGCCTCTATTGGGCCCAACAGAGGCCAGTCATAGCAAAGACATTTAATAACAACCAGCCCAATATATGTATAACTGTAACTACAGTTATACATTTATTTTCAATCATATAACCCATCTCATGGATTATGGTATTGAACATGTCATCAGTCCATTAATTAGGTGAATTAAAGCTGTGTATGAGTAAACTGAATCTGTTAATGGTTGCAATGACTCCTTTATAGATTAAATCTGTTAATCAGCAGTATTATTAGTCAGATAAACACTAGTACTTCAAGAAATGAAAGAACACAACGGGTAAAAATAACTCAGTGGAGCTGTGGGTTTGTGGTTTGGTGTCATCCAGAATAACATTAACAGACGGTGAGTGACGATCATTGTGTGAGCACGGTGTTTCTGTACAGACAGGGACACAGGAGCTCAGATGTTCGCTGAGTGAGTTATTTTGGAAAATACAAGAAGACCTGAGAATGCTCCAGCTTGCAGGAGCTGTGCCAGCTTTGATTTCTGGCAGCTCGTGTCTCCCTGTAGACCAGTAGGAGGAGAGCCAGGACTCTCAATTAGTGTTCTTCATACCGTGGACACTAGAGTGGGGAAGTTTTTACTTCAGAACCGCCTATAAAAATACTTTTGGACATCATGTGATGAAGACAGCTTCTTTTTAATTGGCATTTGCTGACCAGTGTGGCCTTGACAAGGGTAAAAATCAGATTATAAACAAATGATCAAACGTTGTTGCTTTCTGATTTACCTGACTGGGCACATTTATTTGAATTTCCCATGGGTGTAATTCCATATATGCATATTTTACTGATGAAAGTTCTCACCACCCAAGTCATGGTAATTCTAAGTGCTGTATCGTAGGCAACTGGACGTGTTTCAGTTTCTTGAAGACGTTTCACCTCTCCTTCCTCGTCCTCAATGACTCTGTGTGAGGACACTCCCACACAGAGTTTAAAAGCCTGCTATTCCCCTCTTGTTAGTTAGAACTGAAGCAGCCTCTTGGATGAGAGGTGAAACGTCTTCAAGAAACTGACACACTTCCAGTTGCCTACGATGCAGCACTTAAAGAAATATCCATATATTCTCGTCATTTTATCTTTTGCATGGCTTTTTGTTCATTGTGGCATGAACCTGCCAGTCCCTGTATCTAGCTTGACTCAAAGAATGATGGATGGCCCAGACTGTTGAAGGTTGTGGATGGCCACCATGTTGTCAACATCAGTAGTGAGACCAAAGGGAGGTGGAGGGGCGAGAAGGAATGACAGAAGACTAAAGGAGAGGAGAGCAAAACTACTATCAAACACGATAACAAAAAAGTATAAAGGTCTCAAAACTTTAGTTCTCTGAATTGAATAAATGAGGTATTGTATCATGGAATGTCTTGTCATGTAAGACTAAACATTAGAAATGTGACATTAATAACTCATAGGTATACATTGTCTTGTCATCCTTGTTGTATTTCTTTGCCACAAAATAAGATTAACCAGTGTCTTCTTATGGCCATTATCACTCAATGATAAGAACCAATAAAAAGCACAACTGCAAACGAAAACACTCAATAACCCAACAATCTGCTGCTAGTCGGCTGCTATCCATTACTGTGTCATCTCCTTTGTGCTCTGGGAGGAAAGTCAGGAGGCCAACTTAGTAATAAGGACTACAGGTGTGTGTGTGTGTGTGTGTGTGTGTGTGTGTGTGTGTGTGTGTGTGTGTGCATAATGAGTCTGTCAGTGGAGCCAGCTGAGATGACTCATCTGCACCAGGTACAGCTCTCAGAGTAACACTCTTCTTTGTCTGCTAGGTGTTGAATCAAGAGGAGTAAACAGTGACTCCTCAATGAAAACTGATATTTATTAGATGCTGTGGGGCTATGATCTTTACTGTATGTCCATGTGTTACATTGCTATTTACGTCTGCATTCTAGTGCATTGTCAGGTCGAATCAGAAAGACTATCTTACTGTTCATTCTATCACAGTTCTCTCTATCTTGCCCTCTCTCTTTCTCCCACTTATTATTCAGCTAACTGTAGCCGTTAACTCTTTGAGTTAAACTAAACAGATATACAACCAACCGATCATGTCGTCACTGGTAAACTTTAAATCTCCTCTCCTCTCTGCTGTTGTTTCAATGCAAAATCCACCCATCGACCTCATCACATCCAGAATCTTCAGCCATCATCTTCATCCAATCACCAGTGTCTGTGCTCCATCAGGACGGTTTCTTATACTACTCACGGCTTCCCCTTCCCTCTTGAAAAGTAAGGGATATGGCCTTATCTCCAAAGACTTGTATTTCTCATCTGATGTGCATATCGTAATATATATTAATTTAAAAAGAAAGTCTCTTCTGATTGAATTTTTATTTGGTTGCATCTGTTTTGTCCTTCAATCCAAATAGCAATCCCAATCAACAGAATAAACGTTGGCAATGTCTTTTGATTCTGGCTACTGGTCTGCAAAATTGAGTTCATACAGGTACTCTGATGAATTCATATGATGTTAACAAATAAATACACATTTGTAAACGTTCAAATTGAATTCCAGCCATTAGCTATTTTCCTGTTTGTCACTATTTCTTTACTTTAAGTATTACAATTCTTTTCATTATCAAGGTAAATTCAATAAGAAAGTTTTTGTTGTATTTACTGTGAGTGGAAATAGCTACGGGTCACACAGGGTTACATAAGTGCACCAACGCTGCCTGGGCTCGCTTCACTGCTAGTTTTGGCTACTGTGTTAGTTCACTGGAGCAGTTGGGGATTAAGTTCAGGGGGAGTTGTTGAAGAATGGGAGAGTTCTTGTATTTCACTCCCTTGTCTGATCTTCATGGCGTCGCAGGGATTTAATCTGCTGGCATTCATCTCATGTATTCACCTCTTATCATATACTTATCACAATATATTTTAATAGAAGTATTATGCCACAATCACAGTTTTCCCCTCAAATTTGTAGTTTACACCCTACTTATAATAAACGCTTTGTTACATTCCACTTTCATCCTGCGCTGCCAGTTTCCAGCCACTAGAGGACTGCAGATAACTGTGATTCCAATACAATGCAAATGTGTGTGCTTCATTTGAATGTAAGCCACTTACACGCAAATCACATTACAATTGTGAGCACTTCAAGCAGTAGGAAGGAACCACATTCATTGCAGCAGTGTTCTGGTTGCATGTATGGAATACAGAAGTTATACTGAATAGAATGAGACTGGTGAGATAAATTGTAAGCACTGCAGAGCATTCATAATGTCAGCATTTCTCATGCATTAGTAGGACTTTGTTGTGAATTATTGTGTGGTCACATGCAGCACTGGTGGTAAGGCTCAAAGTAAGGGCTGTTTGAGTAGGATGATAATTCTAAGACAGACACTAATGAGCTTCAAATTGATCGCGATGATGGGTGAGATTGGTCGCTCAGATGAAAAAAGTTTTAAAACAGATGGTTTATCTGTCTGAGTAGACCCAGAGGGCCTGTCCCTGTCCTCGTCTGATGACGCTCACATGATCTGAGTGAGGGAAGATTATTGAATCAGTCAAAACATTTAAGGGAGAAAAGAATAATCTGGATCAAATTCACAATAACATGTTGCATCTGCTTCATTGCGGCTTAAATCCTTCACTTCATCAGCCGAGGCTAGAAAGACAAATTCTTTACCCTGAATTCTGACATGTGGTGCACTCTAACTCAGCATGGACCCAGAGACAGGGGTGATTATCAGCACCATGGACAGCGATCCAGAGGGAAAGGTATGCAGGAAATACTTACATTCAAGTGAAACAAATGGGACTCATAGGTCCCATTCAATGGTATTATGACTTATCTAAGGTGAAGTATGTCCTGTAAGAATGGAGAGAAAAGGCAAATAGGCAGGTTTGAAATTGCAATGACTGACTCAGTCAGTTATAGGGCTGCAACTTATGATTACATTCATTATCAATTAATCTGCCAATCTTTTTTTAAATTTTTTTTTATCAATCGCTTGTGTCAAATGCTCACAATCACAATTTCCCAGAGCCCGAAGTGACGTCTTCAAATTGCTTCTATTGGCACCAACCAACAATCAAAAACCCAAAGACTCTTCATTTAATTTCACATATGAAAAGGAAAGCAGCATACTGATACTGTTTTACTGAATCACACCTGAACATATCCTGTTTCCTTTTAAATATTCGGTCCAGACAATTTAATAAGATTTGAAGGACTTGAAGGTTGCCAATTCTGTGTCTTGAAGCTTATTAATCATTATGGATCTTACCTTTTTACCATAAAACCATAATGTCATACCATAGTGTCAGTCGAGCTAATTAATATTTCTAGAAACTGGGGCAGGGTTAATAAGGAGAGTGACAGTTCCTGTCCTGAAGGAGACATGATATCTTGTCATTAGATCCACAGCTACCTTTATGACTGGAGTGCAGCGCCTCGCCGTCAGAGCACTCCTAACTGTTAATCCTGTCAGAGCTGGTTTTAATGCAGGAAATAAATCCGCTTCAAAGACACAAGATGACACATTTTGACTCATATTTGTCACTGCGATTGAATGAAGTCCAGTTGTACGGCCATAAGAGAGGGTGAAAAGGAAGATCAAATCAAAGGGAAATATGGAGACCAGACAAGACCAGAACACCATACAGGTATCATTAAGTCGACCTCATGGACATGACACTTCATCCTCAGCCGTGAGGAGGACAACTTGGACTCGGCCAAAAAAAGCAGATTTTTAAATCATTCCAGGGGAATAATCCCTTAAATATGTTAGTAATTCTTATCCACTGCTTCTGAAAGCTCACTTTCCACTCAACAAGGAAATATTTATAACATTTTGCGCTCAGGAACCCCACAGGTCCCAAACAGACATAATTAGGTACAAATCAAATTACTTTGGATACTGAATGTTTAGCGATATGCATGAGAAAGCTCTGTGTGGGTATGAAAAAAATGAAAACATTCTCCTTTCTTCCTCTTCCCCTCACAGGAACAACCTGCATCAGATGAATCATGGTTGTCTTTATTCTTCCAGCATTCCCTCAGCAGCCAAAGACCTTGACCCAGTCAACATGTGGCTGTCATACCGAACTGTGGAAGGGAGAATGAATGTAATGAAAGAAGAAAGAGGTGGTGTGCCGAGGGTGAAAGACAGAGAGGAAGATCAGGAGAGCATAAAAACACATGGAGGAAGACAGCAGATGGTGTCAGGGATCGTTGTTAGCGTAATGCTTGCCAAATTGAAGAAAACAGCTTGATGATATTCCCTAATTTATCTCACTCCAGAGGGTTTATTGTCTGCACACATCCCTATTCAGTGGAAATATTTTTTTTACTAATTTCTATCTGTCCTGATTCGACTCTGCTACGTCTCTATTTTTGAACAGATCCCTGATGGGAGTGTGCAGAAATTTAAAAGCTGTGTTGAAGAGTATGGTATAAAATTTACCAAGGAACACCCTGCAATGTAACTGAAACTCTGGTGAGCCTGTTCCGCCAACCGCCATTTCTAAGGACAGGAATAGAAGTTTTAGTCTCAAGCGGCTCTCTTTAAGAGCAGCATGTACGATGTTATTATTTCCATATAGTTAATCTTGATGCCTGTCTTCGGGTCAGACTCCCAGAATTAAACCTATTTTTGTGGTGCCGTGCTGAGGATATATTGAGAATTCAGACTCTCTGAGTCAACTATATTCTTCTATAATGTAAAATCTTATGTTGGCCCTTCTACAGAGCTATATCTTGCTTGTTATTATGAAGACATATCATTACAAAGGAATATTGATAACTTCAGCTACTAAGGTTATTTTGTTTTACGGTCATATTACAGTTGAATTTAATCGCTGTAAAGGAACATATTTGGACATCTCTATGCCTTCTGCAAACAGCCGTGATTAAAAAAAGTATTACAAACACAATGCACACGCTAGTCATTTCAAGATATTTGATACATGAGGTGACGGTGTTCCTACCACTTTTGTCCATAGGGGCCGCCGGAATCAACAAACCCTTTATCGCTGCTTTGATATACATTATTTGTTTTGACAATATTCTTGAACATGTTCTAGTTATTTATTACTTTAACAGCATATTTGAATAAACCTACAATTTAATTTCATTCTAATATTTCTCATGTTCTTAAACATTTTTCTGGCAAATTTCAGCTGTAGCTCAGGAGGTAGAGCAGCTCGTCCAGCAGTCGAAAAGTAGCTGTTTTGATTCCACAGCTCCATCAAGGTAACCTTAAGCAAGATACCCAAACTACTCCCGATGATCTTGCATAGCAGCCAGAATTTGTGCCAATGGGTGAATGTAATGAATTCTGTAAAGGGATTTAAGTGGCCAGTAGACTGGAAAAGCCCTATAGAAATGCAAATCCATTTACAGTGTAAATTGTTTTTATTTCTTAATTAAAGGCTTTATTGTTCTAGACTAGTCACTCATTTTCTAAATTATATTAAAATGATTGGGGCCCCGTGGCTGTAGCCAGAGGGGTGGTGGTCATTTGCGTATGGGGAGACACCCAGCGTTGAGTGTAATCTTGAAGCAATCCCTTTCCAAAGGTCCAGTGTGTTGGATCGGTGAAAAACAAGCTAGCTCTAGAGAGGGACTTTCATGACCACCTGAGGGGGAGGGTGAGACAAGGGGTATTTAGTTGGTTGCAATCTGCAATGTCACCACTAGATGCCACTAAATCCTACACACCGGAGCATTATAGTAGTAAGCAGCTCTTAATCAGCTTACTTAAACTATTACAATGCCGTCCTGTAGTCTTTTTTCCTTGTGCATTTTTCATTGAATGAAATCATTCTGTCACAAAAGCTGTAATCACGCCGACAGTTCAACTTGTCAGAGGGATCACTGGAAGGGAATTAAGTGCTCGCTCTGTTTTGAAATTCATGAGCCATATCAGAAGCTAACAACGTGCATTTGCATAATTCTGTATTAATGCTCCTCTATCTGCATATTGCATGATGCAAGCAGATAACTGCCACACTCGCATATATCTGGTCCACGTGAAGACTCGTTCCAGCTGCTGCTTTTGAGCCTTTTTTTCCTCCAATATGAAAATTATTTTTGATTTGTTCTCTAAAATGCACCGTTTGTCTAATAATGTCCGTCTATCTTGCAACCTTCACTGTGACCCAATTTCTGCAAGCCATCATGTTGTTATTTTGTGAATGCACTTTATTGTATTGTATTCACTATGAAACCCTATGGCTCTCTATTTTCATCTTCCTTCGTGGAATCGAACCAAATACAATCCCTGGCCGTTGATCTCTGCTCTGTGTTTCATGGTTTACACACACACCTCCCGCACACACACACACACACACACATGCCCATACAAAATCACATCATTCAACCTTGAGCGTCCTTCTCCCCAGCTGACGGAGAGGGTGAGACAAAAAGGAAGAGATTGAGAGAGATGGGGGAGGTGCAAAGTCATCAATTATTTATGGGTGAAATCTAATAAGAGGCAGGAGTTTAGATGGGCAGCGGGCATACTGACAGACAGACAGACTGACAGACAGACTGACTGACAGACTGCCGGAGTCCCTATTTGTTGCAGCGCCACATCATCATTATCATCATCCTGTGAAATGCAAACCTGGAATGTGAATATCTGAATATGATTTTCTGTCTTTGTGTTCCCTGATATTCAAATACATTTGAAACAACTGTGTGGAGCTTTCAATTATCTTTTTTTTTTTTTCTCAGCTGGACTTTTAATAAGATTGCTTTAATTTCATTAGACAATTTATCACTCTAATTCGACATGCAGATGCTTGCGTGTCTTTGAGAGCGTCTGGTTGTGGGAGTTGCGTGAATTTGAAGCAGTATTTGCACTGAAGTAATGTTCAAAAAAAGGATAGATCTAGCCCTTAAATCACTCTCTCCTCCTTATTAAGCTCACATTTGCAAGTACGGATGGTTGATGTTTTCCTCTTTCAAGTATTTTAGTCATAAGCACTCGTAAGATCTGGAGGTCGTGCACACAAATAGACAAACACACACTTGGGCGCTTAAGCACACAAACTTGTGGGGAAATAACTGTGAGACGCACAGAAATCCTTGTGGTTGTTTTTCTTTTTTTGTTCTATATTCTAACGTCCATATTTGCATAATTGAGTCACCACCCAGGCTGAGTAGGGCATGTGCAAACGCATCAGACATCTTGAAAATTAAGCAAGGGAACTCCATTTTGACAAACCACACGCATAGTTGTGTTAATGAGCACATTTGCTAATTATTACTTTGACCGGCAGTGCTTGGTTGCCTGTCCAAGCATAAATATCCTTGAAACATCCTTTTCCAGTAAAGCCCCTTCGAATTGAACGGACCTATGAGAAATGCTACAGTGCAACAGGCAACCATGCACTGCCGTCTGACATAGTCATTAGCAAATGAAACCACAATCTTAACCGATTTAAACAATTGCTGATTCGCAGCTCTGTGTGCTGTTCGTCTGAGTGGTGTTGCCGTAACTAGCTGTTCAAGACGAACAAGCTTGCACATGTGCCGCTCAGTTCAGACAGATTGGGTAGTGAAAGGGCTCATGGGAAGAGGTGTACAATACAGACTGCTAAAAACAGAAATATTAAGTAAACAATGATGTTATGAGGTGATAATATATCACGGCTGTGGTTCGAGCTTGTTCATGCTTTGATCAAGTGGCCAATGCAGGTTTGAATAAATGAAAGAAATGTGAACAGCAATGTCTTTAAGCAACATTTTACATGGTACTAAAGACATATTAAGCTTTTTTCAAATTCATTCTTTCCATGTGTTTATATATTATATATTAACAGAAGCTCCTCTCTCCCACAGGGATCACTGCTCCTGAAACGCCTCATCAGTAGTCTAGCCTTTAATTCTGTGACTTCTTGACATCACACTATGTCACAGAGTGACGGCTAGTGGCTAGTTTGGCATGTAAATATTGATCTCCCGCAGCTGCTCTGTTGTTGTTAGAGTTGCTGGCTCAGGCGTGTGCCAGCTGACCAATAGACGGGGAGTAGGCTGTGTATTCAGGAGCGAGGCCTTAAAGGGACAGGAGGTAAAACAGAAGAGGAGTGTGAGAAAGCTGATGTGTTTTGGGGGTATTAAAGCATGTAAACCTATACTAGTAGTAACCAAAAATCAAATTAGGAGCCTGGAAATTAGCATAATATGTGTCCTTTAAATGATGTGTTATTTTATACAGGGGCAGTTGAACCAAATTACAAGAAAACTCCTCTCACTCATCCACAGTCTATCCCAGAATTGCAGATAGCTTTGATTTTATTTGCTGGGCTTTTGAGAAATCAGCTGTTGAGACATCTGTTTCAACCCAGATACAACAGAGCTGAATGCAATCTTGTGTGTATTTATGGGATTTCACAGGCTTTGGGTCTTTGGGTTACCCTGAATCATCAGGACCTTGATCCTGCAAAAACATGTTTTTCAAATGTATTCTTCGGATGCTTTGAGCACCGCAGTTACATTCTCCTTCGCTTGGCAACAGAGGTCTCAGCAGTGGGTGGAGACTCTGTAAATAAGGTATGTCATATTTATTGATGTGTCATCGCCATCTTTCTATCGATTCATTAGTGCAAATACAATTTAAAGAAAGTTAAAAGACTCTTCAGGTCAAATCATGAAAGAGTTCTGGTTAAAACAACGTCTTTGTTAAAAAAGCTCAAAGACAGATTGGGAGTTTTTCAACCCTACATCTTGGGCTCTGTTGGTCAGTCTTTGCCTACGACAAGGTGAAAATGTCTTTTGGCTCCAGCAATGAGAATGATTTATTCTTCTGCCATAAATGAAATACTGGTGAACTATAAGTTCACTGTAAAGCACTTTAAAAGGGCAGAAGTATTGTGGTTGCTCGG
Organism: Sparus aurata; assembly: GCF_900880675.1. Taxonomy (NCBI): domain Eukaryota; kingdom Metazoa; phylum Chordata; class Actinopteri; order Spariformes; family Sparidae; genus Sparus; species Sparus aurata. The sequence goes on from NC_044198.1 coordinate 13,886,868, forward strand.
ATGTCTTCAGTGACCTTCAGTGTTATGGAAATCACAGCATGACAAGTGAGAGAAAGAAGCTGACGAAGCTGTTCAGCTACCCCGGACCCCACAGAGGCTCAGAGGCACAGGGCCTGGGCTGCGTCTGAGTCAGACAATATCAACTCAGAGAGTTTGGGAATTGATGGCTGCTTTAGTGGACATGGATGTACTCAGATCACAGTGAATCAGGAGGTCCTGTATCGTTATCTGGCACTTCTGATAAAGGCCCTTTCATCATTCCTTCTTGTCTGCTTTTTAGCTAGCTGAGTCTCAGAACTACGACAATGAAAGATTTTGGTAATTTTGTGGATGACAGCGTGCAAATCACAGTAGAGATATGTTACACATAGCATACCTACAGGGTATGAGGGGGTAACACATTTGCATTTTGGAGGGAAATTACCCAGTAGAGATCTAAACATGTGTCACTGTCTCTCAAAATGATTATTTAAGGTACTAGTGCAGTGGCCCTTCAAAACATGTCGTTTGGCACAGATTATCTAGTTATGTGAGGGGTTTACAGATACAGTATTAATCCTTCTGAACTGCTCGTAGACTTATTGGGGCCGTCACATAAACACACCGTCACATAACCATAACTGGAGTTACTCATGAATGTTGAAACGTAGAAAAGAGTAACATGTCAAGTAACATGTTCAAATTGATGAACTGCCTGCCACACTTGTCATTTTACTGTATGTTAAACCATGATAAAGTTACTGGGTGGAGGTATGAATTTGGTTCCTTAACTGTTTAGGATATATAGATATGACAGTCATGGTTTTCAGTTTGTTGACTTCCTGTTTTATTTTGTAGTTATATCCTTTCGTGTCCTGTCACTTTTGACGTCCTGCTCACCTGTTTTCCCAGTGTTCTGTTTCCATCCTGTGTTCCTGTGTTCCTCCACACACACACTTGTCTCACAACAGCATTGTTAGTTTCGCTTTCATTTTAAGTCTGTGTCTTTCACTGTTTCTTTGTTGGTTCGTCTGTTGTCATCTTGTTTTCATCCCACGTCTCCTGCATCGCTTCCCCTCTCCCTGTGTGCTCCTTGTGTTCTACATTTGTTCCCCATGGTTTTATGATTTGTTCTCCATTTTTGTTTTTCCTGTTTAGTTGTTTGGATTCTCTTTGTTGCCAAGCTTTTTCGTTGCTTGCCTTTTTGTAAATCACATTTTGGATTATTGGACTTTGGCCATCAGCTTTTATTAAAGCTTGCTTTTTGTTGCTGAACCTGCCTGCCCCCACGTCTGCATCTAGGTCCCTTTGTTGTAAATCTGACAGACACAATATAAAACCTGGTTCTTCTTTAACATCATCTTTGATCATTAGGTGGATCAGGAAAATTGGACCCCAAAACCACAGTATTGTATATTTGATCATCACTTTAAAAACGTTGATGTAACTGTTGTAGCTGTAGCCATAAAGCTACAACCTTCTTCCCACACTTATATAATTACTTTATTGTTACCCCATATGTCCTTGATAGTTAGACTGTAATATGTGGACTGAAATCTACATTTTTACAAAGATTTCTGTGTTACCTGTCTGTTTTTCTAAAGTTTCTAAAGATTTTTTTCTGCATGAGTGGAGTCAAGTTTAAGTCCTCCTGTTTAAGGCCTTAAGGGATCGCACGCTCAAGCCGATGAATCTTTCCACTGAAGCGCAACCCTGTCGTGAAAGAGCAGCCGGCAAAAACAATGACGACGACGACGACCTTTTCTAAGTGGGGTGCCCTTTCTCCTTATGTCTTAGCACTGTAATGCTCCAACAAATGTTTAAGAGCCAACATCAGAATCAGTTCTTTTGAAAGTTGATCTTTATGAATGTACAAAATGTTAAGAGATGAAAACGTGGACATAAGTTGTATGATAAGACACAAGCTCAAAGATCAACTGATACAATAGGTGCACTGGATATTCTCCTAATAATCGTCTGAAGTCATCAGCAGTAGTCTTTTCCACTGTAGTAAAACCGTTGACATTGAATCTAATTCATAAGAGGGAGAAAAAGCAGAAAAGGGAGGGGGAGGGGGCATATCCCCTGACCTGTGTGTGCGCCAGTGAACAGGATTTGCTGATGTTGGCTATACGTGACTGTTTGATTCCCCACGTTGTACCTGGGATCAGCGAAATACATATATGGCATGTTTTGATTATGCGGAATCACACGTCCACACACACATCACAGAGCACATATGTGTTGCGTTGGCCTTTAGTGGTCAGTGTTAAAAAAGACATGGGCACAAGACGCCAGTAAACACCCACCTTTACTTTAAATTAATAACGTTTAAACATGGTGATCTGTGAGTCAAATGAAAACCCAACACAGGAATACAAATCATGAATATAAGTAAGGGATAATGCCCGATTAGGTGTCCATTATCAGGAATTGATGGATGATGGGAAGCGGAGACCATTTATTCCTGATCGTGGACACCTGGAAGGTCATTATCCCACTTATATCATGATCACTTGACCAGAGAAAAAAATGAAGTCCCTTGTTTCATTTTCATTTATAAATTCAAATCTAAGATGATCTCCTTTTTACATTTGTTTGCTTTACTGCAATATGAAAGTGTATTTGTTGAAAATAGTAGTTACTGTATACCTCTGGTTGCTGTACACCAATGGAAATAAAAACACTTTCTCAAATTATGATGGTTTCAGAAGAATGGCCAATCAAAAACCAGTAGTCCTGTGGCACAACTTGGTTGGGGTGAAATGAGCCCTCTAGGTAAAAACATCCACAGTTAAATACAGATGTAAAAATGGTTCGACTTACCCTGTTCTCCCCTACGTTCAGCTCATAAACCCTTTGTCTTAGCTATTAGCCAGAAAGCTAACGTTATGCTGTAAAGACCCAAACTGAATAACATTGTGTGAATATAATCTGACAGTAGGTTTAACAACAAGACTAGCTGGATCGGATTTTCTTTTGTATGCAGACAGCGCTTTAATTAAGAATTTTAACAGAGAGTTTCACTGGTTAAATTTGGCATTAATGGACACCCTCCAGCCAGTCAGAATTTAAAAGTTCACCCAGACCATGGTATAATTTCCACTAATTTATAATAGCTTCATTTATAAGGTTATAACAGAGCTAACAGGGGGGCACTTGGGCTGACTAGAGTCTCTTAAGTGCTTCTCTAACGCAACTTTAGTGTCCTAGGGCGCAGACATATTCCCATAAAAGAAAGATTTTTCAAAAAGAAAAAGGCTCTGTAGTGCTAACAGTAAGAAGCAGGGGTCAAAAACAGAAACAGACAGAGGGAAAAAAAGTGAGATTTATTAATATATAACCTCTGACCACATTGCTGCCCTTGTCCTGACCTCTCCTCCTGATTTGCTAAACAAAAGTCTTTTCTCAAGCATTTCCCCGCTTCAGCTCTCCTGCCAGATCCACGCTGGCGAGATCAGAAAGCATCTGTAGCACACGTTGCAAGCTGCTTCCTGCTCTAATGACGCCCCAGCTGCCTGCTTGCTTAACTGTGTGTGCACTCCTGACAAGTGACTTGATGCATGGCTGGATCTCACTGTTCCTGTGATATCTGTCTAAAAAGTGTGTTCATTTGCGAAGGCAATGCAGCATGAATTGTTACAATCCTTACTGATATCTCAAAACAACACGTCAACATTCCCAAAAGAACACGACCATAGCAGCGTGGCGTACCGGACTTTTGTCATACTGTTGCTGCTTGGTTGGGTTTGTGCAAGTTGTGCAAGGGTTTGCTTCAGGCCCTAAAACTACTTGGTTAGGTCCAGGAAAACATGGTGATTTGGGTTAACATAAGTATGTTACTAATATAAATATTGTAATAAGCTTCCTGCCCACTTAATAGTTGATAATTTTCCTGATGAGGACAAGCACTCATCTAAGCTGCATCACCTACAAGTAACAGCAATATCCCCAGACTCCCTTAACAAATTGCATAATTTCAATAGTTGTTGTTAGTAAGGTGTTTCTCTCCTTGTGAAAAATGTCAACATGTCAAGGCATCGCTGTACCAGCCTGTCTGTTTTTGTGTCAAAAGCGGCATCTTACAGTACAAACAGCTGTTTGAACACAGTTTCATCTGATCTCAATATTTACACTTAATTCACGATAGTTAACATTAACTTATAAAGGCTACTTCTTTCTCATCCGTGGAAAAATGTCCCCAGACTCTCTAAAAAGACACTAAATTTTGAGACTTGTTGCATTAGGACAAGCATTATGGACTTTGTGAAACGCCGTCTGCGACACATTCAACCATTTGAGCCTGTTTTTTTATTCGGCAAAAGTGTAGACACATTTAGATCTAATGTTGTATCCATTTGTACCAGTGATGTAGGTGTATATTTGCAATTAGATCAGGTAAGTGAGATCCGATCACTCAGGACGGATGGTATTACCAAATATGAACGGCCTCAGTGATGTGCAATGGAGTAATTAGACAACATGATTGCCATGTGTAAGCATTTCAACTGCTTTGTAGTCAGTTACATTATCAGATCCATTGTTAGTTCTGTCAGTTTGTTAAGAATAACTTATATAGACTAAACTATCAAAGATAAAGCATGATTTTACGCTTAAAACTTCTTTTTTCTATAAATTCTGTCTGTGTGGAAACATTTTTGCTTCGTGTTTAATTATCTCTCACACACACACTCACTCACAAATAAGCACACCTTCAACACTCATACATCTGGAGTCCAATAAGATGAATCCCGCCATCATCCTGCCACTGTGCTACCAGATCACACGGCAGAGGCAGAGGCAGAGGCAGAGGCAGAGGCAGATGCAGCAAGGGTCTCAGGTGTTTGGTTTCATTGAAGAGTCTGTTGATCCTTCACATCTCCTTGCCCCCCCCCCCTTCCCGACCTTCCTCTTCCTCCCTCCACTGCTCCCTTTGTTAACTGGAGGCCATGTTGCTCCCATAACACGCAATCTCATTTCCACATGCCTGATATTCCTTTCTTATTTCCCCTACCGGCATCTTTCTCTGCGTTTTTCTTTCCTAGTTGTAATTTCTCTCTTCAAATCCAGTTACACTCTTACTTAACTCTTAGCTCTTACTTCACTATAAGAAACACAATGACTGCAGTCATGACATATCTATAGTTAAGTGGTTTTACAAGACAAAAGCAAATCCAGAGATGTGGATTGCATGTTTCTTCAGGCAAATCTAGGTGTGATGCAACACATATACATGTTTGTGAATGGCTAGAGATGTAGGCAGAGATTCAGAGGTCTGGAACCAGGCTGGAAAACACACAATGTTGAACAAATTGACTCACACATACAGCTGAGTTTATCTTTATACATTTGAGCTGCTGATGATACTAGAATTAAAAGCACACTCAATGGCAATGGGCTCTGTATTCACAACCGATTAAAATGTGAATATAATCAAGATTGGTTGTTTAATTCTCCAGAGTAGATTTAAGCATTGTGCAAATTGCCGCCTCGCGTCATCTAATGGAAAACTCTTTTTGTTGTCTGTATGTCAACATGATTGTTTTCCACAGTTGTGCTACAGTGTAAAGGAAGGAGGGAGTTATTCTATATCATTATTCTTCTAACTCACACTTTTGCCTCTATGCATCTTGTTTCTCTCACATTTCTGCAATCTTCTGAACTCATTTTCACTCTCTTGAGGGACATTAGCATATGTTATCTAACAAACAAAACAGCCTGCAGTCTCTAATACTGAGTAATTCAGCACCCTCCTCCTCCTAACCTCCCCCTTTATTTCAATTACTGTTTATTGCACTGCGACACAACAGTCGTGCGGGACACATTCCTGCGAGTACTCGATGACTGATCGGCTTCACACAGTACAGTGAATAGGGAAAATACTGAGTCATGTTCATGACTTTAAAATCATGCTTAAACCTGCCAGTAAATATTGTTTGTGTTTAGGGATAGAAAACAAAAGAGTTCTGATCAATTACTCCTTTTGCCATTTTTTTTTTTTTTTTTACAATTCAAAATCCCAAGTTTGTGGTTTAAAGTGGTTTACAAAGTCGTCCGAAGTAGAGTCAGGTAATGGACAGAACAGCTACAGCAGCATTCAGCTGTTCCTCTATTACAAATTGTGTCTGGGCCACTGTAGAAACACAATATATTACTTAGATTTTCTAATAATAAATGTAATATAATAATTACTGTGCAATTATTAGCCAGTGCTTTACTGTAACATTACAGTCATATTTTTTAATAATGTGTTATAGTGTAGTACTTTTTGACAACATAAGCCTGTTTACAGTTTCATCACACACACACACGCACACACACACACACACACACACACACACACACACAGACAATGAGTGGCATAATGAGCAGACACACATAAGTCTTGTTAGTCTGTTAGTCTCTCCCTGTACACTCCGTTAGTGCTCCACTTCACGATGCCAAAAATAACCAAACATAATCGGAGGCTATAAACTGAGTGACAAATCATATTCACGTTACTGCTGAGGCCCATCAGAAAAATACTTTTAGTTTTCTTTGTTTTCCTTTGGACCGGTTGTTTCAAAAAGGGAGAAAAAACTAGGTCAGGGTGAATTATGGTAGTAATTCTCACATTGATTGTTGATTATACTTTTGAGGTATCATTTGGATTGCATACCACCAGACATCAAATGTGAGGTCTTCGTTCCAGTCCATGCAGGAACGTTTAGCTGGGAAATAAACATATCTCTAATTAAATAAGTTCAACGAATACAAAAGTAAAAAAAGTTACAATCAAATTATTTTGTTATCCTTTGTTAAGTAACACTTCACAATAAGTAATCCGTAACTAATGATTAAGTAATCAGTATTTAATGAGTCGTCACTAGTTTGAGCCAATCAGCGGGTGGTTGATGGTTAATTGGCAACAAATGAAGAAAGAAAGTGGTCAGTTTGTTGATTCAAAGATATTTATTAACCACTGATTTATTGATGTGGAATCAAACAGGGAGGGCCCTGTTCTCCAGTATTTCATAATTATCTACAATATAGTTCTTGAATCGCAGCTATTCAGGAATTACTGATTAAGGGTTAATAAACTATCAACTCATTCCTGATTAATTCCTTACTCATTCCTTAGTTACTACGTATAACTCAGTGTTATCCTTTGTTGTTATTGGTGTTTGTTGTTGTTTGTCTTTTTGTTATTTGTGCTGGTGTATGTTTGTCTTGTTTGCGCCAGTGGGAGCAGCCCAGTGGCATGTGTTACCTGGATTATTGCATTATGAGGATCTGCGCTGGGATTGGCCGACTGGTGTGCGCGTGTATGTGTGTGTGTGTGTGTGTGTGTGTGTGTGTGTGTGTGTGTGAATGCATGCATGCCACGACTTGACATTTTTATTGGAACCTTTTTTTAAAAAGAACGTCTTAGCTAAGCCCATGGACAGCTGCTCAACCTTTTTGTCTTGTTGTATGTATTTTTCTCAATGGCTCCTCATTCATAAAAGGGACAATCTGTATTATAATGACTTAAAACATTCATGCAATACCTTAATATACTGTGATAAGAATCTGAAATGGAATAACAATTATAAAAACCAGGAGAGTACCAGGAAACACCAATAAAGTGCCTTTTAGTTTGATTCAAATCGCAGGAGCTGTATGGGATCGATTGGAAGACACTAACTCTGAAATTCCATTAAGAGATTTAAGGTGAAAGTAATGAATCATAAAAATCCAAACTCACATCACAGGTGAAACTAATTCAGTTAACCAGGGCCTAGTTCCATTTAGTGTTCCAGTGAGTTTAACACCTGTGCTCTTCTTGCCCTGACAGCCCAAAATAAAAATGACCTATTGCATGTATGATTGAAAGTGGCTCAGTTAAAATTAAGTGGATCGTGTTGAGAATATATCATTTTAAATGTGTTACTTCTCGATTAAATCGTGTAGCTTTATGGGACATACTGCAGGCCTTCTAGATTAAGCTACTGTTTTTTTTTGCAGTAGCTGCGTTTGATATGATCCTCGGAATCCATGAACATAAGATACACTACCACAAAACTGGCATGCTGTATTTGGACACTGACTGTTGTTACACTGCCTATGAAAAATAATAATGTTGACAAGGTTAGAGTCTCTGTGCAACACTGTGCGCTGCAAAGCTCTCAGAATTGAACCAATTGATAGATTGATCGATCTCCACATGCAGTAACTTCACAATGGACATAGCCCACATTATGTGCCTCAGGCTTTTGCCCAGCGCCCAGTATTGAGCAGATTACTCCATTCCAACCATTGCATACCATATCTGATGGATTCCCTTCACTATATTCTGCTTTATATGATGCATATCTCAGTGTTCAGATCTGTTGGATCGGCCTCATTTCCTCAGGGGTCAGGAGAGGTTCAGGTGAAGGTCACAGGTAAATGGCTCATCGCTTTTTTTAATTCCCCTGCAGATGGGTGACCTCACCCCTGAGGAAAAGCTCACCCTTCCATCGGCCCTCAAACCCAATTAGTGTGAGTGCATTGATTTCAGTCAATTACGTGGCCTGTCCCAAGCGACCCCTCATTCCTTGGGGCTGAGGATCAATAAACATGATCATTGATTACTTACGTATAATGAGCATGGATTTAGTTGCGGCGTTCAGCAGGGGATATGAAAAACAATTACAGCACTGTTACACTCCCTCCGTTTCTAACCCATTTTAAATCAGGATGCTTTTATTTTCATTCCAGGTTGTCCAGCAGCCTTTGAGGTAACATCATTTAAATCTTCACATTTTTAAGAAGAGTCAATATGCTGTTTAATACTGCAAATCTTGATAAAAACCTGATTCTAAAAAAGTCGGAACGCTGTGTGAAGCATAAATAAAAACAGAATGCAGTCATTTGAACCAAACTATGTTTACTGACAATGTAGCCCTAAAGTGTTCCCGAGCCCATGTAGTTATATCCTGCACACAATCATGTGTTTCACAAAGTGCTGATCATCACCCCGTACTTACTTGTGAACAACTGAGCCTTTCAGATGTCCCTTGCATACCCAATCATGATTCTATTACCTGTTGTGAAATGTTCCGAACAGGTGTTTCTAGAGCATCTCACAACTTTCCCAGTTTTTTCTACCCTTGTCCCCACTACTGAAAGATGTTGCTCGCATTAAATTCAGAATAGGCTGACACTTCCAAAAGCCATGAAGATGATGAGGTAAGTCATTGAATGTCGTCTCTTTGTATTGTTTTCAATATTTCAAAAAACGAAAATTAGACTCTCATTTGATTTACCGTAAAACAGCTTCAAAATCATGTTGATGATACAGTGTCCTTGTAACAGGGAGAATTGTGTCTCTGTCTTAGCCAATCTGCCCTCCCATCACTTGTTTCTGCACTGCGTCACTTCAGCGGGCGGGGTGGGATCACATTACATACATGGTGACTTCAAGAATCAAGCGAATCGGCACCTACAAATTGTCTTACAAATTGTTACAGGACTGAGAATGTTTAATTTACGACAGTGCTGTTGCACTCAGAAACTGTGGGAGGGCGCCAGATTGTACAAAATATAAATGTCTACACAATGTTGCTTTAACTAACTTAGATAATGTGATTTAAGAACAATGACTCGTGGTCACAGGTGGGACACTCACCAGAGATTTCCAGGGTTGGTTTCTTCATACTGCTGCACTAGGGGGCGCTTCAAGAAGTGATGCGAGGGGGGCACCTACGGCGTCAACTTTGAAGTTTAAGACCTCTGACCAGGCTGATGCTCTGTCTCTCTCAGACCCCACACACACACACACACACACGCAGGCACACATGGTGGTCTATCTCAGGAAATACTTAGACAAACAGGTGGTTGGGTTTTACCGGAAACTATAAATACTTTCACTGCATTGTTACCGTAACGTGTGTCCCCTTACTCATAAATTATCCCATCAAGTTACCGACTTTTAAAAAGCGGGATAAGCTCCCGTGTGCTTTTCTTGTCGATAATTGTGTCGGATAGAGAGCAGAAAACAATACCTATTACAGTACAAAGCTACCACCCTCCTGAACTATTTCTGTACGCTCTTTTGTTTCACTTGAGCACTTGTCCCCCTGCAACTATGTGAGCACTGACACATGTACTCCACAAACAAGGCCCGGTTAGAGTGACAGGGATTCCGAAACATCTTCAGCCTCATTGCTCGGATGTTCTTTTCTTCAGCCGAGCGACAACTGTCAGCCCCGCAGTGCCACGGCATTGTTGACAAATAACCGCTCATCCTCGGTTATGCTTGTGTGCGTGTGTGCATGTAGTTTTCCAGCTTGAGTGCCTGTATATGTGGGGATAACAGACAGCTAAGAAATAAGATCTCATTGTCTAAATTTACATCGGTGCTGGGTGATAATGAATGGCGTAGTTCTGCCGCGCCGGGAGAAAAAAATCCCTGAAGACCACACAGGAAGAAGCTCACAGCTGTGTGTTTAGGGTCATACTTGGTTTTCCATCTTTCACTTCTTACTTCTCTTATCTGTCAGTCACAGTAACATTTATGCAAACCACGGACACAACATTTTCATAATTCCGGTGTACCGATTAACATGTATATCAGCAGGAAGGTGTAGGGGATGATGGCCGTCATGCATCGACTATAGCTTGAGACTGTGTTTTAAAAATTTGAAAGCCTGATGCCTCTGGATCTTTTTAAGGAGACCCAATTTTTTCAGCCCCGTTTGTGGCGACAGCAGGTTTGTTTCAAAATAAAACTGAACCCAAAGACATGTCAAGTTGCAAAATAAAGACATGTAAAGGTTCAACACACCCACGGTCGCAGAAACATGCCACCGATGTCAAGAAGTAGCGTGGGACCATGGGAGTTTTTGTGATGCTTTAAAGTTTTCTATACTTTGCATGCCTTCCATCCTCGCTCTGTGACACCGGTTTCCCGGAAAATTATAGCTGCAGAGGATGGATTAATATAAGCAAAACTAAATATACAACAAAGGTCTAGTGGTTTTTAAAGATTTTATAGCAGACATGTTGCATATTTTATTCAGAATGTTTGCTGGAATTTAAGTACCATGCACGATAACCTACACAACATAAAGAAACCCTCTTTTTTCAGCGGTTTCTGACTTCAGGTGCTTTATTATTCATCAGATATGATGGCCCTTGCTTTGAAGTAATTCTGGAGGTTTTCAGTCACAGGAAGTTTTAAAAAATGCCTTTGGGGAGCAACCCTAAGATCAGAAGGCGTTTCCTTTATGGTAACCCTGCTTACAGGAGAGCTTACCGTGTCTGTGGGGGGATGTGTTCATGCCAGTCCTCAATGCGAGGCATCTGCCTTTATCCAATCTGCATCTAGAGGGACAGATGTTTGACATGAGTGATCTTTAAGTGTCTTAAGGATGAAACAAGATATCATGCTTTAGTGGATTTTTATTTATTTATCTATTCATTTATTTTATTTTTGGACAGGCTTTCAATTTCCCCTTGTTCCTTTATGCTGAGCTACAGTAGCCATCTGCCATCACTAGCTCCATATTTATTGTACAGCCAGGAGATTAAAGGCAGATTTAAAGCTGTCCTTTAAGAGCTACTGCTGCACCCAAAACACAAGACATCAGCTGTCTGGGAGCATCCGACCTAGACTGGTCACAACATCGACTGCGAGGGGGTCAAAGTCATCAGCTACGAGGCAGGAGAGAGATCAGAGAGAGTGCTCTCATCTGAGGCCGGAGACAGGAGTCACTATCTCGCACTTTAACACGATCAACATTCAACCTTTAGGTCACAGTTTGACGCCTGAGCCGGTTTTCCATCCACCGATGAAGGCAGCGAAATGTGCAAAAAGCTCCGAAAGAACTTCATTTCAAATCATTCTGCCTCTTATTTAATCCTAAATTCAAAGCATTTTACATTGTTTTGTTTTGGATGAGACTCACTGACTGCTTTACAGATAGGTAACCTCCGTGCCAGGTCAGGTCGGTCTGGTGTTGAACATAATTGGACATTGTCTCTACAGCACACTTGTTCCCGCTTGCTTGAAGAAAACATTGTAAAGTGCCGTCTCCAGTCCTCTCACTACATTGGCTTCTAATTGAAGCTGGGGAAAGTGAATAACACTCTCTTAAGTCCTGAGTGCGGTAATTAACTTCCACTTCCTTTTGCCGAGAGGCTCGGTGGCAAATAGTCGCAGACTGTGGTTGTGAAGCCAGGTGCTGATGGTTGAAGCATTGAATTACCCTGATGACAACACACTCTGATGAAGGAAGCAACGTGTCATTATATCTATGATATGATTTTTTTTTTTCATAAACAGGCTTTTGGTCCCAATTTGCAGCAATCTACATGTATTAATCACAGTTTTATTGTCGGTATGTGAGCAGGTCGTAACGTGATGTGGAAAACGAACCCTTCTTCGTCACGCTCAAAGTATTTTTATATACAGACGTAAAATGCTCAATTAAAGAAGAGATAAGGAATAAGCAACACAACAGCTGTGTAGATATAAATGCACAACAGTAGTGTTTTATCCTGTGAAGTTTGCTGCTTTAATTGTTTTGCGTCATCTATTTTGTTTATATTTATGTCTGTATCGGTCTGTTTTGATACCACTTCAGTAATATGTCAGCAACTATTGGCTGGACCGCCTTTAAATTTGACTTTTTCATTGGGAGCTGTGGAGAATGGTGGTTGAGCTGCAGGCATTGTGCTTCTAAGCGTTTCAACATTTGAAACCACGAGTAAGTTTAGACCTCGGGACGCCTCCAGCCGTGTTTGTTCATTTTCCTGGCCCCAGCGCCGTGTTTCATGTGCCTCGACCTAACAAAACCGTTCTACGACGAGCGACACGTACATATTTCCAGTTTCTGTTTTGCAAAATGGGTTGCATGAACTAATGCATGTCATCATTTCACCTTTACTATGAGTTCAGTCCTAAAACGCAGACGTTAGCATGCTAGGATGCTAAACTAAGATGGTGATCATGGCAAACAGTATACCTGCATGCTCCCTGTGAACATGTTAGCATGCTGGTGTTAGCATTTAGCTCAAAGCATCGCCGTGCAGCCCCACAGAGCCACATGTAGTTGGTTCTGTTATTTGATATCGCTGATTTGTATTTCATATCTTTTTATTTGACGTTGATGAACCATTTATACGGGTCTGAGAGGAAGAAAAATAAAGGCGCGTATTTAAAAGGATTTACATCTTGTTGCATACAGGATTTCATGGCCACACAGCCCACCATTATTCTCAAATTGCACTCGGAGGAATAAAAGAAAAGGAGGAGAGGTGATGGAGTCAGATGAGGTGAGAACGAGACTAAGAAAGGAAGGAGTTATAGCAAGGAGTGCTGCATGAGAAGAGCTAGAGATGAGGTGAAAAAAAAAGTGAGGGGTTATAAAAAGAAAAGAAAAGAGCACATCTCTGCGGGGAAGGAATATGTGCCCTAAAAGCCAATGCAGAAGTGAGAAATAAATTAATGTGAAAGTTGAGGAAAGAAAGCAGACGAGTGGAAGGGCGGAAGAAAAAGATCATTGGAAACTTGACACCCAGAGAGAGACAGGGAGAGGCAGAGCTGTGGAGGTGACAGATTTCTGAGTGTCTGGGAAAAAACTCTTCAGCAGGTGTGAATCCAGTCTCAGCGACAGATCAGAGGCAGACGTCGACTCTAAACCCCCACACACACACACACACACACACTTGCAAATACACACAACTGAGACTGAGAATTTGTTTCTGGCAAGCTGTCCTTATTTTCCCTTCCCAGTTCTTCTGACTCCCTATCTCTCCGTCTCTCAGGCAAAAGAAAGTCATATTTTTTGCATTCAGCATTCTGAAAAGGATTTTTAAACATGGCTACTTTCATTTTCGGCATTTTATCTTCTTTTCTGATTATTGCAAATAAAAAAACAAAATGACAAATGATTTGGTAAGGTCTCTTTCTTACAACAGCAGTAACACAAAACATATAGACACACACGCACAGACACATTGATATGCTGTGTATCACTGACTGCAGCTCAAAGAGGACTACATTTAGGCCTATTTTGTCTCAACAACGAAGGAAAGATGAGGTAAAAAAAAAACTAATTTTGCCCATTTTCATTGTTGCAAAACAGTTTCCAAGCCTAAATAGATGCTTCTCTCTATCAAAACTAAGGCTTGATTTTAATCTTTTCGATTTTTTCCAACATTATCTGTATTTGCTATATTAGCAATACTATGTTAAACTGGTATGTAAACATGTGTTTCAGTGGAAGATCCGCTCATGTGTATCTGACACGGACAGTTGGGGTGTTTGAGTGTTTCTGAGTCAAGCGATTTGAGATGCCAAAAGCACTGAAACACTGTCGAGGCCGAGACCAAAATGTAATTTATCTGAAACCTGCCTGCAGTGTTTCTTTGTAATCAAACGTAAGATGAAACTGGAGTGACCAAAACAACAATGGCTGTTGATGAAAGAATATGGGAAAAAAGTATTTTTAGTTATTTGTGAGGGCTGAATCCAGAACAAAGTGCCCCAAAACATAGAGATTCTTGAAAGTAATTTATTTTGGCTTCTTTGGAATCCACTGTTTCTAAACTTAAAGGTGCAATATGTCACAATTGGCTACCTTAGCTTTTAAGCTTACTTAGCCATGAAGCTAGCAATTCAGACTGGGAGGTCGGGGACCAGGGAAGTGTTATTGTTCACACTTCTAGCACAGTGGCTTTGGACTGGATGGGCCGGGTTGGTTGGTTGGTTAGTTGGTTAGTTATTCGTTGACATTGTGTTGATAATGTAGTACATTTTATCACATTTCCAACTTAAATTTTTGCAGAGACCCCCTTTAATACCGATCAGTTTATACAGTAAGTCAGCCTCTTTTGTCAAGTGCTGATGATCAAGGGAATGATCGGATACATATGCAGTTGAATAAGACTCTTATAAACCATTTATTAAGCATTTGGTTATTGTAAAAGTTGTTGCAACTGGTGTTTATATTACTTTGTAAATGGTTAATAAATACTGTGTAGTTCGACATGACATCCTAAAGGTGCAAATTATGTTATAAACCTTTACAACAAATAAACTGCTTATAAATAGTGGTTGTAATAAAGTGTTGCTGTCGTTACTGTAATCATTGGTCAAATTTAAAACCCTAATTTCGAAGTTTTAATGACATCCAACCCTTAGCGACATCACAGTTCCCGTGCTGTTTTGTTTTGTTGTTAAAATGAAAGAAAGACTGACAAGGAGAGGTTTGACTGTCATAAAAAACATCTCCAAGAGAAATGAAATTCTTTTATCAGTGACTGAATAATGAAAAGCATTAAGAAATTGTTGGTGGTGTGTGCATGTGTTTGTGGACACACACTCCTGCATGAATAAAATATATCGTAGAGGCATGTCTGTGCAAAAAAGCAAGTATGTATCTTGGTTTATGATTTTCAGTTCAACATTTGCATGTGTGTAGTTTAAAAAAACTTTCACACACACGCACACACACACACACGTAGAGACACACACACACACCTCCCCGTGCTGCACGTTCTCTAAGGAGGAGCAGACAGCTGCCTCTCTATAACTGAACTGTAATTAACACCTTTAAACCCAACATGCCAGACTCATAAATAAAAGAAGCAGATTAAGGGCCTGGGACACATTAAAAGTGGATTAGCCTCAAAGATGTAAATATCCTGCGCTCATTTTCATCGTAGTGCCCAGAATCCAGAGCCTGGACCATCATTAGGGAACCAGGAGGGCAGAATTTTATGCAAATGTTTTTGGAGTGATAGCCGGTGGGGGGGGGGGGGGGGGGGGGGGGGGGGGGGGGGGGGGGGGGTTGGGCAGGCAGAGAGAGAAAATGACTGAGAAGAAAAATAGAAAGGGGGAAGAGTAAGCGAGGGTATTATTGAAAGAGACCTGTCAGTCACACATAACTCCTCTGGATCTAAGTCCGAGGGATTTACATCGCTCTTAATACTCTACACTAAAATACACACCCATTCCAGACCAGTTATCAGACTGCAGAAACGTGCACACACACAATTAGCATAATGCTTAGCTGGAATCAACACGCTTCGAGTGGGAATAATAATGGCGGTAATGTATTATTTTTGCACTCACACCGGGTAGCTGTGCAAATGACTCCACACACGGTATTGTGTGGAGGCAAATAGCCAGTTTTTACATAATGGTACAATATATAGTAGCATGGGGTTTCTGCCATGATGGTAGACATTGTGGCGACAAAGGTCCATTATTATTGTGACCAAATTACCATATCATATGACTAAGACTAAAATAAAACCTTGAAATATTTCAAATATTCAAATATTAGGAAGCAGTGCACTACTTAAATACACACACGTTACATATATTGTCAGTACCATGCTTAATGTATAGAACCAACATGTCATGGTGTGACTGGATATCAAGTAATTGTTGAAGAAATACCTAGTGATAGGCACATGTCATATAAATAGAAGCACCTAAGTCGATTTTTTTTTTTGCCCATACAATCACAACCAAAAGCTGTCAATTTTCACCAGGAAAAATTGTTAGCAGCAAACCTTTTTGCAAACTATTGATGTTTACATTTGTATGATTCAGGCTACGCACCATATTGACTTTGCACATGCAAATATCACGCTGATGTTACATGTTAATGACCTGACTTTCATATTTGGCTGGCAGGGGATGGTGGTGGAGTTACAGGCGAGAAGGGTGCCGAGAACGTTTCAACATTTCTAAGAGTGAAACCACTGGGTATTTCTAGAGAGAACAGGGACAATTTCCAGTCATCTTTGTGCCAACAAAAACTGGATGTTTTCTGAATGGAAGTTGGGACATCTGTAGCGACACTGGAGACATCGAACACCAGGTGTTTTTAGCGAGTCCTCTGTACATCTCCAGTTGTGTTTGTGGCAAGCGAAACTGGTATTTCAAGCAAGAACATAATCTTCTCCTAACCGTGACCAAGTGGTTTTTGAGCCTAAACATCAAACATACACACTGTCACTAGATAAAATTGAAAGCTGAACCTAAAGAAACATAAAGATGGCAACATTTCAACATATCCATGGGTTGCAGACACATACATATCACATATCCAACACCTTGTGAACTGATGTTGCCACAACTGTTGCACATATACATTTGAGGAGCACCATGACGGATTATTCCTCAACAGCCTCTGTGAAAAACATTCTCTCAAATCAACTTTGTACAGCTGAGCTGCAACATTTTTAGCACAGAGCCGGACCTCTTGCACAATCAGTTGTAGGTGCATTTCATAAAAAACTGAGATGCAGTATTTTGTAGCTCCATATTTCGATGATGTAAAGGGAATTTTTAGGCTTTATCGGTAGATGTTTGCATATGAAGACATATGAAGAAAATATATCACATTATCTGTTAAAAGTTACACAGATAGACTTGATTAGTCGATCCGTCTCTCTTGTTCAGAGAATTGTATTTTTCAGAATGAAAGCATCAACCTAGTGATATCTATGTGCAGGTTGACAGAAACATATGAGCAGGTCGTGTTAATATCCTCGCAGATAGACCGTCCGTTTGTGAAGGAGAAGTTCTGTCTTCTACAAGAAATCATATCTAATATTGAACATGACTTCTGTAAGCCTGTCCATGTGTGGAGGTGGAGTAGGTTGATGCTTATGTGTAGCGAGTGAAACTATAATAACGTTTTAAAAAATGAGCCAGTTCAGTGTGAGCGACAGCAGCACCGAACAATATATTTAACCGATGCACTGACTTTGTCTCTCCAGTTAGGAAATCAGTGATGTGGAATATTGTTTTGTTATTTTCTCCATTCTGCCTGATCTAATGGGGGGACTGTTATTGCTCAACAGATGGAAGGATTAAAGGCTCGCTGCCTGTCTCTGAGCAAAGGCGCAAGACTTTTTTCTTTGTCACATTTTCTGCCATGATGAATATAGTCTATCCATACAGCTCGACATATGATATGTATAAGGTGATAGTCCATTTTTCTTCACCTGCTCCCTATTAATTATTATTTAAGCATTACCAATGTCAGTACGAGTAGCTTTGGACTATAATTGTTCATTATTTAAAAAAAAAAAACGATAGAAAGAGAATGTAGAAGATGTCGTCCCGTGTCTCCCTCTCTTCCCTGGTGGCTCTCCTCTCATCTCTGCAGCTTTTGAAGTGCTACAGCAAGAACACAGCACGAGGGGATTTGGAGGGAATCTCAAGAGATGGAGAGATTTAAATGGACGAATGTAAAGATGGGGGAAGATGAAAGCACTTGTATATTGTGTAGGATGGGGAAGGCGGGGTGGTTGACAGGAGGTGATTGAGCAGGTGGAGCAGAGGTTGAACAGGCTGGATTGATGCAAAGTAACCGATACGTGTCAAGGTCGAGATCAATGTCGCAATCGGTGCCACTACCCCGTACTGGTTGAGTTTTCTCTTGCTGGTGTCAAAGTGTGAAGTCGGTCTAAATTTGATGGGATCCCGCATGATTGGCAGTTTGCAGAGCCAAACTAAGACGCCTTCAGGCTAGCTAACACTAGCTCGACTGATACAACAGTGACTAAAGCACGAGTTGCTGATTTCACCGCTTTGCATCATCCAGCCAACTGCCTGTTTTAGTCAAAGTCTGTTCAATCATCTTCTGTGTGTTCACACCGCTGAAGTCTGCCCTGCCTCTGTATTGTGCAGGTGTGTATTCACGCAACTTTGAATGTAACTGAGTGAGTGTGTGTGTGTGTGTGTGTGTCCTTTCCAACCTCGAAGCCCCTTACAATGTACCAGTGGTTAGGTAATAATGTAAAAGCATATTTTCAGCTCTTTGTAGCCTATTGAAGTGTTGCACTTTTCCACTCTAAAGAATAAAAGGCAGGTACAAGACTGCAGGCAAATGTCAGGACTCAATTTGCGCTTCTTTTACTAAATGATGACGAATCCCTTTACAACAAAAATGTCAACACACTTTTAAAAAGGATTTTTTTTCCCTTTTTACTTTTCCTTTTGCCTTTAATATGAGTACTGAGTACCTGTGAAGCTATGCATGTACACCTGTGTCAGGGTATATATGTATGAATCTGAGTATGCATGGTACATATACTGTATAATATCCATGCACTATTACCTGAGAAATGCACAAGTATCAGGAAAAAAGAAAAAACCTGTCTCGGGCTGAGACACATCCTTAGAGGAGGTAACAAAAGGCCAGAGTAATCAAATGACCAGATGTAAAAAAAAACAAAAACAATGAAAGATGGCATCTGTCAACATAGATCCAAAGTGAAAGCTGCTTCATTAAGGTCCTGAAGAATGAATAGAAAAGAAAAGACTACAGAGGAGCTTGTTCCTCAGCTTCAATCCAGCTTCTTACTGAGGACTGACCGCAAGTTCATATTTGAACTAGCATCATCTCCAGAAGCATCAGGGTGTAACCTGACTACAGAGTGAGCCCTGCAGGTGATCAGTGAAAATGATATGAGTTTACTCATGTGGCCTCAGAATCATCACGTTGAGCTCTGACTTTTTTATTAGTTCTAATCCTGAAATGAAACGGCTACTGCCCTTGCTAGATGCCGAAATGATAAATGATATTTTAATGGTCCCCAAATGATTGATCTGTTTTTTCAATTGCTCCCCTACGTAGGGAGTTCAGAGGTCAGGGTCAGATATGGAACCATGTTGAAGCTGGATGGCAGTATATATGTTGTCCAAGATTCAACCCATCATGCATGGCATGATTTTGACTTCAAATACTACAAATGTGTTTTATATCTGCGATGAGTTTTGGTCTATAAAAAGATCCTTTTTCCATGTGGGTGGCTGGCTAGGTTTTCCACAGCATGTTGTTTTGGTCGACAGGTCTGAAGATCCTGAAGTATTACAGCTCACAAAAAAGAGTGTCAACTCTTTAGATGAGCGTGTATGTCATGCTGTCACCACCAGTGCAGAGAGACTGAGATCAAGTCTGACAGCCAGAGGCTTTTGCTGCACCCAACTTTACTGTGTGTGTGTGTGTGTGTGTGTGCCACGTGTGTGTGTGCCACGTGTGTGTGTGTGTTGGTTATTTGTGTGAGGTTTTGGGTGGGGGCAACAATGTGGTCTCACCTTACCGTCACCTGTCACTGACAACAGATGTTCACCCAATGGGATTATTTACTCAACAACCAGTCTTTGTGTGTGTGTGTGTTTGTGTGTGTGCGTGCGCGTGGGAGAAAATGAGTTACTGATCTAAAGCCCAGATATGAGGCAACTCTTCCAGAGCACATAGATACATGCTCTCAAAGCAAACCCATCTCCCGCGTACAACACCAGCATTGTGGAGGCGTCACCTCGGGACCTGATCCCAATTTGAGGGCTCTTGTTGTGGCCTTTCAGGAGGGATGTCCTCATTCAGAAACGACACTGAGAAACATATTTTTCCATCAAACTGCAGTGAAGAAGGTACCCAGTGTGGGCAAGAGGACATTTTTCCCATGAGTCCATAGTGCAAGCGGCCAACTCATCCATCACGCTCCAACAATAGAGATGTCGTCCACTCCCTAGACAGCTGCTCAGCCACAGCCCTCTGAAAATGTGTGTGTGTGTGCGTGCATCTGTATGTGCAAACATCAGTGAGTTTCTTTGTGTTTATAATAAAGCTCTATCATTACAATAAGATCTTACTTAAAAAGTGTCAAACAAAGACACCAAACACCTGCTTGACACCAGTACTCTGCTAGAACGAACGCCACGATTTTTTTAGATACTTGAACAGATTGATTATTCCTTGGTTGACAGCGGCGTGTTCTCTCCTCGGAATAAATCGGGGAATCTTTTTTTTTTAATTAGACGAGAAATTGAAATCACGGCCCGCATGGTTATGAGTGCCAATAAGCGAGGAGAAAGAATTAACGACACAAAACCCAGAGGGATAAATCTTTACGCGGTTGATACTGTCTGACCACGGGCGGGGCAGCCGGTGTGCATCCATGTGTGTGAGCCCACCTTACTCTTCTGCTCGTGCCACGCTGACACCACCATCTGCTGCCTGTCGAAGTTCTGTCCGGCCCAGCAAGGCTCCTCACACACACACACACACTCACATGCACACAACTCCCTATGTGCTGCTTGTGGTCAGACAGCCAGGTGGCGTCACACCAAATGACCAACGGTTGGTACACACACGCTGCGACCCTCATAGTACACCGTGGTCCACCGTTAGAAAGTCCCTCACAGTCCTCCTGCTTCTCTTTTCTTTCTTGGTGCGCACGTAGGCCTGATTAACATGCCGTCCGTCTGTCTGTCCTCCCCTTCTGTTTCTCTCCATGCCATTTGGCCTGCTTATCCGCCTTGGATTGAGAACATAGGAGCTCTTCCTCGCAAAAACCAACCCTACAGTGTTTATGTGTGTGTGTGTGTGTTTGTGTGCTGTGTGTTTTAGAAGACAACTCTAAAAAGGAACTCCTTAGAGGGGTGTCAGATGGCAGGCGTTTGTGTTGGTGTGCGGATGGGGGTAGGAGAGAGGATGGGGGCGGATGAAGGAAGGGATAGAAGGAAACAGGAGGAGGGGGGAGACGGCTCTGTTCTCTTCTCCTCAGCTTTTGTTCTCCTAGATAATAACTCTCCACCCCCTGACTCCAAAAAACAAGGGATCCCCTCCAGACCGGAGAGAGGAGTCACTTCATTCCGTGGTTACGACGACTATTGATACCAACCAATGCCAAGCTAGATAGATAGATAGACAGACAGACAGACAGACAGACAGACAGACAGACAGACAGACAGATAGATAGATAGATAGACAGATAGATAGATAGATAGATAGATAGATGATTCACTGTACATTTTCGACAGTTGGTGCTGCAACTGTGTCAGATTCCTCGTACTCAATTATAAATGCCCTACGTTGCCCTAAAAAAGCCAACATGCTTTCAATTTGGGCCAAAACCCGAGTAGGGGGAAAACATAGGGCCACATCACTGCCAACAGCCTGCAGGCCAGTTGAGTGTCTCAGCCTGATCTGCCAGGACCAGTGAAGAAGAACTGAAATCTGAGAGAAGAGAAGAGAAGAGAAGAGAAGAGAAGAGAAGAGAAGAGAAAAGAACAGAAGAGTTTCAGCTAGGTGAGCGACAATGCAGGTGGTGACGTGACCATCACAATCCCTGCTCTCATTTTTAGCAACAAGCATAAGCGCTCACGGGGGGGGAACTCGGAGAAAGTCGTTGGCATCGAATGTTTCAGTGAAAACATCGTTCTATTTGCCGTGGCCTGGTTCAGTGGAGCAGCATCTGCAACCCACATGAAATCTAAAAATACTCCTGCACCATTGACTGCTACTATGCCGTGGCCTCGGTAGGTAGATGAATAACTGTGTATGTTGCGCTTGTGGGCATGTGCTAAAGTGGGAACGAGGTATATCGGATGGATTCTGAGGTTTGCCGCTGCCTCGTTTACGAACCTCGACCACAGAAATGCTGATAAAACCTCTTCCCAAATACGTGTTTGTGTGTTTGTGTACAGAGAAGCCCAGATTACTGTAAATCCAGTCTATATAGGTATATGACTGCTGTTCTTGTTATTGTAATACCCCCACCCCACCCCCAGCCACAGTCTGTTCACTCTGCTGCCCCTGGCAAGAGATACAGAAGTATCCATTGCCGTACCATCAGACAACAGAGCAGCTTGTTCCCCTCATGCTGTAAGACTCCTGAACTCATCCTCAGCACCCCACCATAAAAAATAGCTTTTCTCTTGTACAACCATGTACTGCATAATGGCAAATGGAACCTTTTACAACACTCTTATTATCACCCTGGAAACTTCATCCTTTATATCTTGTGTATTGGAGCAAGTGGTGGACTCAATTCACAACTTTGCAGCCTTCCTATGGGAGAGCTGAAGTTGAAGACACAAGGCGTAGAAAAGATAAAGGTTGTGACTGTCTGTGGCTATGTCAGTATAGTGTAATGAATGTTAGACTGTGCAATTTTCTTTGTCTCCAGCACAGTTGTCAGGAATTCATGTTTGTAGTTAATGTTTCTGCAAACCACAGATACAGTATGTCCATACACAGGTGTCATAGGCTATGTGCCATATTGACATCTGTGCAAAATGTGTCTTATCCAATCACATTACACTTGTTCATCACGAGGTGGAGATGATGGTGGTGGAGTTACATGCAAAAAGGCTTCCCATGCCTGTGACCAAAGTTTGCATCTGCGATTCAACATCCACAAGTGTGAAACCACTAATTAGCTTTGACAAGGGGCTGTGGTGTTTCAACATTTGTAAAAGTGACATGACAGGATATTACTAAGGAGACATCGGGACAATTTCCAGCAGCGTTTCTGTTTACGGCATATCCAGCCATAAATCTGACAACGAGACCGGGTGTTTTTAAACAGACCTCAGGAAATTTCCAGCTTTGTTGGTTGCAACCAAAACATGTTTTTTTTAGCTGAAGCATGATGTTTTCCAACCCTAATCAAATGTTTTTTATGCCTTAATCTAACAATAGCATAAGCACAGTATTGTGACAGGAGAGAAGTAGAAAATTAAACTTCAAGTTAGTACGCTAGCCAGGCTTTGATTTTAAGAAAATCTCATTGAGAGTAAGTGCTCTGACAAGAGACGAATGGCACGTTACTTGGACGTTACGTCATTTTATAATCTGAGACCTGCACAAAGGTACACTATACTATATACTATACACCATACTAATTGCTATTTATAAGATTTAACAATTACATATAAGGTGTAAAGGGCTTTTTCTTTTTTTTAGAAAATTCCTGTAGTTTTACTCAAAAGATCAGTTTTACCTCACATAAGTAGTGGTGTAACATAATAACTCTCAGTTAAGTGATCTTCAAGTACAGGACAGTCTCATTTCACTGACTGTTAGTACACTGTGAGTTATTGCCTGTTTTCTTATAGTGTTGTCATCGATGTGTTGATAATATTATTGCACATATAAAGCAATCACTAATCTGACAGCTGTCCTTCAGTCCAACTGTTTCAGAATCATGTAGGCTACAGGATACAATTCTCATAATTACTAACTAACACACGTAGATTGGCTGTTATGACTTGTGTTATTGGTGGAAATAGTGGTTCCCTCTCTCTCTGACACTCACATTCACACACACCGAAGTGGGAGCGGTGAGTATCATGCAAGAATATAGCCTGCTGCACCACTGTCCTCTCCTCTCCTTTCCTCCTCCTCTCCTCTCCTCTCCTCTCCCTCCTGCCTGCACGGTCGGACCGTCCACCGTACAGGTGCGAGCGAGCAGCGGCTCGAGGCGGTTCGCCAATTAGGAGCAGCGAGCGTGACCACGTGAACAAATCCCGTTGTCTAAATTCCCGTTCAGCGGCAGCAAGCAGCTCGGAGTGAGCTGAGAGCCACACTGAGTCGGAAGTAATAACGGCGGGCTGAACGGGAGCGCTGTGCAGGTAAATTGCTTTTTTTTTTTTCTTTCTTTCTTCTCCTGGCTCTAGACTTTTTCCACCTTCGTCCCCTCTCACCGGCACCGTCGGGATGGCACGCGGGGCTCCGGGACGGGATGTTTTGGATTCAATTTGCCGTCGCTTGCGGCTGATTGTCTGCTCCCCTCCGATCCGCGGACAGGACAAACAGCATCATCGGCTCGGCCGGGTGCTCTGCACCGTCTGCGCATTGAAACTCCACCGCCCCGCGCCTCCCACCTCTCCCTCCCTCCATCCATCCCACCTTCCCTCTCTCTCGCTTTCTCCCCCCAGTCTCTCGCGGGCACGCGAGGCTATTGATAGTTGGCAGAAGCCTTGTAATCCCGGGCTGACCGGCCACAGCCGTTTTGCGAAGCCAGAATGTTGATTGAACTTTATTCTGCTTGGAGATTTGTTTTAATTGGTAACGCCCGCATACATTGACGCCGTGCGGGGAGAGGGGAGCGTGAGAGGCGTCCTTTGGTGCTGCATGCGAGCAGGGAAGCAAGCAGACGCAAGCTTTTATTGCTGAATTATTTATAAGACTGTCTGGGGGAGAGTAATGCTTCTCTTTGGATGTGGAGGGAGTCACAGTCAAGATACACTCCGAGGCTATTTCTAACCGTGCTTTCTCGCCATTTCTTACTCAGATCAAACCTACTCCACGTTTTGGTCCCGTCCAGGAAACAGTAAAAAGGCGTTCTGTATCTTTGTAATTTGTGTTTCTTTATTAATAATAATAATAATAATAATAATAATAATAATAATAATAAAGAAATAAAAATTACAAAGATACAGAACGCCTTTTTATTATGATATTATTATTATTATAACTATTATTATTTTTGTTGTTTCGGTGAAGAAGACAAATTAAGAGCTGTTGACCAACCAAGGAAATTGTTGTGGTAACCACTTGATTTTCATTCCTCAAGCCTTCAAGTCATTACTGTTGTTGATGTAGCCTATCAAGTGAAAAGGACGAGAGAATTAGTTAATTTTCCGAGTAATTCTGTCAGTAATCACTGCAAAACGGATATCTTTGAGCTTTGGACTTTTAATCGGACAAAAAAGCTATCTACAAGGCATCGCGATGGATTCTGGGAACTTGGGGACATGTTTCTGACATATAACAGATCGATTCGATCTATTAAGTCGATCAAAAATACTTCCAGGTTTATGCGTGATGAAAATATAATCAATAGCTGTCGTCCTAAATTAAATACTACTGGCTTTTAGTCTATAACGTGGTATTAGGTTGACTTTAGACACTTTCACGTTTAACTCCAGCCTCTTGATGAATAAATAAATAATAGATAGATAGAAAAATAAGATAAAGAAAGGAGGAAAGAGAAAGAAATGCGGCACACTGCTACGTTTCTGTCTTTTTTACAGCCCTACTCCACCGGAATGAATCGACCCAGTGCGCGCATGCGCACTCCCTCCACCATTCATCTGTAGCTGCTCCCTCTCCCTCCCGTTCCTCTCGTCTCGTGCGAGAGAAGAGAAACCAGCAGGCGGCTCCGGGCTCGCGCTCTCGCTCCCTCGCTGCCCGGTTGTCAAGGCACTGGCAGTCTGTGACTTCTGCTCGCTGCGGCAGGACGGTGACAGCTCCACTCGGCTCTCTACTCATTCGTAGCTCGGATTTTTCGCCCCTTTTGGATTTCTATGTTTTGGTGTCAGTGGCGGAGACTCTCAGCAGCTTCTTTACGAGCCCCGTAAGTCAGTTGATATTTTCCTGTATAGCGGTGTGTTTGTTTGTTTTTTTCTTTTTCTCGTGTATTATGCGAAGGCTTTTAACAACGCTCAGCGCTGTCATGAGAGAGAAGTGAACAGGCAGCAGGAGTTGTGGCTAATTTGTGTGTTTTTTAAATCTCTTGCTAGCTCTTTGCTCGATAGAGTCGTTGTTTCAAGTACTTTATCTCCTCTCTTTCTTTTTATTGTCTCGTTATCGCCTCTTTCTTTTTTTCCCCAAGGACAAAAAAAGGAACTTTACACCTTATGGATATAACTTTCCTCATGCTTTGAAGGTGTTTTCCGTGTTGGCCTGAATTACCCCGTGAACAATAGACTCGGATGAGGAGACCGGCGGTGGCGGTTTGTCTGTCGCTCATCTTTTACAGCAGGTGTCTGATAACCTACTTCCGCACTGTGCCGCGAGATATGGATCGCATGTGAACCCATTCACGTCTTTTATTCAGCTTAAATGTTGTCTCCGGCTCGTGTTCGGTATTAGAGGACATGCAAATTGAGCTGTGGCCGTCGTTTGTTTAGTATTAAGTAACGATTATTGTGGTTTCAGTATTTCTGTCTCTTCCCCTTTGTCTCAACCTTCACGAGGAACTGTTTTAGAGAACCAAAAGCAGCCGAAGTCATTGAAGCATAGTGTTGCATCACAGAGGTGATTTCCTCACACAGTAGCCCAGTAGCTTCTCTGTTTTGTTCTGTTTGTTTCTCTGCGTGTGATCAAGTGAACAACAATGAAAGAGGGAAATGCTGTGAGCTGCTCTCTCTCTTCCTGCTGAACCAGCTCGTTGGCATACCTGGTCCTGTTGAAGTGATCGTAAACCTACACCTCAGTTCACTGCCTGGGAACAACTAGAAAGACCACAGCGGGCGTATCAGTGTGCAAAGGTCCTCACACCTGTCCTTGCGGTACAATGCAAAACTTTCCAAATAGTGCTGTAACGGCAATGTTGGCAGCATTTCTCTGTCTCATTTGTATTTCTGTGTTGACTGACTAATTGAGCTGCATTTGCTCCCTGCTGCTATCTCTCATTGCAGTGTGCTGGTTTCACTAGTTCATTATCAGTCCTTTGTGCCCGGTGGTCTCTAGGCTTGACTAATGGCCTGTTGCCTTTGGGTTATTTTTGTTTGCTCCACCCTGCTCCGCCTGGTTTCATACGCAGGAGTTGTCCCTGCAAGCACACTCGAATGCCACACCTGGCCTGCTTAGATAGAAAATATGGGGTTTTTTATGCCCAGCCCTTGCTTCACTGGCCTAGATAGAGTTGATTTATTGAGTCGAAACATACTTCTTTAGTCGTTGCTTGTTACGCCCATCTATTGTTCCTCTTGTGCTACTTAAGTGGACTTCTTGAGAGGATGAGATGGAGTTATAATGTCCTTGCTTTTGGTAGATGATCAGTGATTCTTCATTCATGCTTTTTTACTTTTGCGTGTATTTATGTCTCTTTTCTGCAATGGACTGTAATGGACAAATATCCAGCAGCATCGGCCTTTCAACCAAGGTTGAGAAAGTATGTGTGTGTACCTGTGTGGTTGAGTGTATGCTCCAGGCCCCCATGAGCACTTTCTCAGACTCTTTCTCATAAGCATGGACTTGGCAGTGAACTCTCTATCAGAATTGCCCAGATAGGAGGATGAGAAGGAGGGAGAGGGAGCTAGTATTATATGATCACGACACACAATCTGTCTTTGTCTCTTTCTGTATTTCTTTGAGTTTTCCCTTGGTGTTTCTATTGTTTTTCTCATTTCTTTTGGAAAATCTTTCTGTTGACACCTGTTCTTTGTCTTTGTTTTGTGATTTATTTTTTTCTGGTGCACTATTTTTTCTCGTACAGTTTTTACTTAATTTTCCCCCACTCCTAATTTCTTTGTTTCTTTGTTGATTCCAATTTTGTTCATCATTTTGCATGGATTTCCTTTTATCTTCGTTAAGGCAGACAGAGAGGAAGACGTTCAGCATTCGATATCCATAAATCAGCCTTTGAATGCAATTTTTGTTGCAAAGATCACTCATTAGTTGTTATCAAACACTTATATCGGCCAACTAACATCAGTGCTCCAAGGTGAGACTATTTTGGTTGCACATGCACCCAAAAATCTGTCAAGTGTGACTTAACATTTTCATTAATTGCACCAAACAGCCTGATATTTAGCAAGTCGGATTTAAAAAAAGATTATTGAGTGCACGTAAATAAAAAGGATAGGCGCACCAGTGCAAAATTTTACCTTTCTGTGTTTAGCTTGTGGTGTTTGATTTTTCCTTCCATCAAACAGCTGATTGAAGCAATAACAATGGATTTGGATAGCTTTAATGGATTTATTTTCCACTAATGGCTCTTACTATGTCCCAGATTAAGGACACATAGACAACTGGCAACACATATGTGCACATACATGACACTGAGCACGTAGGGCAAAGACAAACACACACGCGAACACGGACACAGTGGAGTAAGAATTCAATACGGGCCCTAAACTGGAAAATAACAGTTTTGTTTGGTAATTTTTTTCTGATTTATTCCACACTCAAGGATTCTAAACAAATAGCAAGTAGTTTGTTTTCCAGTCAAGTCCAGTCAGTTTTATTTACATTGTCTTAAATCAAAAATTCGCCTCGGAGGGCTTACACTCGCTCCATCTTTAGTTCCTAAATTCTGCAAACGAAAATCATCCTCCCAAAATGTTCAAACGGGAAGAAGCCTCAGGAAGAGGAGCAGTTCTATTTAGAAAAAAATAATAATTAAACTGCCTGATCTCTGTTCTTCTTCAGTCTTAAGTTTTTCCTCTTCCCAGTTGTCCGTCTGCGGTCATCTCTCTCTGTCTCCAGCTAGTTTTTCAGCAAGCTCATCCATGTGTAAGTGTCTGTTTTATGTACACCCGGGAACATCATCACGATGCCTCCGCTGCACAGGTTCTGGTTTGTCTTATGTTGTGTTCTTGGTTTAAACAGTTTAGAATCTAAGTCACACACACCGGGTAACGCAGAGGACACACACTTGCATGGGATGTCTCTTTCTCCGGTCTCTCTCTGCAGCGTGTGTGTATTCTGGTGCCCGGTGCCTGTCAGCGAAACAGGAGTCTGCACACTCGTTCTCAGATTCTAGCATACAGCAGCACATTTAGAGTCTCGTCTGGCAAGGAAATGTAGCACTAATCCAATTGGCTGTAGCTTTAGTAAAAGCTTTTCTAATTGGACGATATGGACATCTGGCTGCCAAGGTTCCAGTAAGCACAACAGGGAGTTGGGGAGAGTCCCAGTGGTGCTGTGGTGCAGAAGAGCCTGAACAAAGGGCAGATAGCTGGGAGCGTGCTACTGTTTTGAATATTCCTCCACATGGCTATGATAAAGGACCCATCTGCACACTGCTTACTCAGATCCATCCAGATGACCATATCTCATTTTTAGCTGAGCTGTTTGCCAAACACACATGCAAATATACACACACGCATGCAAACACAGACACAGACACACCCCCCACATTCCATCTGCAGGAAGAGGAATGGCTTTCGCCACACAAAAACATGTTTGAGGAAACATCCTCCCAACCTGTTAAGGAACAAAACCACAAACAGGAATACTGACAGAGTCTGTGTTACAAGAGGAAGAGTGGAGAAACAAAACGCTGCTACCAGCAGCCAGTGCAGCCGTTCCTGTTTCCTTTCACCTCAGTGTGGAATCCAGGAATAGCTCAGAGTGACAGAGACAAGAGATGAGAGAGAGGGAGAGAGAGAGAGAGAGGGAGAGAGACGGTGTGTGTGTGAGAGAAACAAAGAGAGACAGTGAGACAGACTGAGGCACAGAGTGTGAGACATGGCCATGTAAGGTTTCCTGCACCACAGCTTGCACCACTCCACACAAACGGTGAACCTGAAAAGAACTGTTGATGGTTTGGGTTCCCAAGTCACTGTTAACTTGACCTTTGGCCTCGTGTGGCTGCTTGACAATGAAACAAAGGCCACGTTCTCCACAAGATACATTAGGGAACTGACAGAAATAATAGCGAGTTCCTCCTGTGGAATGGCATGTATTGTTTGCATTCTCATTTTATACTCTCATTGAATTATGTGTGCAGGTGTGAAAACCCCTTTGAAAACAAGTTGTAATATATGTAGTAGTCAGTGTAGCTTGTTATACAGGTATCCTGCTGATTTACTCTTTTTTACTATGTCTTTGATACTCTAACTAACTTAAAATACTCATACATTGCCCGTACAATAGTTTCATTTCCTTTTTATGCTTGACAAGAGTGCTATGATGCATTCCTTTGGAGAAATGACTGGTAATGAAATCTCTTATTTGGATTCAAGATTACGTAACTAGCATCTCAGAAGCGCTTAACTGAAATTTGATTGATTGAATTGAGCCATAATTATTGCAGCTGCTGCGCACATACACATACTTAAAAAAACACATAAAAATCTTCAAAACTAATTTAGCTAAAAGTAAAAGGTCAATTGAGAAATTAATGTAGAGGCAGAGTTAATACAAAGTTGTACAATCAATATCTTATTGTTTTCTCAAAGATTGAGTTCATCATTTCCTTTAATTAGTGAGACCATTGAAGAACAAATGACATGCGGAACAGTGTGTTTGTCATCTTTGCTTTGTGTAAAGGATTGTTAATCAAATATTGACATTTTTATTACCAGGGAAAAGGCTCCAGATGGCATTGTAAACCACTTGATGTGGATTCATGCAGATGAAGCTCAGAGAGTACTCCCATATATAGTAGAAAATAGTTAATTTACTCACTTTCTCAGTAAAAGTACATGCACATAGAATATCATAACGTTAACCTGCTGGTGTGTATGACCAACATACTTAACCACATGTTGCACAACTATTTGAGTATCACTGATTAAGCAACATTGGATCATGATGAGCTTTCAGAAGTCGACTCTTTTCAATTTCACTTGCTGATGTTGATGATGGATTTACCAGGAAAGAGGTAGTTGTGATGGACGTGGGTGAGAAAAGTGAAGAATTTCCCCTTGGTATTGTATTGGTAGGCTTGTTAGTGTGGAGTTTGCGTTACCACAACAGTAACGCTAATCTTAGTCATTTTAACAAGTTAACACTGCATGTTTAACATTATTGATACGGTAAGGATAGGCTGCGAATGTGGAACAAGACAGAGTGTGGATGCAGTGGGTGTTGATACACAGAGGGAAAGAGGATAAGGTGTATTTGGGATTAAAAAGTGAGGTTGTTCTGACAGCTCCACTTCTCAGACCACGCCTCTTGGTTCCCATTCAGTTTGTGATTTTACTCTGTCTCATATTTTTGCGCTAAATCCCAGCTGCTCACATCATCAGCCAATACAGAAGAAACGTAGTTACATGCTCACCCATAACCTGATTACTGAGAATACTGAGATGACGTGAACAGCTGGATTAAAATTGTTTCATTTTTCGTGACTTGGTTGCCCCTACAGTTTCAGAGTGCAATTCACTTTTACACCACTGTACAAATAGGGCCTCAGAACCAGTAAAAATGACATCCAAAGCAAGTTTGAAATTCACTCTTGTCTCTTGTTCAGTCACTCCGTTTTTTTTCTTCGTAGCATCCTCCATTAATGTCCTCCTCGGTCTCCTTACCCCTTCGTACTGAGAAATAGTACTAGCTCCTTCTTATAGTGATCATACCAACCAACCCAAGTTACACAGACCAGGAACAGGTGTTCAGTACAGAGTGGGAATGAAACAGGCACCATTCAGTGTACCATCAAAACGACTTTGAAGCTGTTATTTTGACGTGAAACGGTTGTTAAAATGTTCTAAGATGTTCTAAGGCATGGTTGATAAATCAACTTACTTAACAAGCCAAGTTAAGCCTACCCGAGATAACTAAAATGACGTCTTGTTAGATGTGTGTACGAAAATAGAGGCATGATGTTGGTATTTGAGTTTTTCACTTTGGTTAATCCACTGAGTGCACTGAATGTCCAATTCATCATTTTTGTGTACATGAACTCTGACGTGTGAACGGTGCAGTAGCTGATTATGGATTAGGGCTTCAAAACAATCTCTGTTTCGTATGGTGTGCCACTTCCTCTATTGCACAGAATGTTTTTTTTTCTGCTGCTACAAGCTTGTCCTTTTTTTAAAAGTGAAACTTTGCGTCCTTTCTCTCTCTGAGGCTCTCTTTGTTATGGTGTGCACAATTACATATAAAAAAATAAATAGACTAAGCTGTTTACATGTCAAGAGTGTTACTACATTCTCAATGTTGGTGTAATAACCTGGCTGAGATCATTTTTAGATCATTATAACAGGTTACTGCATTCTTTGGCTTTAGCGACTACTGGAAGAGTAATGGATTAGGTGAAGAGTGTCTTCTCTGACAGTTTGACAGTTATATGGGAGGCCCATCTGCTCTTTCACTCAACTACTGTGGCTCACCGAGTGTCACCTCTCTGTTCTGACTCGTACACACGAACACACACACACACACTCTGACAGCCACACACACAGCATACACATGTTGATAACCCATTTACACCAACCCCAACCAAACTCTCTCTTTCTCTCTCCCTCTCTCTCTCCCTCCCTCACACACACACACACACACACACACACACACACACACACACACACACACACACACACACACACACACACACAAACACACACACACACGTATATATATATACTCACGCATAACCCTCCCCTATCTGTGTCTTCTAATGTCCCAGCTCTACTTACTGTGTCCAGAAGAGCTTAGATCAGGGAAACCATAGCTTGCCCTCATTCAGACTTCCTGGAAGATCAGGTTATTTATTCAAACCAATCAGACCATGTTTAAACTGTTGCTGGAAGGTTGCCAGTTTGAACCCGTGGATGGTTTAACAAATTTGATTGAGCCAAGACATTGATAAGGTACCATCGAGCAGGCATACCCCTCCATTTGCTTAGTAAATTGTATTTTTTTATGTTCACCTGTGTATGCTGGTGATTTAATACAACATAATTTATCTTTTAAGAGTAAGAAAACCGATCTGCAACTTTAACTTAGTCATAGCAAATTGCATTCATAACAGTTTGTATGAAAAGCAAAAGGCTGTTTGTCCATGACAGTGTGATGTGCGGCGTTCATGAGCTTCATCTGTCACCGTCATCTTTCATATTAATACATAAGACAGAGCAGATGAAGGGTTGATGGCTACCCTCTTTGTTAACAAACATGAAAATTACTGCCAACTCTTGTTTTCCTTTTTTTAATGTCTGTTTGTGGTATTTGTTAGTGCCTTGAAAAACATGATCCAGCTCAATCTGCCTTAATCTGCGCTAAACACTGCATGGATTAATTTATTTTCAATCCAAAAAAGCACTTGTTTCCACAGTGTGGATATGTGGAAGCCACCCTTAGCACTGCATATCCATTCATATAATAAAATAACAGGAAAAAGTATGACAGGCCTCTAATAAGGTTCCGTTTGGTGAAATTCAACTGTAAAAAAGGCCCATCGCATATGAATGTTGAAGCCATTGGCATTCATATGTGACAATGGCCAATCACTTGTGAAAATGTCCTCTTCATTTTGTGTGACATTTTCTTTTACGATGTAGACATTCTAATCCACGTGTTTAAAGAAGTCAATGATGTATGACTGTAAGTCATTCACAAGTAAGAATTGCACATTTCTTATATGGAATTATTTATTCATATGTGAAAAAAAGTCAATTGTGCAAAATGTAGTTAACATAAGATGTTTCTTCTTTTCACATGTCAAATTGCCAGCTGCAAAAGAACATGTGAAAATCCTACACACGGAGCAAAATATATCAAATTTGACTTCACATGCAAGACTGAAATCTTGCCACTTGCCACTTACATGACAATGTCTAGATCACATTTTAGTTTCACATTATATAAATTTAGTTCAGATGTGAAAAAAGTCCATTTACATGTGAATCTTTGTTTGTAGAGTTGAACATTATCAAAAGGTAGCATAAAAATAGCTGGTCAGAATTTCTTCTTTTGAGTAACAACCAAATCATACATTTTGTGTGCGACTGTGAGGTAGAGAAGTGATGAAATACAGCAGGCCTTGTCACCCACTGAGCCTTACCTGAGTAAAACCTGCAGTGAGATCTTTCAGGGTTACACTCTAAAGAAATGACTGCAAGTGTGTCTCCATTAGACCAATTGAAAGTATGTATTTGTGCTGCTTCGACAGGAAACTGAGGAAAAAGACCAATTTTTTTTTTGGGGGGGGGGGGAGAGTTTCAGATTTTGCATGAACAGAATTCACTACACCTTAATTGCATCTCTGAATGAGCAAAAATACACTGCACTTCAGCAATGACAGCAATTACCTCAATGATACTCTTGCCTTGCGTGTGTGCATACAGTATGTGTGCCTGCGGGCCATATTTTCTCTCCTATGATGACCCACTGACCGGTGTTAGCAGATTAATTGCTGCTTTCATGTTAAGCTGTGGCGTATCACCCGTAATTGGTAATGGAGATTATCAGTGTGATGCTAGGTGGGTCCCTGTATATGTGTGTGTGCGTGGGGCATGTGAGATGTATTTATCTGATTAGGAAGTTTATCTAATAAAGTAGGGTTTATGGGATTCTAGTGTCTCTCCCCTGTGCGCACACACACACACTAGCGGCCATTAGTGAAAGAGGATCACAAATAGTTTGCATGCTACTGACATAATCATATTGGAACTATTTAAATGTCTTTGCCTTTGTCTTTGAATACTGAGTTGTGACAGTTTTTATCCTTTAATGTGGTTAAAAAACAGTATCGTACAGCGTATACAGTATAACTGATAAATGTTGTGCTAGCAAGACTGGAATGTGCATGTAACCTCACTGATGCGCAGGATGTAGAATCAAAGATATTAATGTACAGTAGGTGGACAAACTTGTGTCCTATGCCTGAATGCTACTGAGGTGGATCCATCCGCATTTGTTGTGCCTGCTAAGAGGATGGGGATAAAAAGCAGTGGATGCAACAGAGCAGCACACACTCACACATACGTACATGCCTGTAAGCATACACAGCACTCGCAGAGAAGCTTCATCGTTTTTCTCCTGAGATCTTTTGGAGGCACATCATCGTCTCACTTCAGCACACACATCAGTCTGGCTGACTTGCGTAGCCACCACTCAGCCAGCTGCTTTTGTGCGTGTGTGTCTTTCTTTGAAAGGAAAACCAAGGGCATGAGACCGAGATGTGTGCAAAAATGCTTGTGTCTTTGCTTGTGTGCATCTATACGTTTCTTCTTGAATTAATAAGCTGCCTCACTTCCTGTTGGTTCTAGCTGCATCAAATGTTTTTCATCGCTGCTGGTTTATTGCATTGAGATCATTGTGCAGAGCAACCAAAACAGATTTAATCAGGCAATGTCCTCTGTTTGATGTTAGTTAAAATCATGTATCTGTCTTCAGTTCATGTATCATGTCATTTTTCAATATAAGACATGAACTGCATCATATACACAATGTTTTTGCGAGTATACATGGGATTTGCTAAATGTGTGACAATGATATTGTAAGTGTAATATGGAACAGTGAAACGTTAAGAAGAACAACCACCTTTTTTGATGAAAATCTGTCGTGACTCAGCCTGAAATGTTCTTGGACGAGGTAAAGGTGCAGTATTTTAAGGATTTTGGTTAAAACACTCAAGCATGCTAACCAGCTAGCCTTTGCTGCAAGGCTAACTGAGCTAACAGCAATAAACAATTTGCAGCAATAAGCAGTTACTGTGGTGATATGCAGCCTCATGTTTGTTTGCAGTATGAATTCAACAGTCGGCCAATTCTTACACGTTGAATCTTTTTGAAACTTTTATTCACATGACTTTCTTGTGTCCTTCCCAATCTCCGACTCGCTACCGGAAATAACTGTATAGCAACAGGCTACCAGATGAAATGTTACCTTGCAAAAACAAAATCTATTGCAGAGGTGAAGTCACTTTTAGATATCTAAAAACATAAAAGTTGCATAATATATCTTGTGAAATGTATTTCAGGTTGTTGTCAAAACATGCTGTTGTTTATGTATTTAGCCCACTCATTTAAACCTAATGGAAGTTAGTGGCTTGCCACATTTCCATGTAACAACAATGCACCAGTGGATGTTGAAATATTTTGCACTCAGCTGTGGGTTTTATGTGTAGGTGGGGAGAGAGTGAGCTGGACGAATAACAAATATTTAATAAAGATATTATTAAGGCAAAAAGAGCTTTGTATAGTGTTTTTAGAACACTGTAAAGCATTAACTACACTCCACACCAACTTTGTTCTGTGAACCTTACCCAGGCCGCTGTGGGATGCACCTTTTATATTGGAAATGTTATGCTGGTCCAACTCACTAGCTTTTCATCGTCAGCTCGTTAGAGCTATAGTCCGACAGCTCCCACACAGCTTTCTCCAAACAGCCTCTCTTGCCAGCCCGAAACTGTTGAAACCAGGCAGGAAGGGTGCACCTGTGATTGGACACTGACTTGACTGACAGATGTAACTGATCAAGAGTACCATTTAGAGAGTTAGCTGACATAGATATGTCACCAAAGTAATGATATAGCAAACGGCATCAGGCTCTATGATGCCATCAGCCTGGCAGTGGCACTATCCACTTGCAGTATAGCTTCCAGGCTGAGTGAGTGTGGGCATGACATTGTGTTTACCAAGTGGGCACCTTCCTTCACAAATGACTCACTGAGTAAGAGACACGACGACACCTCAAGGAGGTTGAACATTGTCTGCCAGCGTCCCAGTAACACCCCCTTCTGTTCCCAACCTCAGCAGACCCAGTCACATCTTGCTAAAATCATGTCATGATCTAGCAGGAGTTTCTCTTGCAGGAAGTTGCAAAAGCCTGAGAGCTCTGATAGTAAAGGCTCATTCACCTCTGTTGGAGCAGCAGCTCACTGTGTGGAACAAGCAGTCGGGCTCTGCTGAGAGGACCAAGCTGTGCCTCATCTCATTAGTGATGAAAAGGGGTCTGATATGTCGCTGGGGGCTTATATTCAGTAAATTTAAAATGAAATCTTAAACAGCTGCCGGTAGAGGAGGGGTGATATGATTTGGGGCTGCAGTTTCAATGAGCAGCAAGTGGAAAAGATAACAATACAAAGACCATGATAGTGACTCATACCCTTTAATCAAAGAGTAGTATGTCTTGTATTCCATAACAACCTATTGACGCTGCTTCTCTCCCAGAAGTCAGATAACATACTGGGTTGAGTTTACAAAAAGACATTTCTAAGCAGAGAAAATGATCCTCTGAGTATTTGTATCCTGTGGGAGAGCGGCTTTTTTCTCAACAGTGATGTATTGATGTACTCTGAGTTGTAATGTGTTTTGTAACTCATAATATGGACTATTCGATCAAACCATGCACTATTCGATCAAAACTTGCATTTAATGGGTGCTGAGACTTGTTGCCTGCAGCTGTTGTCGTTGAACACACATCATGTGTTGTTTAGCTTCGATCTGAGCTGCCAAACTCCGGAGAACTTTGCTGAATATTGGATTTAGTTAGGGATTGTTTGCTCTCCATGGTGCTGAAATGTTCAGTTATATTCAGAAAGTTGGTAGTGATTGTGTTTGAACTGCGTGTGTGCTTGTCAAATCTTGTATTATTTAGGTGTTATAATAGGTGCTGTTTGATGGACTGGTTGGCTGTCCTGTCATATTGATCCGCATGTTCAATTTGTGGGAAGCGTTTTTGTGTTTGTTTGTTTGTTTTTTGTAGTGTGTACTCCTGGAGTTGCTTCTGTAGCGTCAGGCTTATTCTCCAAATGGTTCAGAATGGGCAGAAGAGCAGTTTTTAATTCTGCTTAGGACTACTGAATGCATGTTGATATCATGACTTATTTATAAGTCTCGTGGCTTTTGTTAGGAACTTTGTTGGTTTTTCAATTGACAATTGAAGTAAAAAATATGCCATTTCTGATTAATTTTTTTTTTCGTTTCTTTGTTTAAATTTGGAGATATTGCAAGTAACGGTACAGATGGGCTGAGCATTTTTTTTTTGTGTATTGGCCTATTGATATTTTGGATGATGTGTCTTTGGGTTATATAAATGAATAATGGGCATTTCATTCTAATTTGCTATGGAGCCACCTTTCTTGCTTCATACAGCATTCCTATTTCCCTCTGAGAACTACTTGTTTATCCAGGTGCGGACTTATTTTTTTCAAATATTACAGTTTCTATTATTATCTGATAAATATTGGAAATATTGCTTTTCCGAGTTGGAATTTCTTTCCAAAACTACAAAGCACACCTTTAACTGCATTTACTGAAGGGCCACAAACTCAGACTCAAACTCGGAGTTGGTTTGCATAAATATAACAATTATTGAGCGAAGCAGATGGAGGCTGTAGTTAATTGGGAATCCATTCCTGGATTTATTTATGCTGATATGCACCGCTACCTGCAAAACTTAATGTCAATTAATGAAGACGAGAAGTTGCAGACCGCAAAGAGAGATGCAGACAACAACTTTCAGGCCACGTCAGGAGAAAAGGCAAAATATCACACTGTGTGGAAATGGATTGTCTGAGCACCTTCCCTTCACCGGCAGAGCTGTGTGCCCTTCAGACCGAGGGAAACATCTCCTTTGAGACCAGTTTCGGGATGCCAAAAAGCAAGGCGTGTTACTGCTGACTGCAATGGACTGACCCAAACAACATACTCCAGAGGCGAGTTTTCCTAAATGAAATTAAAGGTGCATGAAAAAGAGATCAGCTCGGGCACACTGACTTAGCAGGTGCATGCTGTGTTTATCTTACCTTAGCGAGGATAGTCAATATTTTACCTACACCTCTTTTCCTGGACCAGGACCTTGATCTAATCTAAATCAGCGTTAGGTTAAGAAACCTGGACAATTTTGCAGTGATAAGAGAGGGAAGTAAAGGGAAAGCAGTCTCCTGTATTGGAACAGGGGTACAGAGCACAGGGTGATGGGGTCTGCCTCTTTATGCGGCAGATTTCACTTTTATGGTTCAGTATTGATGGAGTCAGAAATGATGAAACTGCCATCACTGCCTTACTCTTTGGCATATGGTCAAAGAGTAAGGGGCCTGATGATGTTGTGAGATGTGTTTTTTTTTATTAACTTTGTTTTAGAATGTTGATTAAGTTGGAGAGATGACATAGTTATATCAGTTATTCTCATCCTTCTGCATTATTCATTGAAATTTGATGTCTACAACACTGATTAGTGACCTTTTGCTTGTTCTCTATTTAATGAGTGGCACTACCTTTTGCCAGCTGCGCTGTGTGTTTTTTGGTGTTTTTGGCAATTCTGTGTTGGCATCATGTAAGTGGTACTTTGCCAGGTCTACCAGATGATTTTGTGCCTGTGTGCTTGCTGCTGCACTAGCTTCTGTACGTCCAGATAGCCATGTTAGACTCATGTTACGGTTTGGTTATTTTTATTTTCCCTTTTTATAGCCAGGCAACAGTAAATTCAATTGATGAACATAATTATTGCACAAATTAACTACAGCTGGTCAGAGGACTCTGGGGAAGGAACTTATTTTCTTCTGAAGGTTGCAGTTACACAAGCAGCCAGCAGGTTAATAACTTGTTATTGTTAATTTGATAAATTTAGCCAGGAACAACACATAGATGCAGCCACTGTATGTATATTGAATTTCTAAAACAAAAATGTAGTTCAATATGTTCTGCGCAACACATATAAATGTCACGGTTACCATAAATTCATGGAAGTTCCTGTTTCCGTTTCTCGGAAGGGTAACAATACTGCCTCCTGTGCAATGTGCACCTCATTTCAAACCATGTGTTCACTTCAACACTGCTGAATAGAGCTGTTATCACGGAGGACAGAATTGCATTTCCTCGCTGTGCGTAGTTCTAGTCAGACTTCAGACTTTATCTGTCGATTATGTTTCGGCTTTAATCTAATCTATGTCTATTTGGTAACTCGTTTCAGGTACTGTTAACAACACAGGACTTCAGGAAGGTGTGTTTAATTATGTAAGCAAGATGATCTGTAAGAGCAAAGTCTCAGTAAAAAGGGAAGACTTAAGATTTGCCGATGTCTTGGTCAGTCATTAAATGGCTTTATTGTTTTAATGATTATGGACTTTGAGCTTCTGAGTTAGTGGATTCTAAACAATACACAGGAATGTTTTTTGTCAGAAACAGGCAGAAGAAGTTTGCTTGATTGTTGTTGGTTTAATCAACTAGTAGTTGTTGAAATGAAAGGTAATAGATACTCAAAGAACCCTG
Source organism: Sparus aurata (assembly GCF_900880675.1). NCBI lineage: Eukaryota > Metazoa > Chordata > Actinopteri > Spariformes > Sparidae > Sparus > Sparus aurata. The sequence continues at coordinate 13,927,225 of NC_044198.1, forward strand.
TGTTCTGTACTGGTGGGATGAAGGTTGTGTTCTAGAGCTGTGATTGCAATAGAGTTGCACAGAATTGTCATGGACATGTTTTCATAGTAATATATTTAATTGCAAAATTGCATGATAGAAGTGTTCAGAGGATGAATCATATTGTTAGTTTACAATAACTTCCAGGTAGAAAAGCAGCCTTTTGCACTAGCTCACACACAATTTAGTCTTTTTCATGATGTTATTTCAATGTGCACATATCTCATTCATCACAAATGCAGGTGTGATGCTGTCCTAGTTTTTTTACACACTTTCGCTATCATTAGGTTGGAGAGTGTCACTATCCATCAAGTTTTTAAGATCTGTGAAGTGCTTTCCAAATAAGTGTATGAATCAAAATGAACAACTTATTTTCTAAATAGCTATGTAGCTCACTGAGAATTGCCATCAGACACTCATATGCACAAAACAGGCCTTATAGTGCTGTCTCTCAGTGACCCTAAGCAGTTTTTGCTGTCAAAGATCTACTGTAGCAACACTGTAGTGCAATGTTTCTTCAACTCAAGGCCCCCACATGACAAGGATAATATCATGTTTTATATTTATAAGGCTTCACTCAAGTTACTCTTTGGACCCTGGCGTTATAAGACTGCAGTGTGCGACTGCATCTTTAAGATATATGGGAGGTATTTAACCTTAAAGCTGTTCTTATGTGTAAACACCGATACAGTAGGGGGCTTAAATGCAAAAACTTGGATGTCTGGAGGACTGCTGCAGTGCATTACATATGCTGGAGTCAGCTCAGGCTATTTCTGGTACTTGTAGTCAGCCAGCCAAGAATCAGCCCTGCCCATTTCGGACCAGCCCTGCAGGTTAATCCATTGAGGCCTTGAGTCCTTAATCATTATAAGCTCTGGACTCATTTTAGGTAAATTTATTTTTATCCAGACACCTGCATGTCTGGATTCATAGTGGAGATCGGTTAATCTACATGTAGTAAACAAGAAAGATTATGAATTAACAGAAGTAAAAGGAACAAAGAGGTGGAGGTTAGCTCAAATATTCTAGAGTACACCTTCACTGAGAAATTATTTGCATACTCCTAACATTTGCCAAAGGAATTGACATGTTGTAACTATTTGATTTAAAGAGCAAATACACAGGTTGTCCTGTATTAATTTGTCTTCTAGATGTATGGCTCTTGATAACACACACGGCTACTGTTGATACGTTCAGTATCAACAGTAGCCGGATAAATAGTGTGCAAAACAGTTAGTATCCTTACAGCATTTTTCATCAATAAAGATTTTAATTACTGCTCAGAATTGCTGACCAACGCACATTGCATGGTTTATGGGCCAACCTTATAGCTGTGCTGTTGACTGAGGCAACAGTAAAAACCCAGAAACATTGCAGGCTGTGAGGTATTTGGTGCATGGGATTACATTTCATAGATTAAAAACTGTGGGAGGGAAGGCTTCACGGTGTCTTTGTAATTTAAAGTCTATCTGAAAATAGCTGGAATATCGAATAGCATTTAAAATGGTTGTTTCTTTCCAGTTATGTAAACAAATAATTCACAATCCTCGGATCTTTAACCCACAGTAGATGCATTGGCATTGGAGAGAAGCAGCAGCTGAGTAGGTAGAATGTAGCAAAGAAGAAAAGTTTTAGGAAAAGTGTAAAGATGCCCGCATTTGGCTAAACTGATGATAGACAGGTGCACTGGCTGAGATCAACTCAGTCGGCGAGTAAAATTGAGTTAATGTTCTGTCAAACCTGAGACAAGTTAAAGCCTTACATTTCTTTATGTTGTAACTTTTCCATTTTCAATGTTTCTCTTGTCACAACACTGAGCTAATGCTCTGGTTAGGTTTAGGCACAAAAGCAACTTGGTAATGGTTAGAAATCACGTCATGGTTTGGCTTTAAATATTTGTTTTGGTCGCCACGAACACGGCTGGAAATGTCCCACGGTCGCCGGAAAAAAGCCTGGTTTTGTTGCCACAAACATGGCAAGAGATGGCACACCTTCCCATGACAAATAAATGGTTCTAGTCGACACATACACAGCAGAAATTTCGGTCATTTTCAGAAACGTTTACTGCCATTATTATATCTTGATGATGAGGCTGCTGAGATATAAATAGCATGGATTTTTTGGATGGAATGGGATTAAGTCTAGACCAAAAATAGACAAAGTGCTGAAAAACTAAAGACAATGTGAATGGAGATAATGCATAAATAATGAGAATTAAGAAAAAGTCCGAAAGGAAAGAGCAGAGAACAAGATAAAAGAATGGCTGACATGAAACGGGAACAGCAGTGTGTGACCAAAAACCATGATCAAAATGATGAGTAACAATAGGGCTGTAATTTAATTTGTAAATGAACCAAATTAAAATAAAATTAAACCATGATTTTACAGCCCCATTATATTGCTAGATAATGTTTTAAGGGGTGCAATATCACATTAACTAGTAATTATTAAATGGTAAGCAATTTAGAGCTTATTTTGTGCAACTGATAATATAGACTGCCATATAATAACTTGAGTTAATACACTCGTCTTATTCTTACAAGGCTGTCAGTCGGCTTCACCATTTTTATCCGTGGTTCAAGATGTGTCACATTGCTTAACTGCTTGGTAATTAAATGCTGCATTATTAATGTATTAACTGGCATTGCATTACACACCAATTTCCATTCACCAGTTTAGTGGGATGTGCTAGCAATGTGTATTTACAGTGAGAGAAAAAGGAGACAACGAAAGCGACTGAGAGATCAGAGTTAATTACAAGAGAGGAACTCAGGAGCAGAATGTGAGAAATGCCAGCAAGAGTATGTGATGAGGTCGAGGCTGTGTTTATTAGCAGAGGAAGAAGAGGATGAGCGTGCAAACAAAGGAGCTACAGACAGAGGACTGGGGGAGATGAAAAGATGTGGGAGGGTGGGACAAACTATTAGAGGGATGGTTGGATGGATAGATGGATGAACAAATACGTGAAATTGATGTGCACAGAGAGCCTTAACGGCCTAAGGTGGAGCGAGAGGCTGACTTCTGCTTCGCACTGATACCACAGACTGAAATGATGCGATACCTCTTCCCTCTCGCTCTCTCCTCTCCCTGTTTCTCTCACTGTGGGAATTCTCTGACCCAGTTTGTTCCTCCACCAGGCAGCAGCAGAGTTATTTTTACATATTAACAGGAGACAATACTCTGTCCTCTGCTCGTCCTCCCCTCATCTGTATGCTTCCTCCTGCTGTTCTCCTCCCCCATCTTTGCTGTTCCCATCCTTTCCTTTTGTACCATCCCATGCTTCTACTCCCCCTTTTCTATATTTGTCTCCACTGGCTTTGATCCTCTATCTTCCTTTTGGGATGTAAATGTTCATCAACTCACTGATTTGTATGGTACAAGATGGCTGGCTTGATGGGTTGATACTATTATAATGTTTTAAACTGTTATTTCAAGATAAACAACTTTTAATCATATACCCGATTCTGGCAGCCCCTGTGGACAAAAGCAGAATGAGCACCAATGCTGTTTGCTTGCCTCTAAACTAAACTTGCTGCTGCCGTCATGTAATACAGAAGTATCTGTTGCCATCCAACCAGACTACAGAGCAGCTTCTTTCCTCAGGCTGTGAGACTCCTCAAGTCATCCTCAGCACTCAGCACAATTTAATTTAATTTATTTTACAATTATTTTAATTTTATTCTGTAGTCCCTCAGCTACGCAACTGAACCTTACCAGTTCAATAGCTTTATAGTTCTAAAATTTTTGAAATTCTATGATGCATTGTATTCTGGGATTGTCAGCTGAAAGGATGCTAATTTTTTCATGTCGTTTGGGAATTTTTCATGGTATTACTGCATAAAGTTCACACTTTACACATGAGTCAATGTAAAGCACTATACCTATAGTGAATAAGGAGTGATTTCAGACACAGCCAAAGTGTCAGTGCCATGCATAGCCTACATTACGCAGATAATAAAAACACAGCAATAGAGAAAGTGATGAAAACTGTAAAATGTAAAAAGTGAGAAAAACAGAGCCCATCTGTAGTTCTCTGTCAAAATCAACATATTAAGATATTGCCTCTGATGTATCACAAGGAAGTTTAATCCTTTATGCTGCAGAATTGATAATTATCACTTATTTTAACTCAGAGAGCAGAGACACAGCTTCTTTTCTTGTATCTGCATCTGTTTCCTTTTATTGACTCTTTCTTCAATCTCAAAAACCTCCTCTTCTCTCCTCTCCTCTCCTCTCCTCTCCTCTCCTCTCCTCTCCTCTTCAGAGAGTGGTTGCAGGTGTAGACAGGTCATATATTCGCCTCCTAATGATGATGGATGGCAGGACTGCAGAGAGCGAGAACAGAGAGAAAAGTGGAGCAATGCAGGGGGATAAAGAAATAGCAGAGTAAGAAAAGACTGTGTTTATATTTGTCTGCTGGCGGGCAGATGGTTGGAGTTTTAGTGATATGTTGATCCTCAAGTGATTGTATCATTCTTGTCATCTACCTGATAGCAAACAAGCGCATACACATGCATACACCTTTGTGGTGTGCATGCATGGTGACATCTGGTGTAGTGCATTGAGATGCACATGCATCTTAAACACACACACACACACGTCACACACACACACACACATACAGACACACTGTGTCTTTATTTAAGTGGATCTAAATACATATTCTAAAATCCTTGCATCATCATCTCGGCAGATTATCATATTGTTTTACCATAAAGAGAATCATCAATGCATGGCAAACACACACTCCAAGAAGTAGCGGCTAAGTAGTTTTCGGATTGATCACACAGTTTCACAGTTCTGCGCTTGATAAGATCCCTTTCAAAAAGAGAATAAATGTTACATATTATTAGGAGTAGCGCTAGAACTAACAATTTTTGTTATTATCATTGTCCATAAGGATTGAGAAAAGAAAGAAAACGGCCAACACAGTCCCAGTGTGAAGATTTCAAATTGCTTTTTCTGTCTGACCAACAGTCTTAAACTGAAATAAACTGAGATTTGTGAGATTGTTACTTTAAGTAAGCTAGTACCTATAAGTCTAGGTTTAAATCCTCAATACGTTTTTGTAACAAAAACGTTTTTGTACCAGCCAACCTCAAAAAAGTGCTGGAAGCTGGTGTAAAATTTCTCTTTAAATTAGTAGTGTTCTTCACTTATACTTCAATCAGATAATGTCTGATTTCAGTCTAAATATTGAGTAAAGCCACTGTCTATAAATGCTGTACATTTGTGAGGTTTATATTTCTCGTAGTAAAATCCTGTCTTTCGTCCAATGTTTTCAATTTATCTAATTGGTCAATTGACTCTTTGTTTCGGCAGTATCCTAATGTATCCATTCCTCATCAAACAGTTCTATTAGAGCTGATACTGAAGAATGCCTTTTTAATATGTGGACAAAAAGGGAGCACAGTCCATACTCTGCCCCCACAATAGAAGCCAAGCTCTGGCTCTTTAGACATAGTGTCAGTGCTGAATGGAAGACTCATGTGGGGTCGCAAGCAATCACATCGACCACACTACAGTCATTTTCTGACAGAACTCCCTTCTCTCAGCCATCTCACCTCTCCGGTATCTCACACCTTCCTGTCTCAGAAGTCCGATAGGAGTGTGAATGTAAGGTTGACTGATAGGAAGTGTTAAGACCCCATCTGGTGGGGTTATAACTCTGCACACACAGCCACAGTGTTAAAGTCTCACCCTTCCCAAAGTACTGACAAGGAGGCAGGCTGTAGCTATGGCAACCTAGAGAGAAGGGAAGCGATTGGGCAAGGATTGGATTTGTTAAGAGCTACTGTATGAAGCCTAGGGCGAGACTTAGTCACTCTTTCTCATTTGGAGCTTGTGTGCTCGTGTGTGTGTGTGTGTGTGTGTGTGTGTGTTGATACAAGAGTGGGTGAGAGGAGCACAAGGAGTCAAGACATCCTTTGCTTATTCCCCTTACTGTCTGACTGTCTGCCTTTTTCATGTTCTGTTTGAGCACCCTGTCAGTTGTCAGGCTGATGTGATAGATCTGGGCTGAGCACAGCATCTACTTACTGCGCCATGGTCTATAAACCTGGAAAAAAAGACTGAATTGCATCCATTGGTTGCATGCCTAATTGAATGAAATGAAACTCTTCACAGGGGAGATACAAAAAGTGGCCGCAGGGTAACTCTAGCATAAAATAGGCCATATAAGTCCAGCGGTTCACTGAATGACAGGCATATGTTCGTATTTTGCCTTTAGAGGAATTTTATTACACTCTGTCCTGTCTTATTATTTATCAATCAGATGGATTTATGCCTTTATCTTCCATGTAAGTGTTCAGGCTGATCGACCAAGAAGATGCTCAAATTAGTCGTCTCAAGCTAACTTTGATGCCCAGTCCTCTTTATCTGCATCAGATTGTGTACTAGAGGTATCAGCCACCTAAATGTGACTATTTTTTTTCATTTGTCCTTTATGCTGATCCACACCAAAAGTGAATGTGGTTTAATTCTGGGCTAAGACCCATCCTCCATCCAGGTTTCATGGAAATTCGGTAGTTTTTTGTGTAATCCTGTTGTCAGTCACAGGTGAAAACAAAACCTCCTTGGCTGAGTTGATTTTAATTAATCCACTAATCGATCATCTGTTTCAGCTTCAGATAAAACACTATAGTTGAATAGAGGATTCCACGTATTCTTTAGCACATGAAAGTCTTCTCATTTTAATTTTGACGGATATAAAACAACCTGTCAGATATAATTACAGCTTGGAAAAATAATGATACAGTATTGTTCTGCATCACACAGCCCTGCTTTGCAATATGCCTTTGTCAGCCAGAACTTAGTTATTCAGGTAACATCATGACATGAAACTGAACACATCAGAATATCTTTAAGAGCTGTTTTTCATGTTCTTCCCTTGGTGTGTCGGCCCTTATTGGTGGTTCCCTACAGGATGTCTAAGTTAAACCTCCTACGCAGTGTTAGTGTCAAAGGCACTTTGCACTGTCTGTAGAGTCCTGTGTGTATGCATGCGTCTGTGCGTGCGCATATGTGTGTTCCACGGCAGAATGGGTTAGTGTTAAACATTTCGGCCCCAGTTAAGTAGTGGATGTCGAGTAATTTGTGAGTAGTGTGATTTTAGGGACCCACGCCTCGACACACAAGTGTGCCCCACAAACCAGCACCAATTGCTGCAGCTGTATGGATAACATAGAGGGGCTCTTTGGTCATGTTTGAAACAGAGCTGTCTTTGTAGATGTCAGATTGGTTGCAATCGCTGGAGCTCACTCTGAGTGTGTATGTGTGCGGACTTTGTGCATAAATCTATGCGTGAATGAGTGTGTGGTTAAAAAAAGTGTTTGCGTTCAGCTATTATTAAAGCCTGCAGCTTTGCTTACTTGTAAACTAAACTCTAAAATAATTTAGATGGCTGTCTATGTACCTTAAGGAAAATGTGAGCAAGGCAGATTTATTGCACAACATTTTTGCTTAGTATAGTTGCCGTTTATCGTTTTGTTGGGTTTTTTTAACTTTTTTTTCCCAGAACAAAGTAGGGAAGAACCCTTTGATCAATACTGGAAAGATACACTGCTGAAAAAGCATTACACTGCCTTCATCTCAAAATTAAAATAGTTCTTTTTCTAATTGGGCTTTGTGCCTTAAGAGGATTTTGAGGTTCTGTTTCAAACCTCAACATAAAAGCTAAGTGTATCCTTTCAGTTTTCATAGAAATACTCTGAAATGTTTCCTGCATCAAACCTGTAGTATAGCCAAATCATTTTAAGCCTAGAATAGAGACGTGGTTTATTCTCAAACTGAAAATGTGTGATTCATCTGGTCACTTGATCATTTCTCTTACAAGAGAGCTCTATTTGATTTCACTCGCTCCTGGGAATAGAGACAAGCAGTCAGCAGTAAATTGCTCTGCTACAGCTGCATCTCTATGAGCTTAAATTGCTTTTATTGTTAAGTGGAAGGAGACAGTGCAACTCTTTCTGACCCACAAGTATGGGGAACAACAGGTTGGACCTGGAAACTCCCTGTCACCTCTCACTCTCGCTTCACTTGCCTTTACACTTCCCTCCCATGTTGCTTCTCATAACCCTCATGTTCTGTCACTGTGCATTAGGCTTGTATCTGCATCTCTTGTTTGACTGGTGTTTCCAGCTGTTTCACTCATCCACGTGTTCATATTTTCTTCATCTGACAACCACCATCCACCGCAGCCACAAACCCATCTCGCCCTTCACCCTCTAGTTGTTTCCTGATTGAAATTTCCAAAGCCAAGGCTAAGTCAGTGGAGATCTATAGGCCAGCATGCCTTATATAGACAGGACATATAGAAACATAACCAATTTCCGGACTTCCTCTATTGTGTGTATGTGTGTATTATTGTGTGTGCATGTACACAGGTGTGCATTTGTAGAGGGGGATTTGTTCCTCTTAGGTTAGCAGTTCTCTATGTGTTGCAATCTTTGCGGTTGTACTCCCGTGTATGTTTTTTTTGTAATCATCTGGTAACCTGCACCTCTGGCTCGAAGATGCACTCTTAATTTAAACACACACACACACACACACACACACACACACACACACACACACACACACACACACACTATATATATATATATACGCCCACTGCTCTCTGAATGAATTCAGAAAATTGTTCTTTGTTTTTTTTTTTAAATGCATACAAATCAGGAAGCGTGTATGCAAAAGCATCACTGTAATCAAAATGATTCACAATGGAGATTATCTGGATTAGGATTACATGTCATATTTTTAAATTGAGAATGACTTTAGGGATACTCTCTCACATCGTAATTACTATTAGAGTGTATGAATATTAAAAAGGAATTGTTATTTAGATTTTATTTCACAAATCGAATAGCGAAACAAATTTAAAATTAAATGGAATGGTCTATTATATTTTTATGAAAGTGTTTCACAGGGGGATTAGCTAAATGTGCTTCTCAGCCCACAGTTTCTGTGACTGCAGTATTAATAAAATGAGAAAGAAAAAAAATCTAAATACGCAGCATTCCCTGATTCCATGATACTAAAGACTGGATCACAGTTCAAAACAAATTACTTGTTTTTGTTATGTATTAGGAAAATGTATATCGTAAATGTTTATCTTTAAAGCTGACAGCGGTGGTGATATTTCGATATTACAGTATCAGCCATACATTTTCGGGCAGGAGTAAGAACTAAGGGAAACAAGAAGTGTTTGCAACCAGTGTACATACATTGAAAATGAACATCTTGGTTTCCATTCTTTGCTACTTCAAACTTTTGCTCTACTGCATTTATTAGATTTTTTTAAATAGAAATATTTTTTACTAGTAACTTTATAGATTCAGATTATTCAGCATTGATAAGGTATTACTTCTGATATGTAAACCTTGATGTCAATCTAATGTAAACACAACCAACCAACCACAGGATTTTTGTTTTGAGGCATTATTTCAAAAGCTAAACTACCAATCAATCCATCTGCTAATTGTGAAATCTGTTTGGGAAGTAATCTCATAATTGTAATGCACATAATATGCATGTCAGTGTGGGTATATTTCCTGATTAAAAGGTCAAAAGATATTAAACCTGCTGTCCTTGTATCCAACTACCTACTACATTGTCAGCTCATTTAGTGCATGAAGAAGTGTGTGACAGCCCTGAATCATTAGGCTACAAGACGCCTCTTTTTTGTCCTGTCTCTCCCTTTGTCCTGTCTCTCCCTCCCAACACAAGGCTGATTTGCAATCTATTACTACTAATAATGCTAATATTGGGTTGTTGCTTTGTGAGCTCATTGTGACCCAAAAGAGCAAAAATCCACACATCACGGTTGCATAAACTTGTGTAAAGTTGGCGGAGAATGATTTCCATGAGTGGGTCCTGATGATGCAGGATGAGAATCGCCAAACCTGCCCTATCAGCAGTTACTTGTCAATCAGTATTTTTCTTGTGCCTGACCAAATTAGCATAAAGTGTGAATACAACCTGGCAAATTCTTTCTCTAGAAGATTTGAAAATAATTTCAAAGTTTGTGTTTGCTTTAAACACACAGCTCTGTTTTGTGTTCAGAGTTGATTAAGTGGAAAGGAAAAGCTTCCTGTTGAGATTGACTCATACAGCTTTAGTCAAGGAGATAGATAGAGAGCGCTCTGCCCTTTGTCATCAAGCAGCGGGATCTCATGCAGCGTGTGGGCTGGAAAGCGCAACCTTGTCCTTGGTAGATGAACAGATGCAGAGACACAGATAAGCAAACAGCATTTTTTTGTAGAGTTGTTTAGTTTTGGTGTGTTTTTAATTAGATGTCTTGTTGGAATAAAAACGACAATCAGTGACTCCAGCAATCTGTCACTTACAAGCAAAATTTCTCGCAGGTTGTGTTTTCTGCACTGAGTCAGGTTCTCCTACCACCTACTGTAGCATGAAATGATGTCTTTGTTTATGCTTCGCTGCACCATCGCTTTCTCAGTTTGACACCTAGCTTCTTATTTTCTCACTATCAGTAATGGTTTCCAAATGAGATGTGAAGGATTGGCAAATTAAATAATGCTGTCGACCAAAGGTTTATTTTTCTCTCTCATGAGACTCCACTGAGAACACTTGTCAGTCACTGGAGACCATTATCTGACAGTACATCTCCATTAACCCCTGTAGATGTACTCAGCCATAGAGGGAAGAAATATAGTTATGTGATTATGTGTGATATGATGTTTTCATATTTTCCATCTTTAAACTGACTCACCACACCGGTAAGCGGTGTAAAAATAATTTACAAACCTAATCTTTACCTCTGCCTTCCTTTCTTTGAAAATAGCCACATAGAGACCATAGTGTACCAAGATATATAATAATAACATCTCTCAGTTTAAAGTGGTTTTATAGTTTTTGTTTGTGATTCTCATGATGTATATTGATTTTTGTGCACATTTTTAAATATTTGTTGGTATTGAACTAAAAACTAGAACAGATTACCGACTTACATCTTTAAATGATGATCAATCATATGCCTGAGCAATTGATTTTGCACCGACTGTCCGTCTGCTCTTTTTGATGCGCTTGTGTTTTGCAGCTTTTGCTGTGTATGGTCTTTTTGGTCTGCACTCAAGGAAAACGCAGGCTGTACGTCCTGCTTAACTTCTTGCTCAGCTTTTCAAGGAATCAGATTTGTATCCTGCACCAGTCATAGCTTTGAGTCACTGTCCGAGACATAATATGCTGAATCATGTATTCTTGTTTATTGTGTAACACATTGGCTTTCAACAAGAATAAGACAGACGTCAACAACTTCTACAACTCTCACCAACCTCAATTTTTTATGCTTAACCTCTCCTGTCACATTTTGTTTGCCAGCTGTCCAGTGTTTTCTAAACAAACAAAAAAATGGCTCAACAAAATTGAGAGTGTCATAGTCAAGATATTACTCAAATACATAAAAATGAATACAAAGTTAACAAGTGTAACGCAAGTATTTAAGTAATTTGATTTTTTTTGTCATGATGAGGTTGTTTTCTGTACAGGCTATCTTCACCAGTGTACTTGTAAGTCTGATGTGTTTGTGTGTGTGCACATGCATATGTCAGAGTTGTGAATAGACCTGCAATCACAATGAAACTGGAAACCGGTTTTTCTTGCAGCACTACAACATTACATTCATTACACAAACCAACACCCTTGTCAGTTATGCTCTATTATTCAAGGTGTGACCGTTTCAAACCACACAAAGCAAATACTGTACAGTTGTTCTACTTTGATTTTCTGTGACTGTGTCTCATCCAGTTTGCAGGAGACTGTCAGATTTTCCCGCACAGGGAGGGACGTGAGTATCAGGTAGTGTCTCAGAGGGTAGTATTTTATGCTCTGTGATTCACTGTATTGTAAATGGTCTGTTTGGATTATTGCTGTTTTACAAAAGTAAAGCAAACGTATACTTCCTGGTAGTCCAGCACTCTTATTGATTTACAATAAATCAAACCCAACAAGATTCATCTGGTTCATCAGTGAGATGTACAAGGATGGTGGTACGAGGATGCTTCAGCAAATAAAAGAAAGAGGACACAGTGTTCTACGTAAAAAACACAACCTAAGCATACTAATGATAAGAAAGTGAAATGAGATAAATGACAGAACTGTGCTTTAGGTTTCTTTTTTTTTTTTTTTTTTTGTTGTGATGCTGCTCCCCCATGTCCTAACCCATGTCCTAACCCATGTTTTCAAGCCATGAGAGCAGTCTTGTAATGACGTTGTGTTCAAGAAGTTAATAGAAGCACACACATACTTTCAGAAAAGTTGTCTGAGGCATGCACTTCAACCGTTGGCACTGACAGCTTTGAACTATCGATGCTGTTCAATCCTGTAAAATTGGGGAAATAATCTTTTTTCACTCTCGATAAAAGATCTTTCCATTACTTCCTCATGTCTTAGACTGTCCGCAGTCTACCATCGCATTCATTAAAGATCGCAATGGTGATTGATTTTCATGCTAAAAGTTTTTGTTTGTCTGTGTGGGTGTAGGTTAATATAGCTGTAAGCACATCTCGATGCTCTACATGGAGCTCGAAAAGTTTTCTTAGTTCTCTATCAGTAAAATGTACTCTCCGTATCCATATCTTCTATTGCATGTCTATGGGGAGAAGTGTGCTTTGGATGGAAGTCTGTTGCTTTTATTACTACTACTGACTATTCTATCTAGTGTGCAGACTCCTACACTATTTTGGCAGTGGATTCACAAACCCAACACTTACTGTAGCTTTGTTTCACAGTCAAGTCTCCAATCATTATGACAATGTCTGGAAAAGGAGGTTCTGATTGAGGACCAACTAAAAAGTTAAAAGCTACATTTGAATTTCAACTTCTCTGTTGAAAAATCAGTTTATACAAGTTAGTTATATGCTTATCAGTGTGTGGTTTGGTTTGGATTTAAGCTTTCAGTGGTCCTTAATGTTGTAAGGGTTCAGCAGACCAGCTAATAGGCAGCTTTCATCGAAGTCAAGCATGCCTTCAAGGAATAAACTTTCTCTGGAAATCTCACATACACAGTGTTGTATGTTTCAGTCTCTGTAATCTGTTTGCATGCAAGGTAAATGTGGAAATGGAACTGACATTGCGTGCGCTCATTATGGAGCGACACATGTGCAAATGGGAAGGGAGGACTCGCTTCCTCCCCATTTTCAAGTGTTTCTACACTTCTTGAAAGAGTCTTCAGTTCACTTCAGCATCCCTTCCTTCTTACTATTTCAACTTTTACTCTTCTCCTTTATCCTTGCGTCCTTTCCAACATGTTTTCCATCTTCAGGCCGCGTGTGTCCCCTGCTCCCCACTGCTTTTTCCAAGGATGATGATGATGAGGAAGGGGAGGAGAAAGCAATACAACAATGAGGATCTGCTGTGCACATAAATGAATCAGTCATACTTTGATGCCAAATAATTACTCTTATCACTCTGAAATTAGAGATGCGCTTGCCTAATGGAGGTTTTCCCCCTTTCAACCACTGTGTCTTTCCCTCTTTCTCTCTCTCTTGTCTTTTTATAGATAGCAGGGCTGTGTGTGTGTGTGTGTGTGTGTGTGTGTGTGTGTGTGTGTGTGTGTGTGTGTGTGTGTGTGTGTGTGTGTGTGTGTGTGTGTGTTTGTGTGTGTTTGTGTGTGTGTGTGTATACACTGCGTTTATGTGAGCGCATATCTTTATTTGTGCGTACGTTGTCACTCCTCCCTTTTGATGTTAGCCGGAAAGTGTGTGACTTCAGTCGAGCTGAACATGATCCTTTAAGTGCTTTTGTGCCGATGTTAGCTGACCTTTGAACCTTTGTCTTCTCAGGTGGTGAACCCTGCCAGCTCTGACGCCGAGACTCCAGACAGATACCGTGGCTGACACTGAAAAAGAAAAGGGCAGATAAAAAGATAGGGAGGACTGAGGGAGGTGAGTGAATCCATTCTTATCTCCCTATCTGAATATCTCTGTAGTATCTTAAACTCTGTCTGCGCTCGGTGCGTAGAGGGCTGCTGCAGGATTCATGGCTTATTGTGTGCAGTGTCCCTATCATTCAGAAGAGGTTGGCTTGCAACCCTGCTGAGCCCAAGACAGAGTGTATTTGTCTGCATGAGCACATGTATGTGTGTTTGTTATGGATTTTCTATTAGAGTGAGAGGCCATTGGTTTTCACTTCAAACTGTTGCTATTTTGTGCCCAGTTTTCCCAAGAAAAACATCAGACTCCTTTTTGTCCAACAACTTGGACAGGAGATAAATGTTTAGATCAATTTTCAGACATGTGTGATGCAAGTACATGTCTACGAGAGCTGCGATGATTAGTTGAAAAATCATCATCAATAATTAATCATTTCAGTCTTTTCAAATATCAAACATTTGCTGGTTCCAGCTTCTCAAATGTAAGGATTTGATATGATAACTAAATGAAGAGTCTTGATTTTGGACTGATGATTTTATAGACTACGCGCCTCCTTGGTTAATTGTGAAAAAAAATCGTAACTTTTCTAATCCATGGAGGTCTCCCTGTGGGTCAGACTTGGCTTTGTCTTGTGGTGTCTGGCACCAGGGCATTGGCAACAGATAGTGTGAGTCCTGTGGTTTATGAGGACGGGCCTCGAACATGTTGTGACACATCCGAGGGATCTTGGGGATTTTGAGACCATTCTGAAGTCTTGAGCTGTTTGTCACTAGGGGTGGGAATGTCTTGGCACCTCACGATTTGATTCGATTCCAATTCTGAGGTCAACAATTCGATTCTAAACCGATTATCATGTACATTTCGAAGCATGATTTAAAAATATAATAGTAATAATTAAATCTGAGTTTGCTACTCAGTTTGCTAATCACTTCCTACTTTTATGATGATCATTTAAAAAAATCTACGGATTGATTATCTTCTCTAATATTTTATTAAAGAAAAGGCTTTTCTTTGTCACAAATAGATATGACTTTCTATGAACACAGAATCTTCCTGTTACAGACAATAAGCTTTTTCCTTAGAGAAAAACAGTATACTGTAGCCTATATAAAATTAAAAAAAGCTTTCATTTCAACACATTATGGACATATGTATCAGCTCTCATACTAAAACATGGCTACTTACCTAACCACTTTCATCAAAGTGTCCAATACTTCTGTTTTAGTTTCACTGTAGAGCGTAAGTATGGCTGTGTCAGTGAAGTAAGACCAAGATGGTATTTTGTATCTTGGCTCTAGAGTGAACACCATCGTCTGCAAACCCATGTTCTCCACAACTGAATACGGTTTTAAATCCAGTGCAGTAAAACTTTTGATGGATTTGGTAATCGGCTTCGCTCTCTCAGAGTTTGGTTGAAGCAGTGCCACTGTCTGCTCGATCGTTCTCTGGCTGGCATCTGCAACAGGTCGCTGCTTCTCTCCCAACTCTGGGTGGTATCGCGCAAGGTGGTTTCTCAAATTAGTTGTGTAGCTAAAGTTATTAAGTTGAGTTCCACACACCTTACAAACTGTGTAGGTCTTGTCAATTCTCCCCTCGACTTCATGGAACTCAAAATGCTGCCATACAGTAGCTTTCAAAGAAGTCGGTGCCATTGCAGCCATTTTGTCGCCGCTCAAACATAAACACTTGCACATGTGTGTTCGGTGCGCATGCGTGTACAGCAGAGAATTAGCAGGCGCTTTCTGTAGCGCTCTGCAGCAGGCGAACTGAATGTTGCAGCGGGCAAACTGAATGTTGCAGCGGGCGAACTAATTTCAATTTTAAAATTCCGATTAATAGCTTATCTGCATCAAGACATAATCATTCTAGAGAGAATCGCGATGCATCAAAGAGAAAAAATTTTCCCACCTCTATCTGTAACGTTCCTCATCCCATTTCCGAACAGTTCTTTCAGTGTGGCAGATAACATTGTCCTGCTGGAAGGGGCCACTTCCATTGGGGGAGTCCAGGTGTTTGGGTGGTTGATTTATGTTAAGTGGTATCCCAGTGGTTGCCCAGCAAAACACTGAATTGTAATTAATTACAGTAATCTATGTTATTTACTCTACCTGTCAGTGGTTTTAAAGTTGTGGCTTATTGGTGTGTACCTGCTCACCTGTATGCTCTACCCATCGGTGTATCTGACCAAACAAAAGCCCTGCAATAATTTTGCAGTTTCGTCTTCAGTAATAATATTCATTGAAGTTCCTTTGAGGTTTTAGACATGTTTAAAGGCAGGAACACACCAGCCCAACCGTTGGACGTCTGAAGCGTTTGGAGAGACTCGGACGAGGTCGGGAACAAATATGTTTGGTGTGTTCAGCTCTGTCGGAAGCTTTCGGAGCCGCGCGGACGTTGTCGGATCCGACTGAGCATGCGAAGTCTGAGGAGGAGGGCCGTCAGACGTCTGAGCCATTGGATCCTCTGATTGGTTGTGTGCCAGCTGAATGGCCGTTCTGATTGGCGGTGTGCTAGCGAATCAGCGCGGTGTGTGGGAGGGTCGGAATGTGTGTGCTTTGTTTTTCTATGCACTCCGTTCCGTCATTCCCCATTTTCATGTTTTGCAGTAGTGGCACCAGACTAGTTGTTATGTCCATTCAGGACAAATGAATTTGTGTTAGTTTGGTAATGCTTTGCTGCATGTTTAGTATGCAGCTGTTTTTTATCGGAAATAGTTGAGTTTCGTTTTGATCGAAAGTAAAGAGAGTTGCGTGCATAAGCTTCTCATTTACAACTCACAATACAAGCGCCACCCGCTTACTGCATCTCGCGCAAGCGCAGAACGTACACGCTACTGTGGATTGGCAGCACGTCGAAGCGGTGTGTTCAATGCAACTTTTCTGCCGAACGGGTCAGACAAGAGGCAACGGAGTGGTCGGAGAGTGGTCGGATAAGGCAGTTGGACGTCTGGGCGGTATGTGGGGGCCTTAAACACCGTTGGTCAGGGGCTGTGGTCCGAGCGGTTGCAGAGTTCACTTACCGCTTTGGTAAACTGCCTACTTATATATGTAAAGTAGCTTTTATGCAATTCAGCCAGCGGCCTTCCCCACTATCATCTCAGTGGGAGTGTTTTGGGGTCTGTGTGTGTGTGTTTATGTGTAAATAATTGATTGCTGTAGAGGGTTTTAGTGGATCGCTGGTGAGACTGAACCAAGCAGAAAAACACTCCACTGCTCTGCTGCACAGTGTGCATCACTTTACTATACCATGTCCGCTGCTACACAGGGGATTCTCTGTACTGTCTAAGGATGACCTGTTAGTGGGAAGGTAATTTTGTTAGTGTAATAACTAAAATAATAATTTACTGAAATAATTGGTTTATGAATCACAGAAAAATGCAAAGATTAATTGACAACAACTGCATTAAGATGGTTTCTTTACTCTTCTATAGCAGTAGACTGAATGTCTTTAACATTTAATGAAGTCAAATTGGGCTTTTGGAAACATTGTTTACCACTTTCTGATAATTTAAGGACAAACAACTAACTCATTTTATTATGAATCTGTTAATCTTAGATTTAAAGAGTAAAATGCTCTACACATCCATTGATGATGAAAATAATTGTTAGTTGCAACCTTTAAACAATTGATGGATTAAACTAAAAACATGTACATTAATTGATCACGACACTCATGGGGATAGTACTTCTAGTGTATTTTGTTTTCAGGGCTAAACAAGCTAAGCTAAACAATGTTTTCTGGTTACTTCTGTCGTGATGTTGGGATTTATAGTAATTTTGTCCTTTTAATTTCTTCCCCCAGTGAGTCTTGTTGTGTAAGTTCCTGTCTTTGTCTGTTTCCCTTCCTTACGATTGTCCTGATTAGTTTCACCTGTCCCTGATTAGCCTCCTGTTATTCCCCTCTTTCTGTTGTCAGTTCGTCTGTGTTTGCTCTGTGATTGTTTCCCACGTTTCATCTGCATTGTTGCCTGTGTTCCTTGCGCTCTAATCCGGTTTGTACTTGGTTCAGCTTTTGAATGTTTTGTAATTCCTTGGTTCTTGGTTTTTCCTTCTGCCTCTTTTCTTAGTTTTTGCCGCCTGCCTGTTCTTTGATATCAGCTTTTCTATTGAAGTGTGCTTTTTGTCTTACCATTTGCCTGCCTGATGACTGCATTTGTGTCCTTTTTAGCTGCAATCATCATAACCACCGACACTAAGAACTAGATAAAGATTGCAAACATGGCTTCTATTCAGTCCAATATGAACTGCTCACCTGGTGTAGCAAAAATGTCTAGCTTTTGGGTTTACTTCCTTAATATGCAGCTAACTGAATAGGTGCAGCTGTGCTTCCCACTGGTTTTATGTGAAAAGGTCAAAGTTTTTTTAATCACTTTTTGGGGCTTGACGATAGTTTAACATTTAGAAAACCTCCATGAATAAAGAATCATTATAAAAAGTCATAATTAAGCTTGTTTGAAGTTCTAGGTGTCCTGTCAACAGTTATACAGACATCTCATTAATGATGGTGGTCTAGGGGGAAAATACATTTTGAGCTGAAGGGAAAAGTTTTTTGTTTTGTTGGCCACTTGTAAGCAAGACTGAGTTGCACCGCCATTTCCAGCTTTAAAATACATGGCTGCTTCACATACTGCATACCTTGTTGTGCCTCCTCGACTTTTCTCTCTGTTCATGTCCCACTCTGCCTTCCATCACTTAACATCTTTATTTCCTACTTTCTTCTTCTTCTTCTTCCTCTTCTTCTTCTTCTTCTTCTTCTTCTTCTTCCTCTTCTTCCTCTTCTTATTCTTCTACAATGTCACGCCTTCTGTCTTTCTTGCCCCTTAGCCGCCGCAGTGTCCTTGAGAAAGCAGTGACTTTGCTGGTGAGCGCAGCAGAGCGCATCACTCTCTTTCTGTCTCTCTCTCTCTTGCTCTCTTTTGCTCACACGCTGTCTCACTGACAGTCACTCAACCCCCCAACACACACACACACACATTTGATAGGTCCATGGCAACACTGTTAAGCAGAACCAGCCCCTTACAAGTCTTTTTCCTTGGGTGCCCATAAATAATTCATCAGAAGTAACATTGGCTGTACTTTATGCAAATATTGACAAACCTATTGCAGACAAAAATTGAGACAGTTGTATCCTGTGTTGAGCCCAATTTCTGCTTGCATACTGTTTGCAGAGACACATAGTAAATTATCAACAAACTGCTGATACAAGCAAAAGTCAACTCATGGCACAAGAACACCCGTAAGATCACTGGTTCGGAAAGATGGAAAAGGGATTAACTTAGTTATTAGTTGATAGATTTTTTATTTTTTTTAATAAGGCTTTTGACTGCTTGTCAGCCGGGCACAGTGTCCCTTTAAAAGACAAACAATAATTTTCAGTTTCAGTTATATTCACTTCCATCTGGAGACATCCATGTGAATTGGATTAGTGCATTCTTTCAATTACTCTTCCTCAAGGTTTATTACCGAATTCTGACAAATTGCTTTCTGGTGATACCGTAGCTAGCCTGCCAGCATGGAAACACGATCCCCCTGTGCCCTCCTCCTCATTAAAGGTGCCCTCCACTAATCTTGGATCATGACAGCCCATTGTCGCAGTTTTCCGTTGCTTTTGAAATATAGATAGGGTCTGATTGTCTGATTGTAAGATGAGATGTTATAGTCTCTCGATGCCGTTTGTTCTCGTTGGTCTCTGTTTTCCATTAGACTTCATAGAGTGTCTATTGGGTAGCTCCTTTTTCCTGCCACCTTACGTGCTTTCTGTTGGAGATCAAGTATCTTGTGGTTACTTAGCTGCTCTGCTATATATGGTGGATGTGGTTTTATTCATGCATCTTAACGATTTAGCATACATAACAATAATTGTCCTCTTTTTGTTTTACTTTTAGTACAATAGAATGCTATCAACATCTATATAGCTACATCAGCACACCTTATGATAGTATCCAAGTGCGGCCGTGTTATATCTCTCTCTTCCTCTATGTGCATCTCTCTCACTCTTCCATATGTTGTCCCACCTTCAGCTGAAAATGCTCCCGTAGCCATGGAGACCGATCCCAAGGGGAAAAGTTGAGGCTGAATCTGTTTCTCGCTCTCTTTTCCCTCCTTTGTCTCCTGCCTTGTTGCAATCTAGTGCCTCACATACAAACACAAGCGTGCGCGCGCACACACACGCACACACACACACACACACACACACACATACACAGAATAGCTTGCCACACTCTAGCTAGTCACCATGTTGTTTTGGTTTGACTTCAATCAAGCACTGATGTGAAATATGTGTCCTTATTAAGCTGATTAACTCTAAACCTGGGGACAGAGTTTAGGATCTTTCTATTTCCCTGGCTTCTTTTTTTCCCTTGCTTTCTATTGTTTTTCTTGCTTTCTTTTGTTTTCTTTGCTTTTTTGCCTGTTAGCGACCACCCATGTTAAGGAGGCTGAGGTAGAAAAAACCTACCGTATAAGATGGAAGATAAGGAGAGGCATACCTCACCTTCATAAGGTTGTGATGTCACATCTATACAGTCGCCATGCCCCCAGAATGGCCTTGGTTGCAAAAAACCAGCAGATTCGAAAACATGGTGGGCGATGCCTGCTCAGGCCTGTGAGAGCTGACCAATCAGATCATACAGGGCTTTTCAGGAGGGAGCCTTAAAGAGATCGGCACTACAGCAGGGTATATGAACATTAAAGCAAGGATATTTTGTAATAGTTTGTACCCTTAATAAATTAATCTGAAAATCAGCATAATACGGGACCTTTAAGGTCTGAAATAATTAGACTCAGCCCTTAATTTGTAAATCTTAATGTGAATTCTAAATGTGCAGGAAATTCAAATTTGTGAGTTCATGTTAATTATATGTTAATTATGTATGAAAGGTCTTGTTCCTGTGGCTAGGTAAAGTTTATATTAGCATTAATATAAAACAGTTTGTTCTCAAGCTCTTCTTGTGTTCTGTCTTGACTTCTCATCATCACTTCTTTCTATTCTTGCCCTATTTTTCCCTTCACACCCATGTTCTTTCATCCCCTGCCACCCCCTCCTTCCTTCCTTCGTTCCTGTCTCCAACTTTCTCCATGCATCCACCTTTGTCCTACTTTCTTGTGCTATTCTTCCCTTGCAGCTCTTGTTCTTCACTATTCCGATGTTTTTTTTTCTCCCTAATACTTTTCTTTGGCCTTGTGTGTCCTACCCTATAGCTCCATTATTCTTCTCTAAATCATTCACATCCTGTCAGTCTACCCTTTTCCCCCATCTCTGGATACTTTATGTCATCCTGATGTCTTTCTTCCTGATCACATCCTTCACCCCCCCGCACACACAAACACATCATATTCACCTCACGCTGTAAACCTTTTCTACCTCCCTCAATCTGTTCATTCCTACCCTCTCCCTCTCTTACTCCCTTGTTTCTAACCTCCCATACGTTTTTTTTGCCTCATCAATCCCACCCCTTCCTCTCCCCCTCTCTCCTCCTGTTCCTTCCTTTCTCCCTCTCCGCCCCTCCTCCATCCTCTCCCCTGAGTCGGACAGACAGGAAGGAAGTGTGTAATGAAACAGCCATATCGAGCACACTGCCCAAATTGACCTGGAATGAATGGAGTCACTGATCGGCTCCTGCTAAGGCAGTGCTGATGAAGAAGTAGGCGAGTTTGTAGAGAAACTAAAGCGGCCCTAATGTAGCACACATTTTATGAATACTGCGATCAGCAGGAATGAGATCACAAACGTATTTACTTTGTTTATGTGTCATTTAAATGGCACCATCAACAGCGCTGTATGTTCTTTTATTCTATTGCTGGTAGTACAGAAAAAAAAATGTTCCTGATGAATTTTGCCCTAAATTGATAGCTGGAAAGTCAGTCATTTCATCTGAAGGAGAGAGCAAACTGCGTTCAAGAGATTTTCTCTGCTGTTTGAAGAGAGAGCAGACAGGTAAGGCAACAGCTAAAGAGAGCAAAAATTAGAAAAGAAAGAACAGGAACAGACAGACTGACAGGACACACTCTCTCAAGCCACTGAATTTGTTCTATGTATATTAATGCCCAGAAATATAAGTCCTGTGTGATTAATTTCTTAAAAATACCTGATCCTTCAGTGTGATTTGGCTTATACATCTCACTAATCTGTTCATCTGCCATCACCCATCAAACCACTGCTTTTATTAATGAAAATGGACAGAGAGAGAGAGATAAACAGAGAATGGACACACCACCATGATACCAAGTAGGACTTCATCATGAACGTGGGTGTTTGTTTGCCAGCTTTGCCTGCCAATGCATTTTGTGGAGTAGAAGCCCATTAGGGAATTAGTCCACATCTGGACAACCCTAGCTGTCCTCATGCTGTCCTCATGCACTCACAGTTCAACATACAGTATACATGTCAGATTTGGTAGAGTTTTTGTCAGACACTGATCTGCTGGACTGTTACTTTTAAACTTTAATGTAACAGCTAGTCATGTGTATTTATAACCAGCTGCATATGCGCAAACCTGCTTGGACAAACACACGCAAAAGGGAGGGGGTGTGACAGCTTTGTGTGTGTGCAAACATGAGCTTAGCAGTGAAGAGCCTTTCAAGCAGGATTAAGCTGCAAAGTGTCAATGGAGCAGACAAGTAGGCCAAAGACCACTAGGATATCACTTACACTGCAACAATCGGTGTCAGTGTGTCTGTGTGTACGTACGGTCGTATGTAAAAAGGGGAGCAGGAAGTGTGTGCAGTAGATAAATGGAGGAAAAACAGAGTAGGAAGTCAGCATGACACGCACACACACACACACACACTGTCACACGCCGCACGCACATTCACAAGTCTTCTCACAGACTACGGACTGTGGAGCCGCGGCAGAGCCCTGGCAGGACCATCTGTTCCCGCTGAAATCAGCACGGCAGGGGCCTACCAGTGCACACACACACACACACACAAACACACACAGTTGCAGCATGCTTCAGTTCTGGCATAGTGATAGTCTATTTATTCCCCACACTGACGCAGGACACTACTCAATTGTGTGTGTGTGTGTGTGTGTGTGTGTGTGTGTGTGTGTGTGTGTGTGTGTGTGTGTGTGTGTGTGTGTGTGTGTGTGTGTGTGTGTGTGTGTGTGTGTGTTAGAGTGAAGTTTTCAGTTAAAGGTAAGGTAACCCCACGGAGATGAGGTGTACCTTAGGTGAATAATGCTAAGCTAATATCAAGATGATAAGCACAGACAGACAGACAGACAGACAGACATGTGCATCTATCCTTGTTAGTCTGTGACCTCACGTCTCTCCATCCTGACCCATCACCAGCAGGAACTGCGCACACACACATCCTTTCTCCATTTTGATAATCGATCGATTGGAGTTACCACTCCCCTGTCAATGTTATCTACTTCCCTCACAGAGGCAACATCAGCGTTTTCTCTGCTTTCTGCCATCTCATCAATACTCAGTGCTCTGACCTCCCCTGGCCTGCACCTGGGCCCAGTCAAGAAAGAACTACAGTGTACTTGTTGAAAACATATGCCGGTTAACAGAGTGCCTCTCTTCAGTAACCTACAGTTCACAGTTATATTTAATGAAAGCTTCACAGAATCAGATGTTGGCAGTTTGACATTTCTGCCAACCACGGATACTTTTAAATTTCTACATTTTATTTGTACCTTTTTTTTCTACAATGCGTGTCATATAACATTCACATAATATTGAGACTTTCATATCAATGGCAGTTGCGTTACAACAAGGCGAAATAGCTGCCAAGCCATAGACCACTGTTCAGAATTGCATTTCAACATCAGTAAGCCTAAAACCGCTGGACCCAAAACATTGTTTAGTTTAGGAAAAGACCAAGTGATTTTTGTGCCTAAACTTAACCAGACAACGACCACAGTGTCATAAATCCTAAACTGAACCAATAGAAACCAAAAGCTGCAACCTAAAGAAATGTGAAGTCTCAACACATCTGCGGTTAGCAGAACATCATTGCCAGCATTTATTTTGTGGCGAATAGGTTGTACATATGGTGGAGACGGACTAAATAAATTAAAGATAAATTGAGCTTTTCAGTTATCACAGAAATCAATGATGGGTTAAGGAAAAATTGACCTCACCTTGTCCTACTTATAATATGGATTCAAATACCAATTTCAATCAATAAACCAGAGCATGGCAACATATCCTAATTTTTCCTAGCTTGTTTCCAAGGCACTTGTATATGTCAGCTGCATCAGGCTACTTTATACAGGGTATATATGGCGTGTTTGGTTGTTGTACTTATTCAGGGCATTGCTGACGCACTTCTTGATTGCAGGCTCTCAAAAGCAGCAAAGACGTAATTAACTGTAATAGACTTTGAATTGTTGAACCCTGTTATTGTGGCAGAGAGTTGAAGCGGACCAGCAGCGTTTAGTCATCACCACATTTATTTTTAAATGAAGGTCATTTATAAAGAAAAGATTGACGTAGAAATACTTTCATAGCTGATTTTGATGTTGGTAATACAGAAGATTAAAAATGGTCCTTAGAATAAAAGGAGCTTTTCACTTTTTTTGCAAACTGATATATGAAATACAGCAATGGCAATGTGAACAATAAAAAGGGGAATGACAGACCTGTTGTAAATGGTGAGAAAGCAATTTTCAGAGAAAGTTTAGTGCGCTATTTTTGTCTTTTGTTTTTTTGGACTCCAAAGAATTATACAATGTTAGAAAAAATCAAATGTAAAACCGGAAAGACCGAAAGACTGAGAAGGAGTTGATAAAAATAAGAGAGCTGAGATAAACTGGAACATGGCAGGTGCATAAGTTGAGATTTGTGGGGAAATCAGTAGAGGTATGTGTATGTGTTAGGAGAATCATGTTCACTCATTTGTGAAAAATATCTATTAATCTATATTTATAAGTTATTCTTCAAAATATGCAGTCTTTAAATTTGGATTGATCCCTATTACTAAGTAAAATAAATTGGAGAAAAGGAAAGGGGAGCAGAGACATGGAGAAAGAGAAAAGCAAAATAAGCTACAAAAGAGTATACATTCCATACAGTGTATACACCTCTTTACCGGTTTGAGAGAGATTGCAACTAAGAAATAACGGGATATTAGGAAAGCAGCTACACATCTTCTCCCCATTAAGCACATGTGGTACATACCTAACACCATTTCCCTGGTGTCCTTTGTTCTAATATCCTTTCAGCTTGTGTCGAGCCTGCTGCATAGTCCTGAATTAATGAGACATAATGCAGAAAAAATCGCCAGCATGTCACTTCCTCCTGGTCATGTCTCTACTAGGTTGGGTGCAAGTGGATGACTCTGATATCTTTTATAGTATTCTAATTTCTTTATTATTTTCTTGGAGCTTTTTTGTGTGCTTAGTATCTGTGCAGATGTAAACATAAGAATTTTTCTTGCAGTCTTACTGATAAGTTAGCTTTATTTTTTTGTTGATTGCTCTTGCTGGTAGAGTCATAACCCTTGTACCCCTTATTTTGAAATATTTATAACATGAGCATTGGATTCTCAAATCTCATTAATCAGATGGCAAAATACCTTTTTTTCCAACATATCTTCCAAGAAATGTGCACTTCCCCATTTACAAAAAGGATAGACCGGTTAACTGCATGCTCGACTTAACAGGGCTAAACCAGTTTTCGACTTCCTGATGCTATTTAAGATGTGTTTTTTACATCTTTGCCAGCAGGGACTGGTTAGTTTCAACTGTGTGTACATGGATACACACACTTTGAATTTGTGGCTAGTGGTATCAGTGTAAGATCTCAAGATCTATCAAGCTCCTCTAATATTTATGAGGTGTTTGGTAGTGGCCCTGTAACCACTGCTGGCCAGGCAGTCTTCCCCATATTTTAATGACTGGCTGATTATTTCTGCTTGTCGAGAGCAGGCACAGTCTCTTCTGCTACGTGAGCCAGTAAAGCTGCCCAATGAACTACAGCAAAGGCAACTTTACACCCAGGCAGCAAGCGGCTTATCTGGGCATGTCTCTCAACTCTGTGAAATATAGGCTTTTCCTTCAGCTGCAGGGCATGCTGGCTGCAGCCTCTACTGTAGTACCATCAGAACAACACTCCACATCTACTTCAGATCTAGATAAATGGTCTCCACATACTCACCAAATGGCACAAGAACAGGAGGATCAGAGTTTCCAACCTTTGCCTCTGGCGTTGAAGCCACAAGGAAGATGTTCCCCTTTGAAGTTTCTCTCTTCCTATTTTGTCGTTACAACACGACCAGTTCAGCACCTCCAATTCTACTCATTATTACACCCTGGTTACCATTACTTTCTGTTTTCTTACTAATCATCACATGTTCTTATCTGCAAAGGAAATACTTCCTTAATTCCAGAGAGGCATTTAAATGTAAAACTGATGACTGTCTTATCTGAGAAAGAAATCAATGTTTGTTTCCAGAAAGGGAAGGAACGTGTGTAATGAGATGGAAATGCCCTCACAAGCTAAGCTTCTATCAGTGCACTGCTTGTTATAACATTGTCAATGAGTTGCATTGAGTGATGGAGCCAACTAAGTACATTTACTTAAGTATTGTATTTCATTACAACTTTGAGGTACTTTCACTGCACCACATGTTGTACTCTGCTGTATCAGAGCCAAAGAAGCACATTTTTAATTTGATTTACAAAAAACACTGATAAATACTGAATATCAGATCTGATTATCTGCTGCCCCTTAATGTACAGTATTGTAATGCTGTAACTGTAATACCTGATACATTATTGGGAATTTCCCACATTTTCAGGGCTTTTGTTTTGTTTTTTTTAACTGTTGAGCTATGTTATCACACAAACACAACAGGTAGTCTTTGCTGCTCTCCATATCCAAATGGTAGCAACTTTTATGAGTTTTTAAAAGTCTGTCAGCAATACTGTGAGCCATCTTGCCCACAATTATTCTATGGCAATAAAAGAATACCAGAAAAACCTGCTCTATCCAGTCCAAGTTGCACTCAAATTATTTCTACTTCTATTTTGGACAGCCTCTTTGCAGGCAAGTCCATTAAAGTCTGCTATTCTGGATGCACTGAAACGGCTCTGTTGGCAGCACAAAAAAAATCAAAAGAAGGAGCGGAAATTGGAAATGGACAGATGAGGGAATAAGATGTTGTGAGGTTGGAGTGGAGATATAGAAGTGGGACATAGAAACAGACATGGAAAGAAAATTCATGAGTTTGTGGAGAATCAAAATTTTCTTTCAAATTTTGAACCTTCAAGGAGAACTGTAACTTCCCTCTTCTCCACTGTCTCCTTTGAACATGTGGGAGCTTCCCTGTGGTGTCTGCATTGCAATGAAAAATATACTTCTGTCTTCCATCTCTATTTCTGACTGTCCTTACACTCTCTCTTTCTTCCTCTAACTCTGCCTATATTTCTGACGGCTTTTCTCTGTCTCTTTCCATCCTGCTGTCTTACTGTCGTGGAAACGTAGCCAAGCAAACAGTCAGTCAGCTGGCACCTGTTTACACAATGCATGCTTCCCCACAACAGAGGTGGTTAGAGGAAGAAGGACGGGAGCGTGATTCTGCATCCATTCTATTTATTTTGAGCCACCTGGTCTTAAGACCTCCATTATTTGTGTGCTGCTGTGTGCGCGCGTGAGTGCGTGTGTGTTTGTCCAGCTCATTACCACACACTTTTGCAGATGTTATCCCAGATGCAAACATTATGGCACCACTAACCCTGGAGCCAGCCACATGCGGGTCAGCAGTAAAGTAACAGAGAGGCTGCTCACACTCTCAAACAGCCTTTCAGGTGTGCAATGAATGTTTAAACAAGATTGGTCAGAAATAGCATATTTAGTGGGCAAAGCATTCATGAGACTGAAAATACCCTACCCAGGAATAGTTATGAGAGAGAAAAATCAACAATCCATGTGCTAAAATAACACACAGCCATCACCTACATTTACACCTGCTCATTCCTGTGCAAAGATGAGCTTCATATTGGCTCTGCTTCACCGGAGTGTAAAGAGACGTCTGTACAGCCGTTGGTTAATAAAAAGCACAATATGACATGTGACAGCAGAGCAGGAGCTAGAACCAACGTGCAGAGCTGCAAGTACATGATACCTACTTATGCCCTTTATCTCATGAAGGGTCCCTCAGCATCTGCTTTTTTTACACTACATGAGATTTTTCATCTCTTCATAGAACAGCACTTTATGATCATCTACGAATTGCTAATAATTAGAAGACAGTGTTTTACATTATTATTATTTAAATGTGCAATGTGTAAGACTTTTCCACAATTTAACATTTGAAAATTAGCTAAAACTATGAATAGAATGTTAATAACAGCTCTGACATCAACATATGTATTGTTCTTTATACTGAAGCTAACCAGCTAGATCTCAGCAATTTGGGTCTAAAGCTGTTGTGCTAGTAGTGTAAACACCAGCAGGCTGAAATCCAAGTTCGGACTGCTAGCTGAACAGTTAATTCAACTACTAACCAGCAAAGGGAAGCTACATTTTTCAGCAGTAACTCTAGCAATATGCTGCTCTCTAGTTGTATGTAAGTATGGAATTGCCAGGTGGTCAGTTGTTACAGATTTGCACCTCTTAAGTGTCAAATAATTTGGGGGCTGAAACCATTAGTTGATTAACTGATTTAATGATCAGGATAAGATTAATCGCCAGCCATTTTGAAGAGAAAGTTTACCCCAGAATGAAAAAATACCTAAATTACTGCTATTTGTTTATCTAGATTGTTTTGTATTATTTTCTCTCTGTATCCGCACTGCGCAGAAAGAAGCGTGCATCTAGTCATGGACAAGAGGCAAGCTTAGAAAGCTAACAAAGAGAGCTAACATTAAGGCTCAGCAGAGGAGCCAATTCATGTTTAGATTCCCATGCTTTGATGAACACAAGCATCCCTCCATAGTACGGATGCATGTTTCCTCCTGCAAAGTGATACAGTTGGTGGGCGTAGTTTGGTTGAAAGATAATAGTTCCTAAATGAAACCGTTTCGAACAAGGTCTGTTGATTATTAGTAACCTGGTCATGATTTCTGGAATCATTGCTGTTGAGTTTTAACCTTTTTCGATTGGACATGCATGCACATGTTTGAGTAGATGGCAACAATAAAAGTGAAGTATAACAGACTGGAAGTTTGTATAAAGTAAATCAATGCTCTGTCTGGACTTTGTGTATGAGATGATATCTTGTTTCTGAAACTGTGGCAGGAAGCTTTTTCCTGGGACAGGACCCAAGGCTTTCTGTCATAATCACACTACAGATGGATTTTATAGCAGATCCCTCGTTTCGGGTCTAAAATTCCCTAACTTTAAAACACATTTTAATTTTGTGACAGTAAAATGTTGAAGTCCTTTAGTGTTCAGAATCGATAAAATGGCAGCTCATTTTTGTTGTGGTTGTTAGATTTCTCCTCCAGCTATTCTGGCATGTAACCAGCCATCAATTGGAAGTGTCTTTCACTGGTGAAATAATACATTCAAAGCAGTGCGTCTTAGTATCCTGCTGGCGCTGTGACATGAGCCCACAACATTTTACGGACTTCGAAAGCAGAATGACTCAAAAGGCTGATAATCTGATAACAACATTAAGCAGATAATCAAAACCCTAAAAGGGAATATGCGGAGAAAATAAGCTTCTCCAACACTAATTAGCACACTCTCTCTGGCTTTTGTCAATCCTCTGTCTCCCTTCATTCCGTCTCTTGCGCTGCTCATCTTATTTGATGGTTATCAGACGGGAGAGGTGTAAATTGCTGCTCAGAGCCATCTCAGCAAATTCCCCAGCTCTGCTATCTCTCCTTCATCTTTCAATCAGCTCCTATCCCTCGTTTCTTATCCACTGCCTGATTCTTTTCATCTCTGTAGGGGAAATGGGATGTAATCACCAACTCTTGGCGCAGTATGGACACAGCACAGGTGTGTGTGTGTGTGTGTGTGTTTCCCTTATGCATGAACTTTTAGGATAAAAATATTCAATAACTAAATTGAGGTGATGGTGTTTGTGTCTCCCATGAGCAAATCTGCACGCATGTGTGCACATGCTAAAGCCACGAGCCACCGCCAGTGTTAATAAGGTAGGATTTCTTCTTCCTGTTTTTGTCCCGGGGAACATACACAATCACACGTTAATGACCCAGCAGCATGGTGTTAATAAGAGAGACTAAGAAAAATAGAGAATGGACAAAAAGAAACGGAGGGCAGATGCAGGGAGAAATTTAATAATTGGTCAGTGTGAGCCTAAGGAAGGGAAAGCCACAAGAGGATTTATGAACGAACAGGCAGATACGGTGTGTACAGGCAACATGCAGCCATGTGTGAAAACATGGTCCCCTTAGCCGCCCTCCGGCCCAGTGGGAGACAGAGGAGGGTGGGCACACTGCAGGCAACACTTATTGTTGTTATGAATATCCAAGGCTATATCTAAACTTCGATTTTTATTATATTTTTTTAAGCCATGATGTGGGGTGTGTTTCATTCGTGTACACTTGATTCTAATTAAAGAAAAATGAGAAGGAAAGTGCCATGAGAGGGAAACAAAGGCAGGGAATTGGTGTTGTTGTTTATCACTGAATTGCTCTGGTAATGAGAATGGAATAGGGGCTGGCACGTTGTTATTATGCTTCTTGGCAGGGTGTTGGTGTCTCTGCCTGTGTTTGTGTGCACGCACTATAATCATGTGCATACAATCCTAAGTGGCCGAGCTATGTTGGAGGAGAGCCCCCTCCCGCGCGCCAGGCAAGGAGCATTGGCTGTAAGATAACTGGCAAAACACAAGAGCATAGGCACAGACGCTGTCGCTGCCAGGTGTGTTGAAGAGGTAATCGTCAGTGTGGCACGCCAGCTGCCAGAGGCTTAGAGCAGGAGAGCTCGAGAGAAAATGAGGAGCAGCCTCTGGTGAAGTCTGTTTGCCCGAGGGTCCAGCTCAATATCTGCGCTTGCTGTTTATCCGACACCCCTCTGTCCCCTTGCACCACTTTGTATGCTCCCTATAGTTTCAGTCTTTGCCTCCTCTGCCCACTCTCCTTGTCCTGTCTGCTCCTGTTCATCCTCATTTCCCATTCTATCTATTTTTTCTGTCTTCTCTCTCTCTCTCTCTCTACCGTGCATCTGTCCAACTCTCTCCGGATCCCAGCTGAGCTGATCCAGATATTCTGTCGGTGCAATTTGTAAATTGTGATCCTGTTGTTCTGTTCTGTACATACGACATCTATTGCATGTCTGTCCGTCCTGGGAGAGATATCTATCCTCTGTGGCTCTTCATGAGGTTTTTTTTTCCATCTTTTATTTCCCCCAGTTAAAAGGTTTTTTTTTCTCTATATGGCCAGCTTTTCCTCACTTGAATCGAGGGTCTAAGGACAGAGGATGTTATTCACTGTACAGTTTGTAAAGCCCACTGAGGCAATGTGATTTTGGGCTATATAAATACAATTGATTAGAGCTTTCACTGAGAGGCTGCACCATTACCAGCAGTCAATCCCCCAACAGGTCTACTCCAGTAGAGACCAACAGTCACATGTGTTTTTATCTTTTCTGTCCCCACTGACAGCATCCAGAGAGAAGCCTGGACGTATGTAGTCCCAAAGTGATGAGATACTCTACACATTAGAGACACTGTTTGTTTATCAGGTAGCAGAAAGATACAGGCTGATGTCTGTAGTGGACTACATTGATGTCTATATCACTGTAGACCCTGCTCAGTCTAATTTGTCGAATTATGTTTTTTGTTTTTTTTGCAGATGCAAATGCAGTAATGAGGCTCTGGCACCATAGCGTTGTATTCCAATCCTATATTTTGATTACCGTTTAATCATTTGAATAATTTCTCATAGCGGAGATGTTAGCTTGTTCTTGCTTCTAGAAAGTAAGGATCAGCTGTTTGTTGTTGTCGTTTGCTAAATATTTTGAGGGTTTGTACTGTTGTGTAGGCAAAGTAAAATTTTGAAGAAATCACATTGGACTGATGGAATTTTTTTTATTTTCTGCCGTGTTATAGAAAAAACAACTAGTTACTTAATTGAGAAAATAATTGGCAGATTTGATCAATAATACAAATTAATGATTTGTTATTATTTAATGTTGATTATTAATCTGCTATGTTTAGATAAACCAGTGGGGGTTTTTTTTGTCTTGACATCACAATTAAATGTATTTATCTTTAATGTTTTTTGGAAAACATTTTTATTTGATTTGACTTCAAGGTATGAAACCATCTCTCTGATTCTCTGCAGCCTTACAGATGATTTGGGTCCAAATATCAGCCATTTTTTCCAAAATTTTTTCCTATTCTAAAAATTCTTCTATTCTAAAACGGAAAATTTCACTGGGAATTTAATAATTCTAAATTATTCATATTTTCTGCATTTTAATCTCTGAAAAGATAAAAATCATCTTGGCACATATCGGGATAGGCCAAAATCGGCCTATAATATTGGCTGATCATATATCTGGTCCCCATCACGTTCAATAAATTCAAACTGCAAATTCATTTTCTCCCGCACCTGCTTGAACATCTGACCCCTGAATGTGGAAGACCTTTGAGAAATCATCTTATACACTCTGGTGTGAACACATGCAGACACACACAGCTCTATAAATGTCATTGCTCTGGTTTGAGTGTGACCAGATGCGTCTGTGTACTGTCAGTGGTGAGGCTGTTGACATTTGATGTTGTGAATAGGAACGTTGTGTATCTGTTCACCTTGGCTCCCTCCACACTGATAAAACCAGCCTGTGTTTTAATTGCAGCGCCACATGTATACATGTTTACTTTATGGAGCCTGGAGATGAGCTAAATGACGAAGTACAAGTAACTTTTTTGAGGTCAGCTAAAATTATTTGACTTTTTTTAGATGCACAGAAAACCACAAAAGTAAAATGGTTGACTGGTAAAGACTTTTTTTTCCCCTTTTTCTGTGTAGTCTTTCATTTCCAGTGTTATTTTACTGTCACGTCTGGATTTTGTTCAGTAGAAGGAAAAAAAACAAAGAAGAGATAAGCTTAGAAGCACTAAACACTGTAATTTTAAGACCAGCTATGAGTTTTGTCAATCCCCTTTCTCTGCTGTTTGTCATGGGGCGAATCAGAAGTGCTTTTTGGTAAAAGACGGTATTTTAGAGTAAAGCAGAAGTTATTATTTCAGGCATTTTTGATGCTTCTTTCGTCACTGCTTTGTCGATAAAGTGGTTGGAAATGTCACCATTGCTTCCATGATTGCTAAGGTTTGTGTGTGTGTCTATGTATGTGTGTGTGTGTGTGAATGGAGGAGGGTGATTAGTCTAGCTTACAGTAAGTGTGTTACCCAGTGTATGAAAACAAGCACATGTTTGTATTGCATCCCACTCCCTCAGACCCCTGCCAGCTCATGAAAAATGAATGAAGGCCTGTGTGTGTGCTTGTGTGTCCGCATGTCGATCTCCACACGGGTTGATCAGCTATTTTGTCGGATGTTGATCAGACATGGACTGCAGCTTGTTAGATGGTGATCATGCTGCTGGCTTTTTTCCTTCCTTTGTATTTTTTTATTGCAAAGATTTGCCCCTGACACTTCCCCCTTGTAGGTGTTAATCAACATTTTCCTCTCTCTCTCTGTCTCCTCTTCATCTCCTAGAAATACAACCTCTCGTAGAGTGGTGGCCAGAGTGACAGAGGAGCACATGTGGAGCGGAAACAGCACAACAGCAACATCCTGACCGGTAACCTTGCTTCTGCACCCCATCACGCCGCCCAGCAGCTCCAGAAGCGGGCGACAGAAGGAAGGAAACGCGCGACCACTCCTCCTGCAGGCATGGTAATGCAGCACTTTCTGTCTGTAGGAGTTGTGTGTTTGTGCGGGAGTAAGGATATACTCTCCAGACTGGAGGGGGTGTAAGAGTTCAATCTGATAACTGGCTCTAGACATGACAACAGAGTGTGTGTTTCAAAGAGAGGTACCCGATAAGACCTAGCGTAGACAGGAGTCTGTAGCTTTGTGTTTTTGGGGGGGGAAACAGGGAGGAACTATACATTGGAGAAAGAGGAGACATTGGAGAAAGAGGAGAATGAAAGAGACAAAGGAGGTTAAGAAGGTAAAGGAAAGAAACGGAAGCAGAGGGACATCAGAGGAGGTTGTGAAAAGAAGAAGAGTGGTGATTAAGAGGATGAGAGAGAAAAAAGAACCGTGGTTTAATTAATATTCGCTCTGCATTTGGTTAATTACTTGTAAAAAGCATCTCTGCCATATGCTTACATTCCCATAGTTTGAAGTAGTAATTATGTGTGGCATTGATGTGATACATCCTTCCTGTGTTCATGTGGAAGAGGTGTGTCAAGAGAGGAAGAAGATGTACAAAACGGACTACTGTGCTGTTCAGGAGGAGGAGAGGGCGGCTAGAGTGATCAAAGCGAGCAGCGGAGGGAGAGAATGACAAGTGGGGGCAGATAAGACTGTAAAAAAACATAAATGATGGACAGAAACACAAGGGATGAAAAGCGCAAAGCCTGTGGAAAGCAAAAAGAGTAGAGCAGGATAACGTGGGGAAAGGAGGGAGGTTAAGAGCTGAGAGAGGTAGAGGTGGAGAGCGAGAGAGACGAGGGATTGATTAATGGTCTTGGCTTGTGACAGTGGGAGCTTTTCCCTCGAGGGGGGGAGCAGAGAAGAAGATGAATTATTTAAAAAGCAGAACAAGAGGAGGAAGGAGGAAAAATGGGTGCAAAAATGAAGAGAGTGGAGAAAAGAGGGGGAGGAGAGAGGATGGGAAGGGGGGAAGGGGGGAAGGGGGCAGGGAGGAGGAAGATGAATGATTGAGAGAAAACAAGATGGTGGTGAAGGTGCTGAGGTTGGACTCTGCAGAAGAGGGCACATGGTCGAGCTCATAAATAACCAAGGGTAATGAGACTAGTGTGTGTGTGTGTGTGTGTGTGTGTGCGTGCGTGTGTGTGTGTGTGAGTGTGTGTGTGCGTGTGTGTGTGATTAGTCTTGAGTTATGATGATGCAGCAAATACTGCGGGTGACCTTGGCGAGGTTACCACCGCGTAAACCGCACAATACACAAAACAGCTTCTTTATTGACTTTCCTTAGAGCTCTCTGCTTTTAATGAATACGCATGCCCACTGTGTTTGTTTGCCTCGTCAATCCCCAATTTTTTTGGCTACTACACACCCACACACACACACACACACACACACATTTCTGGTTGATGATTTTGTAGCTGCCCAGCATGTGTTATAGCTTGCTCCTTATAAGTGTCATCATGAGTTCACTGCTCGATTTCCAGGGGAGATGCTACAGAAGTTGCCAAGCGTAAAGTTTTAACTGCTTCTTTGAAAAGCTCCCATCTTTTACAGCATTTTTTTGATGTACAATTAGGAGAAGACATGACGAAATTGCTTAGAAACAAAATGAAATCGGTACAGTTCTAAAAGCTTTGGTGGAAACGGGAAAAGCAGGTTTTATTCAAACAATGTTCCTGCTCTTCCGTAAGACATCATTTTATTCTTATTTTTGATATAGTTCTGGTATTTCAATCATATAGACACGGCCATACTCAATATCATAACGGTATGCCCAGAAACAGCATAATGTCAGCTCATCTGCTTTTAGCAGGCCCGGTCATAATATTTTATAGGCAGGCCAGAAACCTTTTAAACAATGCAGACACATTAAAGGGAGCAAAGGGCACGGACAAAAAAATCTCTTTCTTTAGTGCAAAGGGAAGTGTAGTTTAAGGAGGCTTGTTTCGTGACAGCAGACTTTAGATGAACGCATCGCTGAAACAAGTCAGGCTGGGAGTTTAGTTGAAATTTAGTCCAACCAGATGTAGACAGTTGGTTTAATACCTGTCACTGGACGCCTATTCCCTTCTTCCTTTTGCTATCTGTGTGTACTGTTTTACAATTCCTCAACACTGCATGAAAAAACCTCCAAGCTAGCATCCAACACGCTGAAATTGGCAATAGGGCTGCAGCTATCGATTCTTTTTGTAATCGATTAATCTAGCACTTTATCGATCGATTAATCAAGTAATCGGATATTTTTTTTTTTTTTTGCGTTTTTAAACAACCAAAACAAATAATGCATAACGAAAATGATGTGGCTGTAAAATGATCAAGCATTTCTCAAAAAAACAGAGGTATTCATTCCAACTCCAACATTTGGCTCTAAAACTAAGCCCATTTATTAAGTGCCAGTGCCAATAATTAAACAACAATTGGTTAAATCAACTTACTGTAAAACATGTATAACATGTAAAACTGTGAATACAAACTTAAATAGTAAAGGCCATTTGGCCTTGGTTTTGTTTTCTTCATACAACATTACAAAAAAAGGATTGCACCTTCTGCAAATTACCCACCTGGGAACAAAGAATGAATATGAAATATCAAGCCAAACAGGTACACAATCTGTACAATTTATAAAAAAAAATAAATGTAAATAAAACAATTATAAATAAATAAAATAAATAAATTATAAATAAATTATAAATAAGACTTTTTCAGTCTTCAGTCCCCAAATCCATGATAACCACACTAATCCGCCAATCACAAGGAGGCAAATACACTGTGTGGGAAGACTAGGGTCCTACCTACTCCACATTATACGTGTCCTCCTGGAACCAAAACTTATCCTGAACTGTCAGGAATCATTTCAAAGTGAAAATACAATGAAATTTTCCATTAAGAAAGGTAACAAATTGTTGTTTATTATAGTTTGTAGAAAATTTGAATCGACTTCGTAATTAGACAAGAAAATTGCAATCAGTGCATCACTACACCTTAGCAGACTCTGTTGACATGCCCTGTATCATATTTTTGTACTTAATTTATCTTATATTTATTGGGACAGTTTAGAGTTCTGACTCAACACTATTGTTGAGCTGCAACACAATGCTGCCATGCATTACTTTGATGTATGTGTATCCTGCTATCGTGTGCATGAGCGTGTGTCTGTGTGTAAGTGTCTTTGACTGCACGTATGTGGTAATTTGAAAGACAGCAAGCGAGCGAAAGAGAGAGAGAGAGAGCTCACAATAAAAGAGGATAGCAGAGTGTGGCGGCCCGTCCTGCCAAACAGAGTGCAGATAAATCACAGAATGAATTTTTAATGCAATCTCCCCGAGGCTGCTGGATGTTACAGAGACAGCACTGAGATTTTCTATTTGTGTGTGTGTGTGTGTGTGTGTGTGTGTGTGTGTGTGTGTGTGTGTGTGTTGCTTGTCCCTTCACTCTTTGACAGGTTTGAGAATTTTCTTTTCTCCTTCGACTTCTCTTGGTTTTGTGTTGGACTAAAGAGGTGCGACACCGCTTGTGAAACTGTTTTGCCTGATATTTATGGGCGGTGATTTGTTTTTCTAGGTTTTGGTTTACTTTTACTTTGAGGGTGTTTTGGCCTGTGCTGTCTGCTTTATTGCAAACAAAACCTTTGTTTCTGCTGCTCCTGCTCAAAAATATTAAAATCCAGTTTGCCCTTTTCTCCCTGCACCTCCTTCTGTCGATCGCTCCCTGTTTGTTTACATTCTCCTCTTCTCTCCCTCATCTCTTATTCTCTTTTTTACAACACCTGGTAGTGTGTGCTCTCACAGGCACTTTAGGGCATATGACTTATTGAAAATAAGAGCACACAAACACCTCCTCAGGCCCACTGCCTCTGCATCCACACACACAGAACAATATCTCTAAAAGGTGCTCTAAATGGCAATAGAAAAGGAGAACATCTGTAACAAAGAGCAGGTATAGAGTATCTCTCCAATCACAGCTGATATTGTTCCGGTGAGCCTTCTTGGCATTGGGTCATGTAATTTATAGCAGATGGCCACAGAGACACAGGAAGAGACTGAGAGACACAGGCAGCGATGGAGAGGAAAGGCATTGGACTCTGCTTCTGCTTCTAAAGTGAAGCAGCCGCTCCTGAGAACATGCGTGTCTAACCACAGCACCTTGAACTAAAATGGTTTTACTTCAGGGCATTAAGGACAGACTGGGGGTGATGGATGGAAGTGATGAAAGTAATGGCTGTGTATTTGTGTGTATGTATGTGTGTGACACTGTAATTGATCGAAAGGGTTTTATGTGCTTATGTCACTCATGATTTCT
This sequence comes from Sparus aurata, assembly GCF_900880675.1. Classification (NCBI taxonomy): domain Eukaryota; kingdom Metazoa; phylum Chordata; class Actinopteri; order Spariformes; family Sparidae; genus Sparus; species Sparus aurata. The sequence goes on from NC_044198.1 coordinate 13,965,185, forward strand.
ATGTGTCCAGTGTGTATTACCACAGTTGTTGTATTTTCTTACGTATGAGGCTTTCTTGTGTCGGTGTGTGTGCACATTAGTGGAGTACACAGCGAGTTGTAAATGCTGTGTAATGTGGTTATGTAACATGGGCCTGCCAGCCGGTGGGCCTCACTGGAGCATGAAATGGAGTGTAATTGGTAAGTGTGTGGTCTAAAAGCACTATGCAACACTTGCATATGATGGTATAGCACACACAGGCACACAATGCATGGTGTGTGGTGGTGGCGGCTTGTGTGCAGACAGCTGGGATTTAACGGTTGCATATTTGCATGAGGTGTTTCTGATTCCTTGGTAGTGCTGGAAGAATCACAGAGAACAGATTTTTGCTTCCTTCATAAGATTTTACCAAATCTTTATTATTTATATTTAGCTCTTCACAGAGTTACAGAAGACTGAGCTGTGGTGAAATAATTCCTTTGGTGTGCATAGCGTGCAGTGATATAATGCAAGGCATGAAGCCATACATTTCACAGGGCATTCAAATTACGATTTTGCTATCAGCAAATGTAATTAACAGTTTCAATTGTCTCTATATTATTTGCACAATTTCCAATAAGGCCAAATGTTTGGCTCTAAAGAGTTGTTTTTTTTTCTTTTCTTTTAGTTAACTTTCATTGCAATTTCAGTCAAATTAATCTTAAGGAACATCCCTACTATGATTAAAGGGGCTCTAGGTAACAATTCTGGTGGTCTGACATTATTACAGTCTCCAAGTTATTTTATTTTGGGAACCTGAGCAGTGTGATGATCACTGATTTTCACTTTCTGTTCAAACAAAGTGGTTCAGGTATTATGGTTATGCTGTTGGCTTGTTTACTTATAGACCCAGCACATTTTGTTGTAGAGTTGGTGCCATGTTTAATTTACAACAGCTCTCTGTCTATGATATCAAAACTTAATTTGAGCATTACATATTCAATGTGTAGACATAACAGCATTTACTTTGGCCCCGCAAGACACCTGAACTTCATTTTCAGTGCCAAGGATCAGCTTAAGGTCAATATGCTGAAATTGGACACAGTGTAATTTTGTGTCAGTGACACTGGGGTTGTCTTAGGCATCAGGATCCTTTGTGACCTAACCATCATTTATGATTTATTTTGCCCTCACTGATACAGTCACACAAGTATACTTGGACAGAAGGACACATTGTGCAATTGACCTCGAGGTTATGTGATGGTTAGAGTGGATTCAAGGACAACCAAGGAGTTGTCCCTAACAGACTGAGTGCTGGCCTTTGTACAATATGTGTGTATAACCCGACTGTGAAGAAGTCATAGGAGCAACATGAGCATTTCCAGCACGGAGCACTTACAGCATGACGGCAGCATTTTTTTTTTTATCATTAGACTTGAGAACATTATGAAAAGCAGGGTTGAACATCTAGTTTTTAGACTTGTCATAAAATTTTCACTCAACCTCTCTCTCAGATTTGTGTGTAACCCATGAAATGCATCAGTTCCTGTCTTGGCTACAGCAGCTCACATATCAGATCATCTTGTCTAAATGTCTGCAACATTATCTGGGCACACGCTGGCCTGGGAGGTCGATTCCTGTCAGTGAGTCCTCCTTAACTGCCCTGATTTACACGGTGATCAGAGCGGCTGGGCAACAACTCCCACATGGTCGAGTAGTACCCCCCCCCCCCCCCCCCCCCCCCCGGCCCCCAAACACACACATACACACACACACACAGCAACATAGACACTCATCGTAATGTGGTTTATAGCTGCAGAAGCTCCCATTAGCAACGGCTCATAAAATCTGCGAGTGTTGGTCTGTTAAACACTGTTCTGAGAAGGCACACAAGTAGAAAGATGCGCACAGTTTTGTAGACGTGCACGTAGGTGAACACACACACTGATACACCTAGTCATCACCTTTTCTTGTGCAGTACTTTTTGCACAAACCAGAATAAAAAATTTAAAACAGAAGTTAAAATAATTTAAAGCTTGATAATGACACCGTGCTGTGATTTTTCAATGGGTTCTTTTCTACTTATTAATTTGACAATTAATTTTTCATTTAGAAAAATGCTCCATCAATTTATCCAACTGTCCAAGGAAAATAATTGATTGCCTGAAAATGTCAAACAAAGCCATGAATATCATGCTGATCAAAATAAGGCATAATGATGTTTGGAAACCAGATTGGATATTTTACTTCCATCTACTTGTGTATTCTTTCAGGGTATCTAAATTCTCTCCATGTCACTCCGGTCTGTCTTGCCAACGTGATGCAGAATCACAGCCCCAGTGGGAACAGAGTGCGTACCCCTGCCAAATGTTCATGCCACACCGTGAGCTACACAGGCTGCAAGGCTGCAGTTATTGTGCAGTGCTTGTCCTCCATTCTGTTAATGGCTTTGTCTCAGTCACTGGTGAAAAAGAATGTCACCAGTTCAATTAGGAATGGGATGAATTGTGTGAGTACGTGTGTTTTTGCATCTGTGTGTGTGTGCAAATGTGCTGTTGGTCCTTGGATTTCAAGAAGGTTGGGCGCAGCACCCAAGCTACGCTATCCATGCTACTCAGAAAAGGTCATCTCTCCTCTCTGTGTGTGTGTGTGTGTGTGTGTGTGTGTGTGTGTGTGTGTGTGTGTGTGTGTGTGTGTGTGTGTGTGTGTGTGTGTGTGTGTGTGTGTCAGTTAGCATGCCCGGTGTGTGGTTCTCTTTGAGTAGTTGTGTGCAGTGAACAAAGGGAAATGTGGGTCTTGGAGATAAGCAGCTTGTTGAGAGCAGCCTCCTCGTGTTGAACCTCAGGCTCAGGAGGCTGTGATAACCTCTAATGATTAAAAGTGAACCCCATCTTCAGAGTCAGGCTACCAAGTGTTGCTGTAAACAATACCTAATTGTTTTGTCAGATATTATATATTTCCCAAAAAGTAAAGCTGGAGTGGAGGGAGTAAGAGAGAGACAAAGTGAGAAAGTCAAAGAGATAAAAGGCTAGACAGAGCAAAGCTGAACTACAGTTAAGAGCCTGCTAAAAAGAAAACTGAAGACATCAAAGCCTCAGTATAACACGAAAGTAATGCCAGATAGAAAAGAGACTTCAAATTAGCAGTGCGGCAGAAGTGGTGTTGCTGCCAGCCAGATAAACACTGAGGAATTATTATGAAATATTGTGCTGTGACAAGCATTATAGTATATTAATTAGGCTGTTGTACGGGTATGTCTGTTGTTCATTATATAGTTGCCCCAGAGTGTTTACAGTATGAGTGTTGCTGCTTTGATAATAGATTTTAATGCATGTTTAGTATGTTTATGCTGCGGGTTATCCTATCATCTGTTCCATGCATTGCCACACAAGTTACCCGATGTGTCAGCTTTGCATTAAAATTATATTACTTAAAACCTAATGGTCATATTTTCCATTTCACAACCACCCACTGAAATGCTGTGGCACCCAAATAAATATATAAACCGCTGACATGCAATGTATAAGGTCTTTTCATATGAGCGGGCACAAGCCCAGGGACACATCTGGGTGGTATTAATGTAAGAGCACGGATCACAAAAGCCTCCGTTACACCTGCTCCTCTCCTTCATCCCTCTACTTTTCCATTTATCTTTTGGTTCAGCCTCCACTCCTACAACTATTTATTGTCCTGTCTCCTTTTAAAGGTTGTGTATTGTTCCCGTAGCCCTCCTCTGCTGTCCTCTATTCTCTCCTCTGTGCTGCCCATGTCTGATGGCTCCCATCTGATTTCCCAGAGACTAAGAAGGACACAAGAGCTGACATAAATTTCCGAGGCTGGAGTATCTGATTGAATTAGGACAGGTGGAGAGGATGATCGCTGTATGTGTGTACTGTATGTGCATGTGTGTCAGGGTCAGTGACATTAAATGGAAGCTATCATTGAGTTAAGAATCGATTTCTTTCCCATAAAAAAGACAAATGTCCAGTTTGTGCAAACGTGTGTGTGTGTGTGAGTGCTGTTTTTATTTTATTGTGGTGGTGTGAAAAGCTTGATTTGATGGATTAAAGCTCAATCTGTTGTTGAAAATCTCTCTCCAGTTGTTCCCTTGCCGTATACAAAGATTGTATTGTGTTTTTTAGCTCTCGGTTATTTCTTGCCCTTCTTTCTCTTACAGAGGTCCTTCCGTTCCTTCAGTAACGATGACCGCCATGTCATGGCGAAACACTCCACCATCTACCCCTCCTCTCAGGAGCTGGAGGCCGTTCAGACACTGGTGTCCACCGTCGAGTGCGCCCTCAAACACGTCTCTGACTGGCTGGATAAGAGCAACAGCGACGCCCACAGCCAGGCTGCTGACAGCCAACCAGCAGACAGCACAGAGGAGGACGATCCTGGTGAAGAGGCCAGCGACGAAAATGAAGAGTCAAGTGACGGCTACAGGTAGGGTTATAGTGATGTATTGTAGAGCTGCAACAAATGATTTTGTTGTTTTTGTGCAAAAATAATAATATTTGTAGAACTACATTTGTAAAAGTAACTAAAGCTGTCAGATACATGTAGTGAATTAAAGGTACAATCTTTTCCTCTGAGATGTAGTTGAGTAGAGGTCGAAAGTAGCATGTAAGAAATACCTCAATTTTGTACTCAAGCGCTCAAGTGCTCTGCTGAATGCACTTAGTTACATTCCACCACTGGGAGTAGATTACCGTTTTTCAGTAAATACGCTTACTCGCTTTCTTGCAGAGAGTTAGATTTGGAGGAAATTGACTTAAAACCACTTGACAGTCTCCGAGCACGGTCTCCACACTCGGCTATCGCCATGAATCTTTTTATTAAGGGTTCACTACTTCTCATTAAGGTTCTGAATTGCCTTGTCTGATCTTATTTTGCTATCTTAATGGGCACCTTGTAACTTAATCTGTTAATCTGATGCAGAATACATAGAATACTGATACGTATTAAAAAACTGTATGACACTGACAAAATGAACTGGACCTTTTGGGTCAAGAGTGATTTATTTGACACAAGACTGGAAGTAGAGTTATCAATATGCATCAAGAACTCTCTGAGAGCCAAACATAGATTTTTATTAATAAAAGAGATGTTGTACCATTAACATTTTTTAGCTGTAAATTGAAGTGTTTGCCCTCACAGTTACGTCACATAAGATGTGAACGTTACAAATCGTTTCCTTTTTCTCTGAAACAGAGAGTCCAGCAGTGGCGGCGTGCTGTGTGGAGTGATGAGGATCGGTCTTGTGGCCAAAGGCCTCCTGATCAAAGGCGACATGGACCTGGAGCTCGTGCTGATGTGTAGAGACAAACCCACACAGACACTGCTGGACACTGTCTGTCACAATTTACCCACACAGATTGAGGTAAGAGACACGCACACAAAGGCTCACAGTCACATTACACTGCTTCTTGGTCTCTTTCTTTGGTTTTGTCTCACACATACACACACAATTACACTCTAGATTGAGATCAAACCTTCATAGTCTGCCAAATTCAATTCAGAAGGTTCTATTTTTATTGCACAGTCTTCCCAGTGTCAGAATTCAAGCTATGTGGATAAGCCTCCACGCTTTATGAGTGTTCCTGCCTAAATTTGCCAGCTCTCACTGCTACGTGTGTGTATATAAGTATATATGTAGTGTGTAAATGTAGGGAAAAGCGCTGCAAGTGTTGGCATAGACAGCGATGCGAATGTCAATTGAGAAGTCGAGAGGTGTTTTAGTATGTATGAGACGTGTGATTAATGCTCTCGTCACTACCTCTGTGTCATGTTTCCTAATTAACAAGTCATGGTGGCAGAAATTAAGCTCCTGATGTTCATACACACAGGAAACAAAACAGAACAGAACAGTGCACAGAAAAATGCTGTGACTTCAACTCTTGGGCTTGTTTGCTTGTATAACTGAGGAATATCTGATCTAGGGAAAACAATCTACCTTTTCAGCCCTCCTTGTAAAAGCCTTAAATAATGTGTTTCCATATATATTGTGGCAGTCAGGTACATTTTTGCATTCAATAAAGATTTGTTAAAAGTATTTAGCTTTAACTACAAACGCGGTGAAACCCTGCCAACCTGTCTGGCTGGTGCAGAGATTACTCAATGAATAAAATTCTGCCCCTGTGCCTCCTCTCTGCTTGTTCTCTTTTAGCAGTTAAGTGGTGTGAGAGAGAGAACGACAAGAACGTGTGTGTGTGGGCAGGGAAGTAATCTCATGTCTCGGCCCAGTGACCAGAGATTCTGATTTTCTCATCAGAGCCAAATGGGATGTAGATAGGCCCTCTGCGTCTCGCCATTCACATAGGCAGAATTGGACTCACCTGCAAACACACACTTGTTTATGTCACTTAGGAGGACATTGCATTAATTTTTCGGAAACTTATAATCCTACCTGTAACTGCCAGATATTATACCTAACCCCAACCCTTGCTCTACTCTTAATTTAACGTATTATTGCCCAGCAACATATTCTACAAAGAGAGTCCACTAGCAAATATAGCAAAAGCATGTATAGCAGTAACAGTTACACACTATACATGTTGTGTTTTAGTACACTTCTTCTGTTGATTAAATATGTATAGTCTGTCATGACTTTAAATGCTTTCATGAGTCTGTGTACCTGTTTCTACTTCTGCCTATGGGGGTAAAATGTCATTTGCTGAAGTGTCTGCAGGTTGTTGTCGCAAGATATTCTTGTTGTAGCAGTGTCGAATGAGTAATGTCACCACTGTGTGTGCTGACATGAATTCATTATCAGTCCCTCGTAGTGCTGACCACAGAGCTCAGCAGTAATTGATTCCTCCAGAATGAAGAATCACAGTGTACATACAGAAAGACAATTTCACAAATGTGCTGCTGGGAAACAATTCACATCCTAACATTATGTTTCATGATTTTCTTTCACAATCATCCCTTTGTTGTAATGTCACAGTTTTATATTATTTTTATTTGATAAAATAATACCATCTGTGTTGATTAGGCCTACTGTAATTAAATTAGTATATTCTTTATTTTGTATTTGTCTTTTTTCCATGCATGTGATCAATATATAGATGATATGGTGTTGGTAAATTTCACTTATTAGGGTCTCAAAAAGTAATATGATTTTAAACATTGTTTTTCCTGTCTTACCTGGTGATGTTGCAAATACATTTTGCTTCTTCTTCGTTTTTCATCTGCACTGAGTGTTGTGACCTTGGCCTCTGACCACCCACTTATGTCTGTTTGACACATGACAGAAGCTGACAGAAGAGAAATATGAGGTCACAAGCTCCTTGCCCGAGGTGGCCATTTTGGTACAAACTACAACAGAGCCCAAACTCACTCTTAAGATTACCCTCACCTCGCCGGCCATGAGGGAAGATGATGATGAAGAGGAGGAGGAGGAAGAGGAGGAGTTGGAGAATGGGGAGGAAGGAGAGGAGGAGAGGGAGGAGAAGGAGGAGGTGGTGGAGGAGGAAGAGGAAGAGGAGGAGCAGGAGATGAAGAATGGACAAGGTAGGAACACAGCGATAAATTGTAGTTTCTCCCTTTTTCCCTTTTAACTCATTAACTGACGCTGACACAAGACACGACAGGTACAGGACACATACAAGTTGAAACATTTAGAACGAATCATTGAACTAAACTGGTTAAGTCTAATAGCAATCTTCCTTCCCCATCCCCCCATTTTCATGGGTAGCAGAGACTGGTTATAATTGGTTGTGGGAGGTGGGAACGGGAGAGCAAGGCCAGCAGGCCAGTGAAATCAATAACCGATCCGTAGGAAGCTGCCCATCCATCCTGTGGCTCCCGTCCAACCAGGCACTCAGGCCTTAGAGAGAAATGAGAGATAGCACGAAGGTTAGCCGTACATCACGCCGTGTGCCACAGCAAGACGGAGAAGACCACTAGTATTTTCCAAGAAGAGCACACAGGCATGCGACCACATGGAGGAAAAGCCATGCACACGCACAAGGATAGGGATATACTTGTCACATTGGATGTCTAATTGCTCAGATTTTATCAGGCAGCAGTGGGGGTTGAGGGATGTAAGCCTGTCTGTAGGGTTGCATATTAAAAGGCAGAGTCGAATGCTTTTACACAACAACACATGCATCAACATTTGGTGATGTTCAAAGTCAGCCCCTCCTCCAGCTCTCTTGGACAACCATGGGACTTATTTTGGAAAAAATATATCTAATTAATGGTGAGAGACAAATTATTTACTGATTCCGTTTGAATCATGCAACGAATAACATATATATGATGTTCAAATTTACCTGTTCTTATCCTTGGAAATGTATGTCAAATTATCCTAAAATGCCTATCCCAGTTTCGTGCAAAGTAAATTAAAACTCTAACCATATGGAGTATAACCTTGGATTTGGACTCTTTTAAAAGTTTTCAAGCTGATTTGTTTAACTGTAAGTGCTTCTGGCATTAATCTATAGAATTTGGACACACAAAATACGCCTGCAGATGACCTGTAACTGCGCCTATAAGCTGGAAAACACAATGGGTCCACATCGTATAGTCTTACTTGTGTTTGGCATTCCATTTCAGTGAATTTGGTATTAACTTTGAACTTTGACCACATTTTTCTAAGGAAATATTCACGTGGCGGGCAAAAAAATTCAATTTTGTGACCTCAAAATATCCCTGCTCGAGAGTTACATGGGATCAATCATCTGGATGATGGTGTGTGAGTGGCTCAGGAGAGAGGAGAAAGAAGAGAGAGTGGGTAACTTGTCTACACAGTAACTCATTGGCTTTTGTAGTCCTAGGGCGAGGCATATAAGCTTATATCGTATAATACTGCTGTGAAATGAGAATCTTCAATAGATATACAGATATATCTTTATAGCTACTCCTGCCTAGTTAGGACTTCATTAGCAATTTATTAGATCTACAAAATCTCAGCGTGACACAAAACATTGAATAAGTGTAAAATCGTCCACTTCTGCTTTATAAGTCCCATGTGTGCAGAATGTTTCAGTGGCTGCTTTATTAAATATGAATTGTATGTGTGTATATATTGCATGTATGGTCCTTTAAGCTTAGATAGAGCTCAGTGCTCTGTGTGGTCAGAAAGGGAGAACGGGTGCTGTGACAGTAAATTAGAGGAGACAGTATAGCAGACAGAATTCTTAAAATCAGACAACACAGACAACGATAGTGAGGGAGAGGCCAGCAGAGCGTTTGAGAGAATGGTGGGAGGAAGAAAGACTATAATGATCCACCAGCCGCGGAGCGGTCCCACATGCAGCTGGGATAACTCTGACAGACCTTGAAATACACCATTATATATCACATAGAAACACAAACACACATCACTGCATGCATCAGGATAACAGCCAGATGGGTTCAGGGATAATGAGAGATAGATGCTCCTTGTGGTGCTACCACACATTAGACACATCTGACATTTCAGCAAAATACCTCTTGAGGGAAGGCTTTTCTTTTCACGGGAGAGTGATGAGGAAAATATTTACCTAGTTGTGTTTCATGGAGACCCAAAGGACTCTTAGGTGCACCTTATATCACTTCCAGCAGGTCCCACACACAATAAACCCTCTTTGAAAACCCCACGTAACTGCACTCATTCATACACAGCTGCGTTTGATTCAACTCGCCTTGCATATCATTGGCTTCGTGCTGATTCTTAAGTAACAGAATGGGTGAGAGTGTAGTAACTCAACCAGCCTGGTGTGTCAGGCAGCATGAATCAAACGCTCACATATAAAAAGCGTAAGAATGCTCCTCTTTTACCAACCACAATGCTCTGACTAAACCCTGCCTTGATCCCCCCTGTGTTGTGTTTGTCTGAGACTGGGTCAAACTATCTTAGAATTTTTTCTTTTCTTTTTAGTTCTACTTTAGGAGCGCTTGATTCTATGTTTGCCCAGACAGGGTGTTGAATTGCTTTTCTCTGCACCATTTCTCCACGACTCTGTGTAATCAAGTGCACCTTAAGTAATCCAGATGAAAAATAAACACCTATTTTGACTCCTGCCTGGTGCAGACTGGATCAAAATAAATGAAATCCTCTTCAAATACATGAAGGAGAGATTGATTTACCTTGCTGGGCACAGTGAAATGTGTCCCAACAATGCCCTATCATTAAATCAAACACTCCTTCGGTATTTGTTTGGTGTATGTCTGTGGGGGGGCTCTCCATTCCACAAAGTTGTATCTTCCTGTGTGGCCCCGGTTGCTCTCCCTTTCACTGTTTTTTTTTTTTAGCAGTGACTGGATGGATGTAAACTACTAAATCACTGTTAAATAGTGTGTGCAATTTTCAACATACAAGGGGACAGTTCATCCTGTGTTACCACATGATAAGGATGTCAACATGTGATGCAGTTAACACATGTTAGACTGATCACAGTGTTGAAAATGACACACCGTTTAAAGAGTGAGGACGTTTTTACGAGCATTCATCGCAGTTCTGTGACACGTAGAGAGTTTCTACAGGGAGAGAAACAACTTTATGGCATGAAAAGCACCTTGTATGTACCAAAGTATCCATGCATGTGTGTGTGAATGTCTGCATTCACACGCAGATTTTCACGTGTGACTGCATACATTCACACGCGCAAAAAAAATAAATTCAAACACACACACTCAGACCATGATGTGTGTGTGTTTCACGTTCTCTATATTGGGTTGTTATTGTTTTGTGGCAGTGTTGGGTGCTGCTGCGCACAGAGTGGAGGCTGAGGAGGAGGAGGAGGAGGAGGAGGAGGAGGAGGGGGAGGTGCTGGATAGACACAGATGTCTGTTGGCCCTGGCAGCGCTACGACACGCCAAGTGGTTCCAGGTCGGCACCCACTCACTTCCTGTCTTCCTGCCCGATGCTTATTGTAGCCTGACGATACATCCAGAGGGAAATCACTCACTGTCAGATGAAGCTGTGGTGCTTATTATGCCCACAGTTTAGACCGATCAAGATCAGATAGCAGTGTGGACTAATTAGCATTTTTACTGACATTACTTTTTGTTAGAATTATTAGAAATGATCCGTTAATTCATACAGCTGATCAACATATGTTTTTATTCTTTCTCATCTCCAGTTCAGTTTGCAGGATGTTGCCTAAAAACATCATGAGCAAAAATGCGAAGTATTAGAAATCGGATTGTCAAAAAGTCAAGTATTTTTATGCTATATACTGTACAGTGGTGCACTCCACACTTATATATGAACTGGAAAAAAGATGAATATAGGAAGTATCGTAAGGCTACAAAAGCAATGGTTGATACTTGTTTTTCTTTTTGGCTATTATGTGAACCTGCCTGCTCTGTACAGTATGTCAATGCTTCCCTTTTGATCCCCCCCATACTCTTCCCCATCTATCTCCCAACTCACTTACCTTACTGACAAAAAAAAATAAAAAATTCAGAATGCTATTTTTTTTAAGACAGACTACATTTTAAGTAAAACATGTTCAGTAAACTAAATGGGGAGCTCATGGGGAGTTTAAGACACAATACAATCACTTCATTATGTGGCTTTGTGGTGTAAAGCAGGCTGTTATCTGTATGTGTTTACACAAATATCACTCCTCCTGTGCTCAATTTGTTCCCTTCCCACCCTCTCTCTGTTTTAATCTCGCAACCCCCTCCGTCTTTCCCTCCTCTCTCCATCCTATCCATCCATCTGTCTCTCCCAGGCTCGAGTGAACGGGCTCAAGTCCTGCGTTATCGTTCTCAGGATACTTAGAGACATGTGCAATAGACACCCTGTCTGGGAACCTCTCAAGGGATGGGTGAGTCTTTGGCTGTAATTACCTGTTTTTGAGAGCTAATGCAAGAAATAAAAAGAAAGTGTTCCACCACCACCTTGAGTACAAAATGCCCTCCATTCCCATGCTGTAATGGGATATTTATATTTCTATTGCGATTTTTCTGGTTTACATTATAAAACAAAGTCTCTGTGCTGGTAAACCTTTTACATTCATCATGTTTAGTGAGAATGATGCCTACATACCTCCTATACCATATGTGTTGATGGATTTAATCATCTTGTCTTTACAGCAGGGCTGAAGTGAAATATTATCAGAATAGCAATATGTCCTATAAGTACTGTTCAGATGTAACATAACATGTTTATGCGTTGTTACAGACCACAGCAGGTGTTACATCATCATGATTTTGATAGTTCTTTTCAGTACAAATGAAAATGATGCTGCAAAAATCATCATTCTTGCTTGTCATGAATTATATCACAATCTTAGTGTCTTAGATAAATAATGTCAGTATGATTTTTTTTAACCATTTAATGCAGCCCTGTTACAAAAGTGCATGTTTGGCTATGTTCATATCTGTGTTTGTATCCTTTCTTGCAGCCCTTAGAGCTTATCTGCGAGAAGGCAATTGCCACCTGCAACAGACCTCTCGGGGCTGGAGAGGCGCTGCGCCGAGTCATGGAGTGTCTGGCCTCAGGCATTCTGCTACCAGGTACGAAGCCATGGTGCATGCATGAATAAACACAGTGGGAAGATTTTGACATTCAATTTCTTGCCATTGCTGGTGAGCAGATCTGAGGAACATGCTAAATTTTTGTAGATGAGCAGATACAGCGAGGCACACTTTTGAGCCACTCCTCTATGAGAGGGTGAGCCAGTGATGGCTCAGTGACCCAGCACAGCACAGCTGTCTGAAGCAAGCCATTATTACGAAAGCATCTTAATTAGGAGCAGCTGAAGAGATTCTTTACAACATTTTGCGTGTCCTTGGAGAGAATTCAGTTATTCAAAAGTGCAAGTTCAGTTTAAGCAGAATGGTAAAATAGTTTAAGAAGCCAGACTGATGAATGACTAATAGCAAACTTTAATTTCAGGGTAAAATGTATGCCACAGAATCTTTAGTCATCCACAGTATTCGAATTTAAGATAAATCACAGTTCAAGGCTTTTACATTGGACTGGTTAAAAGGGCTCACAATGACTTTAACCAGTTCAATCTTCCTGTTGCTGCAGTCATCCATTTTAATAGTCAGAATTTCCATTGTCTGTTATTTCCAGACAGTGAGGCCTAATTAAATGTTGCTGAGCTGCAGTGTCAGTACATAAAGTGACAATAACTGTCTGTGTGTTTGTGTGTGTGTCATCCTTTGTCACTTCCCCCAGGTGGTCCAGGTTTACACGACCCATGTGAGAAAGAGCCAACAAACACACTAGCCAACATGAGCGACCAGCAGGCTGAGGCCATTACCTACAGCGCACAGGTACACACACACACACACACACACACACACACGTCAGCCTAAAGACACTGTTGTTATCACCCAGCTGTACTCGCCCTGAGCTGTCAGTGTGTGGGGATCAGTAAGCAACACACCTATTACCAGACAGAAAGCCCCCATCACCGCCCCGACCGGCACACAATCTGCATTCACACACACTTGTGTGAGCATGCACATGCAGGAAGAGCTGCATGGCGCTGAATTTTAATGATTGGTGTGGGAAACTATTGCCATTGAAGGCCATAAATCCATCTCTGACACCCTGAGGACAGTTTTTGCGTGCGTGTGTGCGCCTTGTCCTTCTTCACACACACACTCGACTGAGCAGGGCAGCCTCTGAGCCGCATGGCTTAGTGAATCCTGCCGTCCATTTCCTTTGAAGACAGCCTGAACGAGGCTGGAATGTCAATGGGGATAATTGTATTGGAGGAGATACAAGAGCAGATAGGAGAGAGGGAACTGTTCTGTCAATGAGCTACGCCGAGCCTCATGAATATCTGAGACACTCTACCTCACTAATGGATTTGTATTAGCAGAGCCACTGTGTGCCATTCTGGATACCTTTCTGATTGTTTGTGTAGGTTGAAGATGTGTACAGTAAGAGTGATAAATGAACACACAGACACACTGATCATTGTAGTATGTGCAAAGTTGATGCTGTCTGTTGCAAGATAACTCAAGTTTGTACAGATATGCGTAGACGTCCATTAATGCACAGATCTTGCCAATATTAATGCACCAGTTTCTGTTCATGCATGTATAGAAGTTTGCCTATGCGCTTCTATGTTTGTAGATGGTCTGACCTAATATTTGTGAAGATAAATATCTTAACATCAGCCTGAATATTCTCGCTTAACATCTTGTCTGTCTCAGTTCTTCAACCAGACAAGCTGCATTAGTAAAAACAGAATATGAGACTGCATGTCTGTAGAAATCTATCTTTGATATAAGTAGAAAACGCTTGGGCATTCACTTAACTAATCAAAGTGCATTGCTTTCTTTGCATTGGTCTGTAATATAACTTTAATTGATCCAATCTCAAGTGAGTCAGCTAGAGAATAAAATGCTTCAGGATAACGTTTACAATTTAATTTAAACTTTTAAAGTTTCTTTGCTTGAGCTCTAGAACAGAAAGTCTGTGTTGCAAATTGAGAGTGTGGGGTTTAAAGCGAAATTTTCAACTGCAGTCTTGCATTATCTACAAACCAAGCCCATCTCTTAGCAGCTGAAGAGGTAAAGAAGCTACACAGTCCAAACTACACAAACTGTACAAAATGTTATCAAAGGCTGCAATCTTTACCAACTATGTGACAAAGAAACAAAGAATAACCTAGTCTATGCATTTAAAGCACAACAATATGATTTTGACCACAAGTAATTTGGTTGAACCAAAGAAGAAGAAAAAAAGAATTTCTCAGAAGGTATTGATAAAGTTATCTTCTTCTATTTCTCTTCGTGTTTTTATTCATCTTCCGCATAATCGATGAATTGATACAAATCAAATGGTTTATGAAAACAACATGATTTGATAAAATTGAATAGAGCTATTATGCCAAAAGAGTTAGGGAATTGTGAGGAACATAAAGGACAGCCACAACTTCTAAACCCCAGCTACAACATTTCTGACCAAAAAAGATTTTGTTTTTGGTCTCTTCTGTGACCTAATCAGCTATGAACTGTGCACTTGCCATATCTAGGAGAACAACTTCATGTATGTTCATGTAGCAGCTACAGTCAGATTTACTTGGCTTTTAGAGAAATGGGTATTTAGGAGGCAGGGAAGTTCTCATACAGATGCGATCAAGGGGCATTAGGGGAAATGAAAAATCGAACTTGGATGTACAAAACTGCAAAAGAACCTTTTAATGTCTCAGCGCTACTGTCAATGTCCATACTCAGTACAGTTTGAATATATCTTCTTAACTTCTTTCTTTTCCCGTGTGTGTGTGTGTGTGTGTGTGTGTGTGCGTGTGTGTGTGTTTTACAGCACGCTCTCAGACTCATGGCATTCGGACAAATCTACAAGGTGTTGGAGATGGAGCCTCTTCCCTCAAACAAACCATCACAAAAATACCCCTGGTCTGATAAAGAAGGTGTGTATACCTGTATGACTGCCTGTCTGCGCTGTCTACTTCAACATATCTGTCTGTCTTTGGCTGTCTGTTTATGCTCTCTCTGTATGTATCTATTTAACACACTGTGTGAAGACTTGTCTTTTTGGGTCTGTCAGCGTTACTGACTCCAGTTATCAGAGTCACACATGACGTGACCTTTGGTTTTTCTACACACCAGCACTGACAGGACTGTCAATACTGCTGACTTGTTAAACATCACAAAAACGATGAGATATGATGTTTTTTGATATTTTTCCTCCCTTTTTTTGTTGTATTTTTTTTCAGTGTCAGCTTCAGTTAAGTCTTGTTAACTTGCAAATGCTTTATACTGAGATGTTTCTGTTTTTGTTCACACAAGAGAAAGTTGGCAGATCTTCAAAGCGACTTTCAAGGAAAACCGACTTGAGCCTTTATGGTTCCTCATGAGTCTGACATGGATAATTGCCAGAGCATTTACAGATTACAGCGCATGTAGGAAAGGAGCTTATATGTCTTCCTCGTTGTTTGACTGTTTGTTGCTCTGCCTGTCTGCCCTGTTTATTTTGTCTGCTAGTTTATCCATCTTTATGCTTGTCCTCATATATTGCTTGTTTTCTACCTTCCCCTTTCTCTCCGTCCCACACAGGTGGTTTTGGTGTGTGTTCACATAAACATCTCTTGTAGTTGGTGATTGATTAGCATCCCTCCTCACCTTCTGTGTCTCCCCCTCTTACTGTTTTCCAGGATTAGGTTTGAAGAGGCCGTACGAGGATGGAACGATGGATGACAAGGACCTCATCAAGAAAATGAAGAGGAATCTGAGGAAAGGTACAAGAAGAAAGGAGGAAAGAAAGGCGATGGCGTCAAGATATTTACTGCTTATTCACCCCAATCCATTTTAAAAACAGAAAGAAAGGAAATGCAAGGATGAGAATAAATACATTTTTTAAAGTTTCCTTTCCAAAGCACTGAAAATGAAGCTGCCCAATGCCTCAGCCAAGCTTCTCTTCCCATTGTCTCCGTTTTCTTTGCTTTTTTTCCCTGTCTGCTTTTCTCCCTTCCATCTTTCTTCCATCCTGTGGAGGCAAATCAATAGTATTGATTGTTCACATTTTAGTAGGCCACCCAACCATCCCCAGCTCTTTCTTCATACAAGTAGAAGATGAACCACCACTAATGGAGACAGAGAGGCATTTTTAGATATCGGCAAACCAGAGCAAAGTGATTGAAAGAGAGAGAAAATAGAGAAGCACCTTTATTCATCATGAAAACAACCAGCAAGGGAGCGAAGAACCTTAAGAAAACATGATTTATTACCTACGGTATCTCCAAAATGGCCCAGTCTGTCCTATTCCTACTGGATAACTGCTACATCCCCTACCAACATTTATTAAATATATCCTAATATGCTCTAATTCTCCTTTAACTATATCTCTCCCCATTTTTCTGCATTAGTCCTAGACAGTAAAGCCATAGACTCCAACCAGCCAATGAATGCCCTGATGCGGTTGAACCAGATCCGGCCGGGGCTGCAGTATCGCCTGCTGTCCCAGTCGGGCCCGGTTCACGCTCCGGTCTTCACCATGTCTGTGGATCTGGACGGAACCGTTTACGAAGCATCGGGATCCTCCAAGAAGACCGCTAAGCTCCACGTCGCCGTCAAGGTAAGACAGAAAATGAAGTTTAGTAGGTGGGTCTTATTATGTTGTTTACATTATTGGGATGTATACAGGACAGCAAAATGATAAAAGACACACAATTATGTAAAAGAGACATGATTATTTCTTTTTTGGCTACCTGAAGAACTTTCGGAGCTCCAGCCGCAGCCAAACCTGTGTGTATCTATACAAATGTTTTGTCTGTGCGTGTGTGCGTGTGTTCGTGTGTTAGGAAGGATGGAGGTGGGCAAATCCATGTAATCCCAAAGTGGTTGTGAACAAAGAGGCTCTCCAGAGCACAGAGCCGGGATAATCCGCGATACGCTCCATTCCCATAAAAGGCTCTTTCTGCCCATCTCGCTCCCCCTTTTGCATTCTCCTCCTCACTCACTTTCTTTCTCTCTCTCCTGTACTCACCTTCTGATCTCCCCCTCCCTCCCTGTGTTTCTCCCCCTCAGTTTCTCTCAATGTAAACAGTCATCCATTTGGGTCAAAAAATTGTCATTTTCTTTTTCTTTTCTGCCTACATTATTGATTAATGAATGAATGAATCACTTTGCTGCTCTCTGCGCTGACATGTAGTAGGCTCATGTGGCTCTTTATGTACGTAATGTTTTTATTGTAACCATTGTGTGAGTATGGCTCAACTTTATTATGTTAGGACGTGCTTTAGGCTGCAGTATTGCTACAGTAGGCTGCAGTATTGCTGCTTCTGGACTTATACTTTGTTGAACTGTAGTTATTTAGACTGCCACAAAAGCTTTTTTGGTTGTTTTCTATTCATAATTCCCTGGGTAGCAGACTGTGCCTTTGTGGTTGATGATGCTGATCATTTCGAAACACACACAGAGGAACATTAAGGTATCAGTGTGAAACTGTTTTCATATTGTAAAATCTATCTCATCAGATTTAGTGAGCTTGTTGAAAAGAAAATAGAAAAGAAATTATGTAAGATGTTACCCGGTTAACTGAGGACATTGTCATTTAAAATCTGGCTAGATTTTACAAGGACACCTCTGGATCTTCTACCGTACTTGTAGTCTGCAACTTAAAGTTCAGAATTTCAGATTTATCAGGGTTTCTGCACCGTCTTAAAAAGTCTTAAAAAGTCTAAAATTTAACAATCTCAATTTTCTTAAATATATATCCATATTTTGCATATAGGTCTTAAATTACATTTAGTTAGGTCTTAAATGTGTATGTTAATTTATCGCTTCCGTCGTCACCTTTTTTTTGTTTTGTTCTGGGGAAATGTGTTGGTAATATTCAGCTAGTTCTGTTGTCTTTCTTTCTGAAGTAACCAGGAACGTTTGGAGGAACCATCTTCGGCTCAACTACGACGTTAAAAGCAGTGTTGCTTTGGACTTTGAACACCGTTGCTAAACATTTTGGCAACAGATTTGGATGTAAAAAGTTTGTTATATTTGAACGTAATTCTCGGACCGCACTTTTCCTTACTTTTCGAACTTCGTGTAGGTCTTTAATTTTCAAATTGGTCTTAAAAAGTCTCTACTTGTTCAAACCTGCAGAAACCCTATTTATACCTTCTTGCTTTTGAGTGTAACCCTACTTTTGGTCTCACTGTCACTATCACTGTCACTCACTATCTTTAGTGTCTCTTATTTGCCATTTGTCTGCTCTTAACTGTATCATCATCTTCCCTATTTAGGTTCTCCAGGCAATGGGCTACCCGACAGGTTTCGACTCAGACCTGGACCCCATGAGTTCCGACGAAAAGTCGGACGGCGAGGGGAAGAGCGAGACATCATCACACACTAGCAATAACCCAACACACTCCTCGGACAGTTCCAACACACTGGAGGTGAGGAAACATGTTGTGTGAAGTCATAGGTGTACATTTTTTTAATTTGAAGTGGTTAAGAATTTGACATTTACTGTGGTTCAAGGACCTAAAATGTATCCAAACTGTCCACTGTGCACTTACGAATAAAGCTACAAAGATGTTTTTAAATAAATGAATGATTATTGATCTTTTCACTACCCAGGTGCGAACTCAGGGTCCCATATTGACGGCGAGTGGGAAGAACCCCGTCATGGAGCTAAACGAAAAAAGACGAGGCCTCAAATACGAACTCATCTCTGAAAGTGGAGGCAGCCATGACAAACGCTTTGTTATGGAGGTGAGAGCCCAACCTGCCACACTTTGCCTCCTGTCATCTTTCAAGCTGTCCCTTTTAGTATATATGCAATATAATATAATATATGTATAATATATGATTTCTATATCTATATATCTATATCTATAGATAGATAGAGATAGAGATATAGATAGATATATATTTTATTTATTTGAAAACTGAGACTAAGCCACACACACAAACACAGAAACCGGCTGACCACCGGTAAAGTCAATCACTCAACCTGGTTCCTGCAGCAGGTCTGTTCTCTGTGGGATGTGTTGTTTTCCGACATGCCTGGCTGCTCCATCGCTCTGCTGATTGATTAGCAGGCCTGCTTGACAGCAGGGCATCGCTAAACAAGCTGTCCTGTTCAGCCAGACTCGCTGGCTGAGTTACTGATGACTGATAAGTGTATTTGTGTGTGTGTGTGTGTGTGTGTGTGTGCACGCACATCAGGTGGAGGTCGATGGGCAGAAGTTTCGTGGGGCAGGCCCCAACAAAAAAGTAGCAAAGGCCAGCGCTGCTTTGGCAGCTCTGGAAAAACTCTTCTCTGGTCCCAATGCAGCTGCAAACAAGAAGAAAAAGATATTGCCTCAGGTACGGAGACATGTATACAGTACATACCAGACACAGACGGCAGTCTGGGCAGCATGCATGCACCCACACACACATAATGAAACCACATACATCACACAGTAGTAATCTGTTTTCCTTGACAGCCAAACTGTCAGTGCAGACTTAAGCATCTTTTCTGATCAGTATCAGCTCTGTTCTGCCATGTAGCAATTTGTCCACTTTGTTCACGTGTCAGTAATCAATAACACCGCATTTAACAAGTGTCTAATCAGCTCAATACTTCACACCTGTCAGGTCATCCCTCTTCTACTTATTTCGTCAATGAGTCGAGCGAATAGATTTGGCCCATTATGCATTAAGATTTCGTCTTGGATTGTATGTGTGCTTTAATGCCTCATTTCTGTGCAGCATTTTTACCCAGACACAGGAATACTGTGTGTACCTCTGCAGCTTGAATGTTTGAGACACACTAAACATGTAATATGTGCTGTGTTCAGACTAAAGGAGCCCTGGCCGCGGCAGCAGCAGCCTCAGCAGTAGCAGCTCAGGTAGCCAGAGGACGAGGAAGAGCAGCACTCGCCAGAGGAGCCTTCGTCAGTGCAGCTGCACCTGGATACGTCACACCAGGTACATCTTTAGGGCAGGTGTGGGTCAGTTTAGTCTTTTAGAATTTGTGTTCTAAACAGTATTTCCACCCTTCAACTGTATTGGAAATATTCAGAAATACTTTCAGAAACACCCTATAGCAACAAGCTGTACAGGGGACAGTAGTAACATTGGTGTACTGTGTTCTGAGAGTTCAGTGATGGACAGCATTTACAGTAAATCATGCAGAAAATCAAAATTCTGTGAATTAACTTTTAGTTTCGCGCATTCAGGTTCAGGTTGATCCTGTAAGTAAGGAGTGTAGCTTCTTCTCGGGTCTCTTTCACTGAATGCACAGCTGTCTATTAAAGTGCTGCATGGCCAAAAAACACTAATCTTAACTTACTAAAGAGGTTGAAAATGCAAGTGGGAATTAAACAAGCCTGCAATTGATTTTGACCCTGAAACCTCTTCCCCAACAGGCTTCGGGACACCGTATGGCTACAGCCCAGCTGCAGCAGCTGCTCCTGCATACGGTACGTGCTCCTCTCTTTCCCTTGCCTATAACCTTCCTTTGGCTTCTCTCCTCCCTAACCAAACATGCCATAACTGCTAACATCCAGCTCTTCTTCACTTCTTTTTGCTTCAGTTTTGTGAAAGTTATTTAGAACTTGATCCCTTTTCTAATCCCATTTTTAGGGTTTGGCACTGAATTTCCAGTCATAATTAAATAAGCTTAAACCTCTTTGTCCCGTGCTCCAAGCAAATCTGTCTGTACTTTGGCTAATTGTCCCCTCAACACTTGTTTGTTAATCTGCTTGTTGTCACTCCCTCAGCTTGTATGGTTGGATCACCACTCTGTCACTAAAGAGCTGATTTCAGTCTCATAACTGTGATAATACACACACCTGCACTTACATTCCTAGAACAGCCGTCTATCTAACCTCACAAGCTCTCCTGGATCTATATTAACCCCACACACGCTGCCTCTGCTGTCTTCGTTTTCTTATATGTTTAGTTAGATTAGTAGGACTCATAGTGTGAGCTCCTCAATTTACCCTCCGTTATTTAAGACAGGATGGCGGGGAGGCTTTGCCACTGCAGCGCTGTTCCTGTCATGTTACCACTGCTGTCCGCACTGGGCTCTCTCAGGAATGATAGTAATCTATACTAGCCCCTGACCTTAAAAAACATGGGTAGCTATACGTCCATGTGTCAAACACAGTCATATTTACCTCAACAGACTCAGCCTTGTGTAGTGTGTGCACGCATGTAGCATTGGGAGGCTTTTCTGTTCATCCTACAGCTAGGGGCTTGAATGGGTCTTATGTGAGAAGAGAAACTGGTCAGGGGGCCCCAGGCAGACGTTCAGTACCCCCCTGAGACCCCACCAGCCCTGAATATAAAGTAAGCCTTAGTTTTTCTAGTTATGGTGGAGCAGGAAACGCTGCATTTATTTGAGGTGTTTAGTTTCAGTTCCTGGCATCCACACGTTTTTCACATATGATTGCGACCAGGGCGCTAACAGAAATACTCAATTACTTTTTTATTATTTTATACTTCTTATTTTTGAGGTTTTTCCATGGCCATAACATTCAGAATATTTGAGAGAGTGTTCATCTCTGCCCCGTTAGTCATCATTACATGTCACGTATCCCGGTGGGCGAACTTGGCGAGGTCAGCTGGCCCTGAGCTGTAACCTCCCACAAGTAGGTAGGAAGTCAGGTTCAGTTCAGGTTAGTTGAAAAAGAAAAGACAGAAATGAAAACTAGAATCTCTACAGAATATTAGATTCACCTGGTGTTAAGGTGAGTCAAGGTGCAGTTGATCTGCAGATGAGGAGAAGAATAACAATGAGATACAGATTCTGGGCTGCAAGAACGTTTTTACACTGACAGTATTTAAAATATGAAATACTCTTTTACTGCCATTTATTGCCAGAATGAAAGGGAGAAAAGTCTTTGTTAGACCCCATTGTGGCTCACATTTCAATCAGAGGAGAGAAAAAAGGCACATGAAAACACTGATGACTCCTTTATCTTTGGGATGCAAAGCTTTCATCCTGTTTCCTGCTTTTTCACTGTGCTCTGGCAGTCAACACTGCTTTCGGGCTTTCTTCATTGGCAAACACTTAGAACAGTCTCAAGAGTGCTGCTGGGCTTGCTAGAACATTCTGTGGAGAACAGAATACAACATCATAGGACACAGAACATTATATAGGTTTTCATACTGCAAAACATAAAACATTAGATCAAGACAGTCATTTTATCATAGAACATAGGACATTATGTCATAGAACATAGGACATTATGTCATAGAACATAGGACATTATGACATAGAACATAGAACATTATACCATAGAACAGTCATTTTATCATAGAACATAGAACATTATATAATAAAAAGTAAATATATAATATAAAGTATATATTTGACAATACTTTTTAGAAATCTGTTTTCACTTTGACATTATAGAGCAACATTTTTTGTTTTGTTTATTTTTGTATGTTGACCATTTCATTAATAAAAGCAATAAAATGGGAAAACAATTAAGGGGTGAATACTATTTATAGGCACTGTATATCATAGAACATATAACATAATTATATCTTGTTAAAAAGAACAGTAGATCATAAGAAAACAGAACATTGTATCATAGAACACTACCCATTACATCCCTAGGTCATTGTACCGTAGAACACAGAACATATTATCATAGAACAGAGCGAACAAAGCCCTTTGAGACCCATTCCTTTCACATCACAGGACAATAAAAACAACTATCTCTCCTGCTCGACCATTTCTTTTGAAGGATTATTCCAGTTCATTACAACTCGGGTCCTAAATTTTTATGTTTTGCTGTCATTCATATCCATAATAACAACAGTGTACTCAATTTAGCTGCTGAGATCTGCTAATGTGGTGACAATGCGAAACAAATGATTAGCCAACTCGTGAAAGAAAAAGCACAGGCAAACATTTCAGTTTTAAGCTTTGCTGCTGTGCTTGACCGCTCATACTTCAGACGTTTCCGTAGCAGTCACCATTTTCCCACATCTCAGCTTGACGAGTACAATGTTTGTAAAGGAAAGATTGAGACGTAAGACCCCAGTTCTGATAAACCGAAGTCAATCGATACCTCCGATCATTTGTTTTCTTCTCTTTAACTCTGAGTCTGTCTCCTTCTCGGTTCCTCTAACCACCGATGAGAGTGTCACATTCTTGCTTGTTCTCACACACTTACACTCCCCCCTTTGGGAGCCTTGTTTGTGCAGTGCGAGGGGTGTTTGGCCGTAGATGTAGCGTAGTGTGCAGTGTAGTGAGCAGAGAACAACATGGTTATTTGTTGCCCTGGACTCATGCAGAGCTGTGCTCTTCTCATGTCTCCCCTCTAGGTTTGCCCAAGAGAATGCTTCTGTTGCCTGTCATGAAAGTGCCCGCCTACCCCGTCCCCCACTACCACTTCTTTTAGCACAAGAGACACACATACCAGACGCTTTTCCATACATACCAAACACCTTTTCATAGATACCAAAAGATTTTTCCAAACCGTACAATTACAATACGCTTTTTTCTAGAAGGGAAACTCAGTCGATTTTTTTCTACAATATCAGTGACCGGGAAAGGATTAAGGACTCAAGCTGAAGATTTATTAAAGCGCTTTTTTGCTTTTTGTTTTGTTTTATTACTGTTTCAGAAACTTTTATGAAAACAATACTGCAGGTTTAAGTTCTTAAGAGATTAACAAAAACTTGAAGGATTTGTACTGTGAATTGTGACCTCATTCTCTTGAGTCTATATCAGCCTTTTGTTTTTATTGTGTTTAGTCTTTGTAGGAAGACAATAGCCTTTGCAACATGACACACACAGCACACATTCTCTGTATAAAAAAAGAAAATAATGTGAGCTGTGTGAAGGATGTATAGGAATAAATAAATAACAATGTTGAAAAAATGAATAAAGTTTATCTCATATGAAAGCTGAACACTGCCTGGTGTTTATCTGGTATATCAGCTGATGAAGTAATCCCCACTTTGGTTTGTTTTGATTTGGTTTCCACTTATGTCACTTAACATGTGGAAAGATCTGCCCACTCATTCGGCATTCAACCTGCATATGATACTGTGCCCTAAACGTACATTTACCTTAAATATTCCACCCTCATGCACGCACACAGGTTGAATTTCAATCTCTCCTTGTACTTCTGTGCATCTCGTTTCATCCTTTTGACCCTCAGCTTATAGAAATTCAGAGAGAAAGGCAAGGAGACTAAGGGTGAATTTAGAAAGCTCTTTTCAGATCCCGCATCTTGCATTCAGCTGCACGATCTCATTACCTGAATTGGATTAATAATTGGCAGGTTTCCCAAAGCTATCAGAGGTATCGCCTGAAGTATATATGAAGATGAACATAGGCCAAGCGCAGCCTCTTGGCAGCAGCACTCCCAGAGCTCAGTACATTCAAATGGCCCAAAAGACAAAACATTTTACTTTTACATAGACTTCATCTAAATCCCTGTATTTTCTTTCCTTGGCAGAGGTTAGTGTCACTGTTTAACATGTCCAATGCAAACATCTCCTGTGGTGCACAGCAGTCAAAACAATATGGATCGAATCCCAACCTCACTGTCAATTTGTTTAATGTTTCGATTGTTCGATTATTTTACTACATACATGTGCTGTATTTATGGGTTGTTTCGTTTTCTTCTCACATCTTTGCTCAGCTTTCAAACAAGGATCACCAACAGAGCCGTTAAACCTTGGGCTCAAAACTATCCTTCCAGCTAGATTTAAAGATTTGCTGTGAGGATCACAGGTACAAATAAAAAATAAATGGATAAAAGTCTAAGGGGAACTCGGATTAAAAAAAAAAAAGAAGGGTACAGAAAAGAAAATATACTATAGTTTGTTCCATCAACATGCTGGTTAATGCTGTGCCAGTTATACGGTCACTTCAACACATCTTGGTCATCTAACCAGCGAGAGATAACCCACCGATGATGTCTCCATGGTTACAGCTGTGAGACGCAGCCATTGGATGAGAGGACCCAATATCTAGTCCAATGGTTGGTTTAGCTCTATTGAGGTTTTGTAAAACCTTTCCACTGATATTTGTCTGACATCACCAAAGCTCTACTTCAGTCTCACACGGTTGAAGATTCTTTTTTATTTTTCACATGTTGCATTCTGTGTCTATTTTCTGTTGTTTCTTTTCTGTTCAAGGTTGAATTCTTTGTTCAGAGCTGCAGAAAGTGTACACTGTCGACTGATCTCATTCTCAGTATTTAATGTACAACAACAATCTTTGATGTACGATTTGTTATCAGGCTTTTCGTTCCGCCCCTACTGAATCTTCATGGCCAGAATAGCTGTAAAGTATTGAAAGTTTGGTTCAGCATTTAGAGAAATAAACTTCTTGGCTCTCTTGCCAAGAGTTAGAGGCAAAGATTCTTAACACTCACATGTCTGTACACTAAACACTAAGCTTACAGACAGTAGCCGATTAGTGTAGCTTAGCATAAAACCTGGAACATGGGGAACACCTTGCGGAGCAACGATGTGCTGATACGCTGATTTTCTTACCTTCAGGCAGAGTCAGGCTGTTTTCCTCCAGCTTTTGTCTTTATGTCCAACTAAGCTAACCCGCTCATGGTTCCAATTAATTGAAGATACAAGGATGGTAACAATCTTGTCTCATTTTATTTATTCATCCATCGTCTGCCCTGGGGGCGGGTTGGCGCCAAACACGGTAGTCCAAAATGTCCTCCCCTCCTGGGGCATCCGGAGGTGTTCCAAAGCCAGAGCTTGGCAGGGAAAGTCATGTACACAATGTGCTTGGCGCGACCTCATGAGAACACCAATGCTGAGCTCCTTTCTCCGTTGCTGAAACTGCAGTCTCATTCTTTTTGTCATTACCTGCAGCTCATGGGGTCAGATTGTGGGTTGGAACGTAGATGGACTGGTATAACAAGATATTTGCCTTCTGGATCAGCTCCCTCTTCACCACAACAATCCAGTACGATGCTCGCAATACTGCCAACGATGCATCAGTCCTGCTGATCTCATGCTCTATATTATTCTCAATGAACAACAATAATAGGTTGATTGTTCCCTAGGAGTTTGGAGTGAGATGCTGCCCCAAGTTAAGGAGTATTTTATTCATGTATACCAACCCCTTAAGGCCTTAGACCCCCTTTAATCCCTGAAAAGAAATGGTAGAAAACATCAGGAGGAGCATCAGATAAGGGATCCCTTTTCCAGGTTGGAAAAAAATACAGCAAAAACTACATTCTTCTCAATGACCTCTTGATGAGAAACCAACAAAGTGTATTTAACGAAATGTTACTCCTTTAATTCACTCCTCCGGCCACTCTTACACAGGCAAGTTTGTTATGTACCTGCTATTAATGCCACCCGTGCGATAATCTTTTTACTGGAACATTTCCAAGAGCTGCTGGAGAGGATGTTGACAACCTTCAAGGGGACTTGAAGTCAACTTGTCATAAAAAACAAACAATGGATTTCTTTGTGCTATAGAATTGCCCTTCACATGGTTGTGTCCTGTGGAAGTGTCCTTCACAGGCATTACATCTTTGTCATGTTGTTGTCAAAGAAGTAAAGAATGTATTGAAGCCTCACATTGTGTTTATAGTAATCACTGCTGCTCTCTTTGTCTCTCCGTCTTGCTGCAGGTGGTCTTTTCATTGACAATCCCTTCTACCAGCCACGGACCATCGCTCCTTTTATCATTCACCTGGGTCCCCAGGATCTCTTCTCTGACTTCTAGAGGCAGCAGGTTGTTTTGGATCCTCACTCTTACCTGTCGTGCATAAGCGGGACACCTGTTTTTTTTCCGTCCTTCTGAGCGGGCCATCTTTCTACACAGGTGACGGACTCACAGATCCAAAACTGTTTTTGGTTTGGAAGACGTCGTCTCGCCTACTGACCCAGAGGCTCAAAGCTCCTCTCTCTGTTTTCTCCTCCTCTCTCGGCCCAGATTTATCACTTCAGAGGGGAGTAACTTTACACAAAGCAATACTCGGATTTTACGAGAAACGTTCGGCTGCGACTGCGCGAGTATGGCTCGAACGTTTGGTCTTTCTTATAGCAATACACCTGAGCTCCTCTCTTCAAGCTTACTTTACTTGAGAAGATGTGAATGTCCGATTGGAGTTTGGCCCGACACAGCATTGCAATAGCTCATTCTGATTGTATATTCATTGTATGTGTGCGTACGTGTGGCTATAACATGACTATAAACACATATATGTATGGTGTATGTTTCTATAACGACGTGTTGACAATAATATTACTATATGATGATGTATTTATGTAAATATTCTATAAATATAACTATTGTTGGTATAAATTATTTTAGGATTATAAAGTGAGATGTAACTGTAATATCACAGTATAGCTTTCTTCCAATTTTATATACACTGAGCAATTGAAGCTAGTTCTAGGAGATGCAATATTATCTTTGGTATTCCTATTAACCTGTGCTGTTAGAATAACGATGCTTCCTTCCTTCCTTTTCTTCAACCTTTCCTTCTATCTTTGATGTCTCTCTGAGCCTTTCTGAGCACGCTCTCTGCTGCCCGAGGTTTGTTTACGTGGCCCCCGGACCAGAGGTGCTCTCTACTGAACACACTCATCACCTAATCACACTCTTTTCCTGTCAGAAAGCACATTTTCTATAGTCTCACTGCTGGCAGGGAATACTGTTGTTACAAATACAGTACTGTATGTGTGTAGTATGTGTACACTCTCCTCCCTCCACGATCGAAGCACCCATCAACGCTGAACAATCATCGGCTCTGTCCCGCTCCCTCGGGGGACCAAAAGCACAGCTTTTTTTTTTCTCACACCCATTACTAAAACACGCATTCACACACACCCCTCCCTCCCTCCCTCCCCCTACGTTCCTGCGGTGACTCTCCGCTGTATGGACATGATGCTGCTGTTGGCAGAGGCGGCTTTGTTACACAACGGGACAGACGGAGCACGAACTACTGGCCAACTAATTATAGTTATTACCCCGCAAAAGTCTTCAGAAGTGGGAGCTTGAATTGGATTTATATGTGTGTTGACAGCAGGGTTTTAGGAACAGGCAATGGCATGGATTGGGGGTTGGGCCATTGGTCAGAGAGAGAAGACATGGGGGGAGCTGAGGTGGATTGAGGAAGTTTCAGCCCTGATGCCAGAAGCCTCATTATCATAATCAACCACAGCAATCGCTGGTGTCAAGTTACAGTACATCAAAATGAGTACAATGAGTTTCATGCAGCTGGCTTAATGTGTTCAAATTTTTGAAAAAGGACAGCGCGGGAATCAGATCGGTATTCAGTATCGCGGATGAACTAAGTCGAGGGGTTGGGTTGACAAAGATGAATAGGTTTATTCTTGGCTTCAGCCACGCAGACGCCTGTCAGTCAAGCAAAGAACTGCAGAACTTCTTCGGAAGACTTGATGTGCTTTTAATTGAACCATTTCAGGAGGCCAGATTAGCTTTTGGGAGAATAAGATCTCCTGTTGACTTTGTGTTTGGTGAAGGTGCTCGGGTCTTTTTGAAAGATTTAAAGCCAGAAGTCACAGGTCAGATAGTTGTCCTGCCCAGGAGAGATTAGAAGAGGGAATTTTGTGTTGTTGGTCATCATTAGTACCCTGCAAATAGCTGTAAATTTCTTCGTAGTAGTTGTCTGTGTAGTGGTAGTGTTATAGCTCACTGCAGGTAGTTAGTAGACTGAGAGCAGAGATATTCCATTAAACCCTTGTTGGAGCCAAACACACGTGACAACAACGTACACACTGAGACAGCTGTCACGGCATACACAGCGTCTCGGTTACATGCACTCAAAAGCTCTTGATCAGTTTTTTATTTTCTATCTTCATCCTTTAATAGATACGAGGTGTCAGTCAGCGGGGCCGAATCAAACAGACTGTTCATCAAAAGGCTTTGATTCTCCTCACGCCCGCCCTTCATCCATGTGGTTTGATGTTGTGTGTTTGTTCCGGCTTTGATTCGACAAAAGCGACGTCTGACAAAGAGGCAACAGACCGAGGCCACGGAGCCCATTTTTCAAGACAATAAGTCAAATTAGAGTGAGATTTTGTGACAGCGCCGAGCCGACGGTGGCGATTGACAAATTTTTAATGCCACCAAGCTGTGATGGTGAGATCGGAGGTAAACTGAAGGAGGTTTTGGGGATATAATCTAGTTGCGCTTTATGTTTTGAAGCTTGAAGCTGTGCAGCTAACACACACTCACACACACATAATAAAGTTTAAACAGTTGGCTCCTGAAGTTCAACGACTGGTTATAGTTCACCTACATATGGCAGGTCTATTCAACCAGCAGCCCGCTGGTCATATCGGGGCTGGAAGCAACCACCAATTTCTTCTACATTAATTTGCTTTTGTTTAAAATTTTTGAAAAGATTCTCTAAAAAAGCTTTTAAATAGGCTGATGGAAATGTCTAGCTAATTTTTTTATTTTAAGGAGACCTATTATGCTTTTTAGTTTTTTCCTTTCCTTCAGTGTTTTATATAAACTATTGTGCGTGTAAAAGATCTTGAAGCTTGAAAAGGTCATAGTCCGCACCAACAGAAGCTCCTCTTTTCCCACATTTGCGTACTTTCAAATGGGGTCAGGCGTGTGTGAACTGACCAATCAGAGGAGGCTGGGTATTCAGGAGGGGGGGTGGGGTCTTAAAGAGACAGGTCCTGGGTCTCAGATAGAGGGGGAACTGGACAGTTTGAGAAATTTGATCTGTGTTTTGAGCACTAAAGTTGCAAACCTGTTGAAGTGGTGACCCAAAGTGAAATGAGCAACCTGAAAATGCACAATATGTCTCCTTTAAAATCTGGCCCAGTTGAATTGAACAGCCCAGCCATATGTTATCTGCAATGCCCAAGGGAAATGTCTATAACGTTTGTGTTAAACAGTCATAAAACCTTCATAAATTAGAGGTTTTACTGGCTTTTTTTTATTTTTAAGAACCTGAAGCAAATGCCACTCTACACACATTTCACCTGCTAATCTTTGTTTACACATGAGAACCATAACCGTCAGGAATTTACAGTACAAATTCGCGCCCGGATCGTCTTACTTCAACATGCAGCAGCGTTAACACGCTAATATGTCCCGCAGAAACTAGATCCATCCATGTTTATTAACCATAGATCTTTAGAGTACGTGTCTAGACCTGGTGGTGGATTTCGTCTCGTCTCTAAAAAGTTTCCCTCGCTTCGCGCTGACTTTTTCATCCTCATGTGGAATTCACAGGGAGGTGAATAACTTGGGGCTTGACTGTGCGGAAACAGACCTCCTCTATCAGCTAAGAATTTCTCCTAATTTCCCCTCTGCCCTCTCTCTCTCTTTCTGGCTCTCTCTCTCTCTCTCGCTGCCCTTGTCCTCTCTGTCCAGATGGTCCACATTAATAAGGCAGACAGTCATACCTCAGTGAGCAACCTTTTCATTTCCCCTCAGACTGAGCAGACACGCAGGAGGAGTCACCCTGACTGCTGGCCCCGTCCTCTTGGTCCGCTGGTCTGGATGAAGGTGGTCAGAGGCAGGGTGGCAGTCCAACACTGCGCAGTCTCCTGAGTAGGCGGAGGTTTTTTTCCACGCGTGTGTTTCTTGTCAGTGTCTAGAGCTTTTGATCATCTGTTTGTGAATGTATCGATAAGATTAGATGAAAAAACATATACTCTTATTATCTAAACCATTTGTCTAAAAGGGATTATCAAAGGAAGAAGAAAAAAATGTATCCCATAGTCTTGTTCTTTAAAAGTGTATATTTCATGATGATGATGATGAGAATGAGAATCAAAGAGGAACATGAAACTAATGCTGCACGATATAAAATAAAGCTTTATTTAGTACACGTGGAAATGGAAGGGAGACACAACCAGGAAGATAAAACCAGCCATACTCCGATAAGAATGTCCCCGTTGTGGAAAACATAACGGTGACAAGTTTTTTTCTCCTGAGGAAACACATTCATCGCAGCCCAGTCTGAAGGCTCGGACAGGCCGGCGTCCGCACGGATGATTTTTTTCTAGAGAGTAACAGTTGTTTGTGCCGGACTCATGGGCCCACAGAGTTTTTTGATGGATGTTCTTCCTGCTCCGGTGTTCCCCAGAAATGTCTCTGAAGGGGGGGGAAACGCACACACCCTAACCCTCCCCCGAACACTGCCTCTCAGTGGGCAACTACACCTGTAAATCTAAAGAAGCACAAAAACGCACACGAGCAATACACCCACACGTCGTTCTCAGGGCCACCTGACACACACACACACACGCGTATGCAAGTAGATCAACACATACGCACGCACACACACAAGCAAGCGCACATGTCATCATAGATGTAAATATTTCAGCGTTCACAGTTGAGCACATTGAGACAGCATGGCATCCTTCGCTCAGTGGTTTGTATATTACACATTAAGACTGTACTGTATGTAGTGAGAGTCACACAAGTGGTTGTAGGCCTTGTTTGTACTTTAGGATTTGAGCCATTTATAGCTGAGAAAACACACACACCCCACCTCCCACGTCTGTTATCTTGGTGCTTCATAATGGGCCCGTCTGTAGCACTGTACATAATGGGTTTTACTTTGAAGTTCTCCTGTTTGGAGGAGCAGCAGCTACCCGCGAATGACTCGAGCTTCGCCGTCAGGGGAGAAGAGGGAGGGGTGCTGTCACCGGGAAAAAAAAAAAATTTGGCACCAAAAGCGGGAGCTTCGTCTGTTTTAGATGCTGCAATATGTTCAGTAGCTAAAGGGTTGTGGGCGCTTTCGATGCCAGGTAACGTCAGGTTTTTTTTTTTCCGAGCCTGGCTCCCCTAAGGCACCACTTCATCCTCCTGCCAGGTCAAAGGTCAAAAAGTAAAAAAACGAGCGATGCAGAGATGATTTTTCATAAACGGGTTCTGGTTTGTTTCCGTAAGATGGGAATTTATCCAGACGCCAAAGACTTTGAAGCCTTTGTTGAGCAAAGCCCGATCATCCCGACAGTCTCAGAAGTGAGAAAGCATTCGGGAGGGTGTGATCTGATTTTCGCCGTCTAGACAGTTATGAAATGTCAGGTAAAAAAGAAGGAAGAGCTCTCCTGAGTGTTTCATGCACCCTCTGGAGGGAAACTGTGTTGCTCGTTGTTGCATTAGCGCTTAAAGTTTTTTGGGGGGGTTGAGTCTGGGAGGGAGTGCTAAATTTGTCTGGGAGGCAGAGGGAGAGGAGGTGCGGAGAGAGAAGACGAGTCCATCTCTGAAGTCTGCAGAGCGGCAGAAATAGATCCGGGATCGCGTTTTGACGCGCGAGGAAAAAGCTAACCAGACCTACTGCGGAACGGATCGTCTTCTCTGGGTGTGTGCGCATGAGTGTCATGGGGGAAATGTGTGTGTTTGTGTGTTTTGTCTGGCAAGCACACAAACCGGAAGGGGGTTGGAAGCTATCACACACACACACACACACACACACACACACACACACACAATATTGCAGTCCCATTGAGCATGTCGTTGCATACTTCCTGATCACGGTCCACTGATTGTTTAAGTCCAATATCCTCCTGATAAATGATCAAAGCATTTTGGTTGGGAATGTACACTGTCGTTATAGTGATTGTAGATTAGAATGTATTTACTCATAGAGAGAGTAAACTTGCTTTTTTGTAGAGAAGCATATATACAGAATATATATGGATACATACATATATATACATATCTATATATCTTTTGAGCTACTTGTGTGTGAGAGTTGCTTTGGGCGCATCCACCCTGTTAGGATCCATATTTCTTTCCCCCTCAATCTTTTTTTTTTTTTGATAATGTTTTGACAAAAGTAGCGTCTTCTGAGTGCTGAGTGTTTACTTTTTCCTGTAAATATGATTTTTTTTTTTATTTTAATTTTATTTTTGACATAAAGGGGATTAAAAAGAAACGGTTATAAAGATGCCGCCCAAGAAACTACAACGTGATATCTGTCCACAGCATCTGTCTGATCCTTGAAATTATCAAAGTGAAATTGTGTGACGCGTAACGACAACGGGTGTCAGGGTGAGCAGAGGCCGACGACAACGAATGAGGAGGTCATCTGAACTCGCTGTATTGATTGTTTTGACTAGTAGCAACTTTCACGGCAGTGATGATCTGTGGTTGTCACTGTTTTTTGACATAATCTATGCTTGACGAACTGAAAATAAATTGGAGAAAGTGCTGAATCTCTACATGTGAGTATCCTTTTTCCTTTTGATGGTGTCAGGGTAAAAAAATGGAAACTGATGACCTGACTGAGTGACTCACTCTCAAGTCGAATGTACGCTGGAAGAAACGTGTGAAAGTGTAGATGAAAATCTTTCATGCAACATGAAAACAAACATTAAAGTGAAACTCTCGCCAAAAAGCAACCGAGGCTTTATTTGCGACTGAATATGAGTCAAACCTTCGTGTAAAAGCATATTAACGACGAAAGAGGCACTTTACTTTGAATACTTTAAATTTACTGTAGTTTTGTTTTTGGGCAAGCTAAATTTCAATGGAGTGCAGGGGCACTTTTAAGCTAGCATCAAAATCGCTATTTTAAAAACACTAAGAATGTTCGACACAACACGAAACTTTTGGCCAGAGTTTCACTTTAAGGGTGTGTCGTTTAAAGGCAAAGTACAACATTTTTGGAGGCCTGTGTATCTGTGAGCTGCTCCGAGCTATTCTTTTTCAACAGAACCTCCTACTCACAGCACAAAGTAGTGTTTGGGGTGACGTGTTTCAGAAATTTACCACTTTTAGCAGTAAGAAAGTCATATTCACTTACTTTTTGCCCACACCTTTGTGCAGGTGAGGCCCCTGGTGCGATCGCATCACTTTCAGCAGCTTTTATAACTGCGCTGTCCTCTTGAAGACTTTGTCAAATAAATCAGCCGTGATAAATCCAATCCCCTCTGTGATTATTTACTCATTTTCCATTGTTGATTTGGTTCCACCTTTTGAAAAGTCACATCATTACGGCCACATCCTGGCCCCTACAGTAACACCGGTGTCATCATGTCTTACTATAATCACATAGTCGACTTTATAGGCAATAATTGGCAAGTTTGTCTAAGACCGGTTTCATCACACAGCGGCTCAGCGAGCACAAGCTGTCAGTCATATTTACAGCGTCACCGCTGACGGCCGGGTCCGAGTATCCGGTGACATCTCCGGCAGTCAACGCCATCAGCACACAGCCACAGCTGCCAATCATCTGAGCAGAGCAGCGAGTGTGGAAAAAAAGAACAACTGGCGGGAAAAAAAAATTGCTTTTGTGTGAGAGACGGAGAGGATGAGGATTAAACTCTCTAGCCAGACAGTTATCCTGACAAATTAAACCCTGCTTAACAGATATCAGTGGATTGTGTCAAATGTGGGAGTACAGTCCACTTTTTGTTCACACATCCATTTATTCTTATTTTTTTACACTACAGTTTCTCAAAAAGCTTTGACAAAAATGGGGGCCACGAAGACAGATGTGTCAAAAAAATGGGAACGCAAAGCTGTTTACATGCCGACTCACAGCGACGTGGCGAATCCTGAACAATAAAACAAACCGTCTGGAGTAAAAAATACTTCTCTAAATGGAGCGTTTAGAAGAGGTGCAGGGAGGATAATCGTTCACTCTGTCCAGAAATGTGCCTACGATGAGAAACAAACAAGAGGAGCGGGGATATCAGATCACAGTTTGATGATAAAACTTCTTCTCGCTGTCGCATCACATTCCCTGATCGCACAGTTATGTACACACTAATCTGGAAAACAAATAAGACACAGTATACCAGAGCCATCTGCAGGCCCGGCCCAGATTCAGACACTGTAGGACAATTAATGACCTTGGACTGCATACAACTCCTCAGAATGACCAGGGTTATGTTTCAGATGCTGTGATGTGCTGCCCACAAATCAGATTAAGTTGACAGGACCTAATCCTTCCCTCCTGACACTGGACCTCAGCGTCTGTTTATAGGAAACAACAAGCTGGTGAAGATTTAAGGAGACCTATTAGCAAACGAAACCAGTGTCAATACAAGTCTACAGCTGTTTGAGCACACATACCTCGACAGTAACTTCATCTCTATCGTACTGTAACTATTAATGATCCAAGAAACGCACGAAAAACAGATAAACTAGCTAGATTATTTTAGTTGGCTAGCTAGCAAGCTAACTGCGCCAGTGATAAGCAAAAGACTCATCACTCCAAACAGTCACATATTTACCGAAAAGTATGACAGACTTTTCGGCAAATATGTGACTGTTTGGAGTTAAACTAAACGTGAAGACGGATAGCAGAGAAGTGAGTTATCACACGACCTGATTCTGCTCATTTGTGTCGACATTTTGGTACTTTTCTCGACGTGAAATCCGCGATGTCGCTAATTGCTGCGGATCAAGCTAGCTGTATTTATGCTACAAACAGCCGAGGGAGCCATTACGCTACATGCCTCTCAGGCCCAGAGGAGGTGAGTGTCTGATGTTTAAAAACAGGTTTCACTTTTACTTCTTTGTCTTGTGAAAGTAGTCGTGATAATTATGTGGGACAGAAACGTTATCAGCTGTTTTCAAGGTAGGTATGGTTTATTGTATTTCTTTATTTATGCTCTAAAAGTAAGCTAACAATCCTCCTGTAAGGTTTAGCTCATGTGCACCCGTTTGTCCCATGTAACAGTCAGCAGATAGAAACCTGAGATACAGACTTTAGTGTGCATATGGAATTCATAAACAATATAATGTAAAAAAATAATAATAATAATAAATCTGAAAAAAATATATAATATCAAAAAATATGCCCAAGAAATGTATGCAAATCCATCAAAACATCCAAGAATACAGACTTTCGACATACTTGTCAAGTAAGTTTCATTGATTTAGCCCTAAATTTTACTTTCAGGCTGTAAGTCTTTCAATTTAAATGTTAAACCTGTTGTAACACTTTATTTTTGCTGGAGTATTCACTCCACCACTCAGGCTATAATATTTGAATGACTGTAGAACAACAGGGCTTTTTCCCACCGAAAACATTTTGACATGTCACAGTAGGAGAAGCACAGGTGTAAACAATACAATGAATGATGGCTGAATTGGTTTAGCGGGCCTCAGGGTTCTGGTACTGTGTGCGCTGACTCACTGTCACTCAGTCACTGTGACCCCTGTGCTTTTCCTACCACAACAAGTCAACATGTCTGCTGTGAAAAAAGGTCCGTTACACTGTCATAAGCAAAACCAATCCAGGGCAAATAGTCAAACTTTTTCATGAAAGTAAACTTTGTCTAAATTCATGCAGAACTGCTTCATCTGCATGTGTATCAACATCAGGACGGGGTAAAGTCATATGCACGTCACAGAGAGACAAAGTCCCTTTCGGTTTCCCTTGTGGGACCTTATTTCGTCAAATACTTTTTTCTTATTCCGTTTGATTTGTGTCATGAGTCACACATGTGGTGTTTGTCAGTGTAAAAGATTATATTCCAAGTCAAGTCATAAAACGAATGAAATATAAGAACGGTCACCATAACCTGTGAAAAATAGTAGCGCTGCTCCTGTATGTTTGCAGCTCTCAAAACTGACAGACTCTCTTTCCACGGGAGTGCCGTTGGTCAGAGAGTTAGTGTGACTTCTGATCTTTTTTAGTACCTTTTCTCAGCCGAGTTGACGGCCGTGTTGGTGTTGGTGTTGGTGTTGGTGACATATGTTGAGTCAACCGTGGCGCATGACTTTGTTTCTTCTACACAGACTCAAGAGAGGGCCTAATATGGATCCCTGGGGGACCCCAGAGAGAGTCTCAAAAGGAAGTCCACCCTTTTCATTCACTCAAATAACATTTCACACTACGAACTGCTTGATCTGAGACATTTAGGGTGGAAAATCTGCAGCCAGACTTCAAGATTAGTTAATTAACAGAACTAAAGACCTTTTGAACATAGCAGATTGCGTTGATAGCAGAATAGTTCATTAAAGACACAGTCTGGATATTTAAAACATTTTTTTTTACCACTGGTAGCGCTGTGTCCCCAATTTTTTATTTAAAATAATAAACAGAGTATAAATATATTTTTGGTTTATTTCCAGGAAGACTCCACAGGGCACCTTGTAACAACCCCAGTTGTAATGACTCGAAAAACCAATTTATTTGGTTCTAATTAATCAAGAAATTCAGCTTCAGGGAGATTATATTCTTAAGTCAGAGCAGACCTTGGTTTGCTCCCTCACACTCAGTTTGACATAGTTGCCAAAAGCCCTATCTTCTTCACAACAAATTAAAAACTCATGCTAATTATAATTTTTTTTTTTCCAGGCGAGCTGCACTTTTTGAAGTCTGTATAATTGATTTTTATCAGAACAAACTCTGACTGCTGTGACACTTCTTTGCACTCTGCTTTTGACACGCTCGTGACCTTAAACAGATGGAGAACAACAGGCACTGATTTAAATTAAGTTCAGTGCAAGTAAACTGATATTACACCGAGGCAGTGAGGTGGAATAATTGGCACAGGAAACTGACGTGTGCATGAAAAGAGTGGAGTTTATTATGAGTGCTAGAATAAGTGGTCCATTATTTAAAAAATGGGGGAAAAACAACAAATATTTGTATTTCTCGGTTTTTCAAGCTTTTACTATGTACAAATTCATTTGACTATGAGCGCTTTCAATATTGATATCCTGTAAGCACATGTATTAAAAAATCTATTGTTAAACAGGTGAGTTTTGGTGGATTTACCTGCCAAAAGTGATCAAAACTCAAGACCTTCACAGAGGAAGTTCTTGTTATTTTTCTCAATACTCCTCATGTCAGTTCAAGACCCTGACAACGGTAATCAGATGTCATGGATTAAGAAAATGATCTGTTTCCCTCCCTCAGAATACCTCCAGGCTTAATTCTCCCTTATGAGGGAAATTATATCAGCGTAATTGGACGCGGCAGAGAGGTGTGAAATTCTTCACTCAGACGAGTATCTTTTCTGAACAGGTGGCAGCTCTACTTTGTTCACACTCCTCCCCTGAACGAATGAGATAACGGTGACGAGACTAACAAGATACACCACTCGGGATTTCACCTTTAAGGCAGTTGGAATATGTGCCCGTTCGCATTCTTCTTCCAGAGGTGAGCAAATGTAAATGTCATTGTAAGCAAAAGGGAAATACACTGTGGTCAGTGTATGTACATGAAACAAACATCTAAATCCTTTTCTCTGACACAAGTAAACACAGTAAGTGTAGTAGTAAAACCAACCCAGTTAGCATTAATGTGGTGAATTGCAGGTAGAAACGTATAACGTTATAGTCCGATCTGCTGTACACAGAAATATAATGGTGGTTTCTGTCAAATAAAGCTAAAAGTTAATTAATTGATTTTTTTTTTTTTTTAGGTGAAATAATCATAAAGGTATTATTTATGATTATATTATTAATATTAGTATAAATGGCAAACAGTTTCTGGTTCCAGCTCTTAAATGTGAATGATTGCTGGTTTTGATCGATTATAATCAAACAATTATTGACAGATTCTATGATAGTGAACTAAAAAATCTGCAGCTGGGCAGCTGTAGCTCAGTGGTAGAGCCAGTGTCTTGTTATTGAGAGGTCGCTGGTTTGATTCCCCTGGTCTGCATGTCGAAGTGTCCTTGGGCAAGATACTGAACCCCAAAACTGCTCCTGATGTGGTGGTCGGCACCTTAGCCACTGCCATCAGTGTATGAATTACTGTATGTCGCTTTGGACAATTATTGCCCTACTATTATTCAAAATAAACATAGTGATAGGGAAGAATAATCCCAGATTGTTGCAGCACATCACACATAATTCAAGCCAGGGACCTTTGTTGCATGTCATATTGTCCCTTGTCATGTTTCCTGTCTGCCGTGAAGGCAAAAATGCCCCCCAAAATTATTTTCGAAAGATAAATGTTCCCATCAATGGGACCACTGATGCGTTCCCTGTCATAAGAAAAAGCCTCAAATCTCCAATTTTGAACATTTCCAAGCTTGAAGATTTGGTTGAAAGAGATAACATGCTCTTTTACAAGTTACAAAAAAAGTCTCCAAATTGCTTTGTGCCACACGCTGTGACACTGGAACGGCAACAACAGCTTTGGCAATTTTGGCTTATCTCGTGTTCAGTGTGAAATGTGAATCCGCTGACAGTCCGTACAGCACACGCCTGTAATTTCTAGCTGCAGGGTTGTAATCTAAATTAAAACACAAGACACGAGCAACGTGGGATCATGAGAGTTGTTGTCTTTATTGTGAAGCGGCCACCATCGCTAATGAAACTCTGCCTACGTGACTCATGCACAAATGTTCCCAGACAGTGAGTTGTTTTAGATTTTATTCACATTACATTCAGTCCCATTTACCGACTTCCTTCCTCACGGTCTGCCTCTCTGCCGGGAGTTATAGAGACGGGCGACAAAATGAAAGGCAACATCCGTTTGAGTGAAAAACACAGATTCCTCTGCATTTAGAAAAATGTTGGAAACATTTGGGACACAACTGAACTTCATCTACAACA
This sequence comes from Sparus aurata, assembly GCF_900880675.1. NCBI lineage: Eukaryota > Metazoa > Chordata > Actinopteri > Spariformes > Sparidae > Sparus > Sparus aurata. The sequence goes on from NC_044198.1 coordinate 14,004,972, forward strand.
AAGGTCAGGTTGGCAATTAAATGTCTAAAAACAAACAGTACGTCTTAATTCATAGTTTTTTGTGTCCATTTTTTAAAGCAATGCTCTCGTACTCAGACTGTTGTACCCTTTTATTTGGCTTTAGAGGTCATTTTTACAAAAGCCCCATCTCATTGAAACTGTCTCAATGTACGTAAGGGCATGTGTATTGTTTTTAGACCTAAAAGACACATCTGATGTTAAACCTGTCAAAGTTGCTTGTGGCCAACCTAAATTGAGTTCAGTGTGTGTGTGCAGCGAGGAGATCAGGTGACGGGGAGTTCAGGAGGTTACTGGGAATGTCTGAGGTCCAAATAGCTCCGCACTGCCGCTTTAACACTCACGGACGTTCACAGAGTATCATCCCCGGACCCACAAATCACTACCGACTGAGCCGAGCAGCAACCGAAGACGCCCCGTCCCATCCACATTCCACCTTCGCGTTTTACGCTGTTGCTGCCTCGCTGGTGGTATTTATAGCTCTGTAACGTAGGACAGAAACGGGAGGGAGGGGAAGGTGTCAGGCTGATTGCATAATGCTGACGCTTGTTACCTCCAAGCCGCTGCAGGTAGCAGGGTTTCCAACTCATCACGCCTGCTGCTTCGCAATCTGCAGCCGCAGAGCCAAGATCTCTGCGGCCTTCGTCACTAAAGGTGATAATTTTATTGGCCCCGCACTAAGTTATAAACACCCCAGATGATAAATGTGAGACCTCCAGCGCAATCACTGCACGCTGTACATTTCTTACACCGAGGCCGCGGCAGAAAATAGCTCATCCCTGACACCGATAACAATGCAGCCATATGTTATGACGGATGTTCTCGGAGGGAGGAGGAGGAGGAGGAGAGAGATAGAACTGGAGCCAAAACACTGGAAGTAAAAGCTAAGGGAGAGATTTCCATCCAGCTCGGGGGAAACGGCTCGTTCAAGTGGCTGACAGATAGAGGTGGTTTTAACAAGACATAATTAGCTCGAAAGAAAACAGGTTTGTATTCGTTTTCAAAAAACTCTCTCAGATGTCCAGAGAAGTGTTCCCGAGAGGTGAGTTAGAGAAGTCTCATTATAGTAACAGCGTGAGTGCCTTTCATCTCGTCCTCCTTTTTCAGCCGCGATACGAAATGTTAGCGAGAAAACGGAGAGGAAGCAGCACATTTGGCTTTATAGATTTTTTTTTATAGAAGATAGCTTTGAAACTCAGGAGACAGATATCGATGCAAAACACCAATAAATAACTCCGGGTTTCAGGTGGCATCTTGAGAGGGGTGCAGAGGGGCCTCAAAAGTGCTTCCACGCTTGTTAAAATGATCGAGGGAAGGTGTTGATGTGGGAAAGCAAGGTCGAAACGCTTCAGATGGTTGGTTTTGATTTCCAGCAGCTACTTGAGGTTAAAATTGTCCTGTTTATGACAACGAGGCTTTGTAATATGTTAATTCGGGAGATACTGACTGAATAAATACAGCTGGGTCCAAAACTCTCAGAACATCATTGAAAAGGTTTTACGTAATCGGGAATAATCAAAGATCAAGGATTCAGAAACATTTCATAACACAGACATGTTATGACGAGTAAAATGAAAAAGATGATATAAATGCTCACTTTGAAATGAAATAATTAGAATCAGTCAACCGAAATATGTCCACAGCACAGAGTATTTTAAAACTTGCACCGGGTGCTTGTCAAATTATTCCTGGCTGAGATCGAAATCCTTTACATTTTGGATTCAGGTTCAGTATTCTGCCAAATTCCATTCTTCAAATGAAAAGGAATGTATTTTGTTGGGGATCTATTGTTTTGGTATGGGGCTGACCAGAATGCCTTGAAGCCCAAATAATTTGCCCTGGTTGGTCATTGGACAAGTCGGTATTTAAATGTGGAGGGTTTTTATTCCCGTTTGAAAGAGGAATGAGACGTTGCGCCGGCTGCACCGAAAAAAGAGGCAAACCACTGGTGTTTAACTTCAAAGCCTGCGTACATAAAAGACGAGAACATGATAAGTGTGCACAGAGTGAGCGGAAAAACATCCAGATGCTTACCTGCCAACTTGAGGCTGTCAGAGAACCGAGTTCGACCCTCCCTACAGCTCGCATCCCCGTCAAGTTCCCTTTAGAGACTCTGGAGGCGGGGATGGAATAGACAGAGGCTGGTGTCTCCTGTCCCATCCTTGTCTGTCAGAATCGTAATTATACTTAAAGCAAAGTATATAGGTAAATAGTCTTGAGGAGAGTATAGTGTGTGAGTCAAAGCTTTAAAATATTCTCGCCGAAGCTTCAAAAACAGTATTTGGGACAGGCCTATTTTGTAGGGCTGACTTATATGGGAACAATTGGAAAGAATACACAGCTCAGGTAGGGCTGCTACTCAGTGTTGTGCCTGAACGCGTTCAATGAACGATCGTTCATGCACTCGTTCATATTTTGGGCGAACGTGAACTGAACGTACTGTATTCTGCCTGATGAACGTTATTGTGAACGCGTTCATTCTGGTGTTTGTGAACGGCGCGTTCTCACAGTTTAACTTCGTTCAAGACAGTGCCAGATTTCCATCGAGCCTTCCAGGCGAAAACCGGCTAAAACACCCCGTGAACAGGCCGTGCAGCAGAAAAACACCCAATCTGGCTGTTGTTTATAAAAAGGACGCTGGACGAGAGGTTTGTGCAACTCCCTTTACTTTCGATCAAAACGAAACTTAACTAGTTCAGACAGAAACAGCTGCATACCAAACATGCAGTAAAGCATTACCAAACAAACACAGATGAATTCGTCCTGAACGGACAGAACACTGGCAAAAACCCATAACACCAGCCACCACAGAGTCGCACCGCCGCATGCGTCATCAATGTGCTAAGCATGGAGGCAAAAACAAATGAAGGCTTCCCATCTGTTTTTTTATTGTGATATATCTAAAAAGTTTTGGAGTGATGTTGTTTTGATGCTGCTAACTCTGTCCATTCTCTTACCCGTAAACATGTTATTTGCTATGTTAACCCAGAAGATAATGCTCTTGAACACATGATGAACTTTGTTATCTTATGCAAAATGTTTTATTCACAAACAAAAATTTGCAAAATCACTACCTAAATGTGCTCGTTTTTCTCCTGGAACTGAGCTCTTTGCTTTAATCTCTGATTTTGTTAAATAACAAAAAAAGTAATACCTTACTGAGTCATGATGAAAAGTTTTTCCCTGAAGCCACTGTCTGAAATATCTATTTATCTATTATTCTATTTTTCCCTTTCTTCTTCTTTTTTTTTATTATTATTTACTTATTTATGTATTATTTAATTTTTAATTTGTATTCTATCCTGTACCACAAACCTGAAACGGCACATTGAACTAAAGCACTCGGCGAGCCTTTCAAGGTCTGTGCAAGTGAATAAAAAATCAAAAGACATGGCAACGCCGAGCCAAACAGATCCTCTACCACCCAAATCATGTTAACGGTGTACAGTAGCGGCTCCGCTGTCTTCATCTCCCAGCCGCAGCTGGACAACCTGGTTTTGCAGAATATTGTGGGAGAGCTGCAGTTTCAGTGTTAAAACCGATAAAATAATAGCTGTCTGTGGTTCTATATGGGCTGTGGCAATCATTTAGAAAAATAATAGCTTGCATCAACATATTGAAAAAAAAAGAACTATGAACTAGTTCATTTTTGGAACTGTGAACTTAGTTCAAAATTTTGAATTATGAACTATGAACTGAACTAGTTCATTTTAAAGTTTGTGAACTGAACTTTGAACTAGTTCATGTAGAAAGTGAACTTTCCCAACACTGCTGCTACTACCATCACCTCATACTGACAGTTGTTTTAATCAGTGAGTAGTTGAACAGAGCAGTGGCATGTTCACAAACTGGGAAAAATGCCAATATCAGCTCAACATACTACGTCTTTAAACGCTTTGTTTGTCTGACAAGCACTGTCAATATCCAAAAATTCAGTTTATGATGATATACAATGAACAGCAAATCCTCATATTAGACAAGACAGATATACACTAGACTGTATTTAAAACACATTTCTTACTATCAATTAGTTTCTAATGAATTATCTGTTGATCAATAACTGTTTGAGCTCCTGCAGACATCATCAGTCTGTGATCAGTCTGGTTCACACTATGTGCACTGAGTACTTTAACTTTTTTGTCTCAGTTTCATGTTCATTTCATCATCAACAACACTACTACCAGCAGTTTTGAAGGTTTGGCTTAACAGTCCTGCTTCGTCGTCTGAAGGTTAGTGAGAATAAGGTGCATTAGATTCATCAGGTTTTTGTGCACAACCCCCCCTTCTACACCTTTAATGTTGCGATGTGCTTTCATCTCCCAACAAATGTACCAACCAGGCCCTTTCCTTTATAAAAAAGAACGAGGCCGACCAGCTTTTGTGTCGATATCTTTATATTGAAATTCATGAAGTATACACAATGCATCCTACACTATTACAATTTCCACACGTTGATAATGTTTTTCTCTCGTTGGATGATAAAGCTACGTTTTGGCATTTAATGAACCAAACAGCAGTCTGACTGAGAAGCTTGGAGCAAAAATAAACATTAAAAACATAAAACATCGTCGTGGATTAAACTGTAGCACGGCAGCAGGTAGGTAGGTACAAGTAGGCAACATTAGTTATAGTTACAGAGTAGAAAATCATAAACAAAAACTCAATATTCATTTTTTTAATGTTTGTTATGTACAACCCAGTGCCTTTAGAGGAACGGCCTTTTTTTTCCCCCCGACCTTTCTTTCAACCTCTTCTGGACTTTTCCTCTGACATCACAAGTGTGGACTCCAGCCAATCAGATTCAACCTTCAAGTTAGACGCAATTTTACAGTAAATGTTCGTTTTAGGCTGGCAAAAGAAAAACAACTTCTGCTTCAGTCTAATGTGATTAGTAAAGCACAAATAGAAATTTGAATATTTTGACATTTGTAGTCAGCGAAATATGAAAACACACACATACACACACACACCCACGGCAGCACTTTTTAACCCCCTCCATCCCCTCCGGACTCATTTAGAGCGCTTGGTTTGACCCCTGCTTTGACCTCTGATGACATCACTCAGAAGTCCTGTGATACTGATCCACACTTAAGGTGCAGAGTTACAGTCAACAAGTGTCTTCATGCGTGTGACCTTTCTGGCCCTACATTCACAACAGTGTGTATGTGTATATACACTCAGTGGCCACCATTATTTAACATCTGCTTTTTTCCTCCTGAACACATTGATTTTCTCCGAGGCATGAACTGAAAATGTTTTTTCAGGGATTTTGCTCCTCGCCGGTTCGTTATAAAGTCGATCAATTCCTGGAGATTTTTTGGAGGAGCTGCGAGATGCTCGTGCTGTGGTTATCTCGTTCCATTTCATCCCAAATGTGCTCCACTGAGCCGAGTGCAGGCAGCCGGAATAAACACACGTTTCTGTCATCTTACTGGATCCATCTTTGGATGAAGAGCTTTGTCACACGGCCACGAAGAGATGCACCCGGACAGTAACAATGCTTCTAACATCGTGGATAAGCAAAACGCCATTACAACACCAGATTCTACATTTGATTCAACACGTTTGTTACGTCAGTTCTGACCGCACGGGACAGCAGTAACCTTCATTTGGTGCATTATGAAGCCTTTTCCAATCATCTACCAATTGCCTGCTGTTGCAACTATGCACACACTGGTACTCTGTGCTTAACGAATCTGTATTTGTGGCGTTCCTTGACAGTTTTGATCATTGGCTCCTGCTATCATTACCATCCTATATAGAGACAACCATCCTCCGCTAACACCAATAAACATGCCATCTTCCCGATCAAGAATGATACGCCTTTTATACTTTTTGTCAGAAATAGGGCTGGTCGATATCAGGCCTAAAATAAGGCAGTGATATTTTGGGGTATTTTTGTGATCAGGATATCCTTGATGACATGACAGATGGCTGCTGAACTCTCTTTTTACTCTTTATACTGTTGGTGGCTACTGCTTGAGGCAAGTTAGGTTCAGTGTCTTGCCTTCTTTTTGACATAATTCGCTCCCCTTTAGAACCAACTCCTCGACTTTGGCGCCAGTAGCGATGTTACTTTCAGCCATGCTTGTTGTTGCTGTGCGTCACGGACAGGATATGTATTTTTAAATCATATTAAATAGAGAACAATATGATATGGTGCATCGCTAGCCAAAGAGAAACCAAACCTCTTGACCTTGTCCGTATGTTTGGAGAACACTGATGCTTTAACAAGCAGGTGTCCCGAATAAAGTGGCCCCTGAGTGTTTGTTCTGTACCCGTCTCTGTATGAAATTAACAGTGCGATTCTGTGATTCAGTGTTTGTGTGTATAGTGGTAAAAATACATCAGACAAATGTCTGACTAAACTGTGAAAGGTTAACACAACACGGCCTGCAGACATGACCCTGCCAGTCAAGGTCGAAGATCACAGAGAAGACGGAGGCAGGTTTTAAAGGTGCGTTCAGGTGCAGCAGGAATTACAACATTCTGTGTGCGTGCGTGTTTTCCATTTTGACTTCAACTGAGTGATGTTTTTGTTTGTAACGAGCATCGCACCACTCTTGGGCTAAACAGTGTTCTAACATTCATACAGACACTGTGTATCACATGCGGAGGTCTGCGTGGTTTGGAGCTTTATTTTTTTTTTTTATCTTTGTGCAGAATATCCAAACCAAGCAAACCTCGAGCAAGTTTCATGTCTGAAAGTTGATGTGAGGAAAGTACAGCTGTGGCTTTTTATCACCACAGCTTTTAACGCTTCTGTTCTGACGGTAAATTGTATATTTATATCCACTAGTTTCGTCGTTATCGACCTTCAGAGCAAGGTTTTGTCAGCAAACTTTTCTTTAGCATCATTCATATACAAATTTGAACATTAAAGGAACGAGACAAAACAGGAAATAACTTCCCTTACATGCATGCACACACTCATAACCTTAGTGCTTTTTCTTTCCCTTGGGCTCCGACACGCTCTCTCTCGTCTTTCCTTCTTTATACACACAATTTAACGTTATTTCAGTCATTATTTATGCATTCAAAAACATTGTTCAGTCACTCACACACACACACACACACACACAGAGATGAACACGTACACCTCACAGTCGGCACAAAACAAAAAACATGCACACTCAAACACACATACATACATCCTCTTTACATAAGCACATTCATGTACATACATAGAAAAAGAAAGGTATTGTTCAACGTAAATTAGAAAAAGCTCAGTTTTGAAAAGGCGTCTATTAGCTCTCGTACCTAAAACAAACATTTTATAGGGACTGGTTGGTTTGTGCCAGCAGTTTAGAGGGGAGCACGCAGAACAGTAAGGAAGGACGGAGTGTTTTTCTTCTCTATCCCGTCAGGACAGTTACAGTTCAGGTGTCCTACCTTCCTTCTGCGGGTCTTTAATATCAGCAGTACAAAGACAGAAATAAATGAAGCTTTTTTTCTTTTTTTACCCTTTTCTTTCTGTGACCGTTGGAAGCACATTGTTTCTCTCGGGAAAGTGGTACCGTTGTACTTCATCGTGTGTTTTTCAACCCCTTCTCATCAGCACAGTTGGCTGTAGTCATTTGGGTCGGAGCGGGGAAGAAACGGATGGGGGGGTGATGATTAGATCAGGAGGGAAACACAAGGACATTTTTGATAAGAGGAACAAGAAAACACAGTCTTTAGTAATGGTCATCCTGGGATTGAACGTTCAGTGTTCAAGTTATGGCCCAGCGGGTTAAAGTTAGGCGTCCAGAGGTTTCAGCGTGAGCGCCACACATGGTCTGGGTAAAACTGGATAATTGGGTTGTCAGGTTAGGTGGTCTCCTTCCCCTGGGTTCCAGTGACGGTCTTGATGGAGCTGAGTGTTCGGTTGAACCAGGTCTTCTTGGCGGCCTGCACCTCGTTGAGGGCCAGACCCAGGTGGTGCTCCAGGTCCTGATTGAAGAGGGAAGAACTGCTATTGTAACTATCACACAGACCAAAACAAGTCTGACAATCAATAAAAAAAAGAAGAGTACAGGCCACTGTGTACTTCTTTAGAAATGTCTAGTGTCTGTTTCTGCCAACTTGCCAACAGTTTTGAACCCAATTCTCTTCCCACTCTGAGAAACAATATAAATCATATGAAGTCCTTCTTTTCTTTTGGACATCATCGTAAATAAGCTCTTCACAGAGCCCCTTGTCGTTGTCAGTGAACAATTTTATAGTAGATAAAAACAAATGGTTCCCTGTCTTCTGGTCTATTTTCTTTGAACTCACCATATTTTAGCCTCTTTCTAGAAAACCAAGACTGAACTTTATTTCTTAATCTCACCCATAATTCCAAGAGACTTTAATGCTGCTTCAGATCCTGTTGATCACAGCAATGTCATCAATCAGTTAGTGAATTTGATGCCACCGCTAATGCTTCCAATTTCTTTAAGCACGTCTTTTTATTTGCAAACCTTCTGCTGTGATTTGTGGCGCCTCTGCAGTCCTAGCACTTCTTTTCTTGTGGTGCTCAAAGGTTGGTAAAATCATGAGTGTGAAAATATGACCTGAGTTGAACACTGTATAAGAAAGCAGGCAGACAGAACACCCCCCACCTAAATGACTGTACTGGCTAGAAATTATTGAGCCTCAATTCACATCGCAGACTTTCTGACCCCTTATGAAGGCAGCTGTATCCTCCCACTGAGTCTGTCTTTGTTAGTTCCTCAAGGCTGTCAAAGTCGTACTGAATGTGTCAGCACACCAAAGAAAGCACAAGCGTGTATGTGATTCTTAAACTCTCCCATTTTGTAGTTTGATGTGGGTTCAAACCGTGTTAGTGTACCTGGATTTTGCACTCAGCCTCCACCAGCTGCAGTTTGGTCTGTGCTAGCTCCAGCTCCATCTCTCTCAGCTGGTTCTTCAAACCCTCCTTCTCCTCGTCTGTCTCCTCAGCGCCCCCAGCAGGGGCTGAGGTCACTGCGGCCCGCACGCGACCCTCTTTGTTGAAAAGACTACTGCACTTCTCACAGCCTTCCACCTTGGACTAATGAAGGAAAGAAAAAGGAGGAAATGTCAGAAAAGAAAACAAGATAATGATAACTTCATACCAATCACTTGTTTGTGTAGTATAATTTTAAGTTGAGTCTTGTTCAGGAGGAACTATTGAGTTTAGTGAGAAAGAATTGTACAGATCCCGGGGAGGCGTCACCGAGAACACCAACCTTGAATAACTTAATTTGTTTTTTGGGGGCGGGAGACAACTGCTTTCACGCTCTGTCTCTTGCAAAGCCACTCCTTAATGAAAAGTAAACAGTAGCTGTGTATGTTAACTGCTGCCTCAGCACACGACAACATCTGAATGTCCAGATTCTTTTCCACATTCCAACTTCGAGACAAGCGCCACCGATTCTGGGAGGTGAACAAACAGACCTCTCCTAAATCACTGGACCTCTCATACGTTGACTTCAGCCTCGCCGACTTTGCTCGACAAAATCTGCGTCTGGGTTGCGTTACAGTAGATTCGTAACTCTTACCTATTAATAATCTGTACATTTGTATTTTTTTTAATCAAATACCTGTGGCCAGCACACAGCAAAAGTGTAACAATACCGGCTTCACCAAATTAAGAATGGGCACTTTTACATATAGTGGAACAGCGGAAATAAGAGAAGAAATATTGAGTATGAATTGTTAAATCAGGAGCACAAATAAGTAATACAAGGGCCCAAACTCTGTTATTGTTTTTTTTTTAGAAATAAAATGTGCAAGTGATGAAATAAAATAAAAGACCCTTTCAACTTATAAAGTCCATGAAAAGAAATCAAAGTGTCCATCAAAGACCTGCCATACAAGAAGAAGATAAATGTGCAAATACCTTGATTTCCTTTGGTCGATGCTGTTTTTGCGCCTTTCTAAAGACTACTGTCAGTGTGGAAAAACCTTTTGACAATCTAACAAAGAAAGTCTAAAAATAAAACGGCTCAATCGAAGATTTCACTGTTGGTGAACGGACACAATCTCCAACCAAATGTAAATACAGCGTTGTCATGCCGTGATGAGCTGCTGTCTGTCTTTTTTTGCAGCAGAGATATTTTTACAGTTTGAGAGGAGACAGTGTGTTCTGTGTGGTTACTGAAGCATGGCAGCTCATTAGTGTAGCAGCCATTCAAGCCAACTATGCCTCCCCTCTTCAGTCAGGGCTGAACTCTACCCAACCCTTTATTCAAAGAGCTCTTTTTGGTGCCCTTGTGTGTGACGAGCTATTATGGGCACAAAGCATTTGTGTGAGCAGCAAAAGAAAAATTCAGTGCAAATGGAGCTCATAGTGACTGTGCCGCTCAACAACACCACATTCAGGTACTTTAACTTCTTCATTGTTTTTCACTGTTATTAGATCCAAGCTCCTCTCTTAAGTGTCTTTTGAGGGAGTAGGATGTTATACAGGACAAGATAAGGCATCACAGAGACAGAAATGATAGCTCTCGCTTAACTCTCTCCCTAAGATGCCTCATGGCTACTTCTTTAATGGCAATGCTGTCTGGGCACAGTGAGCCCACGGTAGATAGATTTGTGCAGTAACTAACAGCGTTGTCCACGGCCCCCCGGTTTCATAGTCGAGGTGTTGCGCTTTGGTCGAGATATTCCCACAAAATTAATATTTCATGACAACAGTACATTTCCTTTGGATTAAACTGTCGACTGGGTTAAAAGCTGAGTACTAATTAAACGTAACGTTTCCTGGCTCATCGCTGAAGAAGTGGCTGAGAGCAATAATGAGGCAGCAGTGTGCCGGAGCTGAAATTGTTTCCGTCGTCACTTTAAATAGAGTTTCAGTGAATAACTATGTCAGTATATTATTTAAACATTTCTAATTAACAGTGTTGTAACTTACAGTTATACATTACTCACTGCACATCATTGTTCACCCTCATCAGTTATAATTGCGATTGCTGACTGTTGTTTTGCATTTGCTGCTTCATTATTAGTAATATGATAGAAAAAAAGAGCACGCACAAACACAAACACACACTCAGCAGCATCCTTTACAGGACTTCTGTAGTCCGTCCTGTTGTGAGTCCTTGGGCAGTCCTAACTGAGCTTACCGCCAACATGGCCTTTCTCCCAGCTACAGTCTGAACAAACAGTTCACGAGCCAAGTGTGCAAGTGCTGGAAGTGAGATTCTTGGCCCTGGCTCGTTGGCCGTACTCCTCATTCTTCCCCGAAAAGCTTTGATTTCACTGCCATCCATGACAATAAGACGGCAACGTCATTCAGACAAGGGCGAGAGAGCAAAACTGTTTGGAGAACCGGATTTACCGATCTAATATTGTAACAGTGTACAGACCATGCCTCCTAACAATCACCTGGGTATAAACAGTCGACCTGCACATGTGATAGACATAATAATGCAACTATTCCTGGCTGCCATCCAGAATCTTTAAAGACACACACACATGTACATTCATACTCCTGTTTCTAACAGCTCTGCGGTGACACTCCACTAATAGTGCTGGCTGTTAATCTACAGGAAGCGTTTGAGTGCACACAGTCGTGTTCAGAGGTGTGTGTGTGTGCGTGTGCGCATGTGCTCACCCGGATTTTCTCCAGTTCTCCTCGGTTGGCAGTCTGTTGTTTCTCCAGTCGTTCACTCAGCTGGGAGCAGATCTATAAGAGACAGAGACAGTCGTTCATAAAGGCTGCTAAAGTCCACTGACTTTCTACTGAGCCATTCAGCTGGACACTCAGTCAACAGTGCTTTGTGATACTTAATCTAGAAAGCTGCACACTGTTAGCAAAAACAGAATGGTACAGATGAAGCAGCCTGTTTATACATTTTAAGATAGTTTAAATGAACTTGCAGTATCACATGAATATGAATATGAATAATGACACTTCACATAAATAACACTGGTTCTGCTAAGGTTATGATCTGAAAATACATGGAAAAGTATTCACGTTTACAACGTGAATACATCAGTCGTTCTACTGGTGGCTTTCCATCCACCTATGTTTCAATTTAAACATTTTAAAAACTTAAAACAAGCAAAAGAAAAATCCTGTAAAACTGAAACACCTTCACAATGAAAGCCGCCATGTTTCCCTGTCCCATTCATCGTGTTTTCTGTAACTAAACAACCAATCAGAGCACACCATGTGCTTCCTCTTTACAACAGCAGGAGCATGCCCAAAGTATGTGAATGGCAATGGTACATGTTGTGTATGTGTGTGTGTTGTGTGGATGGACATTATTTCTAAAATGGTGCCAAAAGGCTTGTCCATATGTACGTGTGGACTAAGTGTGAAATTTCAGATGTGTGTGGAGTGATGAGCACATCGTCACTGTAACATTCATCAAGTTAATACGTCAAACAAACAGAAACGCTGTATTTCCATCATGTTTTCTACTGGTTGAGGTTTGACTGGCACTCTTTTATAAACTGTCATGATGTTGCCCTTCTTCTTCTTCTGCAAAGGCATAACTGCATCCGACTGGAGAATTACCATCATGTATAAACCAACTTCTATTAATCCTTTGCACATTGTCCTGAAATTCGGTTCGAAGTTTGCAATACATTTCGGACAGAAACCAAACAACTGTAATGAACAGCTTAATGCTTTAAGGAATGAAAAACGCAGTCGCCCTTCACTTCCTTCCACCCCAAAAAGCTTCTTGTATTTTGTTGTTACAGCAAAGCCAGGAGAATATTATGGACAAGTTAACACAAGTGTGTCACAAAGTAAGACATATAAACCAAACTCCCATCAGTGCAATTAGAAACAAATACTAAAGTGTATTGATTTTATTTTCAACTCTCCTCTCCTCTCCACTGCACACAACCTTGTTTCTCCCTGTCTGTAGCTCTTGGTTAATCAGTCTTTGTGACTGAGACTTCATCCTCTTACTTACTGTAAGTCCATTAGTGGTGTCATGAGGTCCCGCTTTTCCATCAGGGCTCACCGGATGTACACACACGAAAAAAAAAAAATGCATGTGCATCCCTACAATACACCAGATCTCTTTTTTCCTCCCTCCTTCTGTACCCATAACCCTCAGCTACAAACAAGCTGAGAGGCACACAAACACACACACACACACACACTCCCACACACTTGTGCTCTAGCTTGCCGTCAAACAGAGAGATCGATGTGACATGAGTCATCCTAACCACGTCTCTGTAGACAGACTATCCATCTCTCTCTATCTGCTCCCTGCATATCTCACCGATTCCCCGTGGCATATACTGTATATCTCCTCCTCCTCCTCCTCCTCCTCTTAGAGATCAATCTATACATCTATCTGTGTATCTTTAGCCGAGCAGATATCCATCTTCCTCCTCCTACATGTCTTTAATCTTTCTCTCCTGTCATATTCTCCTTCATTTGCTCTCGGCTGCCATTACTGTACCCATCTCTCTGCCTCGTCTTCATCACTACTGATCACTTATCCCTCTTGATCTTGCAGCTGCCCCCGTTTGCTCTTTCACTCCCCCCCTGCTTCCTTTTCTCTAAGTAGTGCTACTCAATGGTATGATCTACATCTTTAACTTGAGCTGTAAAGACCACGCTGTCTTCAGTCAGTTCTGTCGCCCACATGGAAAGTAGGCTTTTTTTTAATGATTTCTATCATTAGTAGAAGGACCAAGAGGGACATGGCGAAGAGGACGGCGTGACCTGCTGGGATTTCAAGCTCTGTCGAGGATTTGTTTTAGCCTATTTAAATTTGGGATGAACAGAGAAGTTCTTCTTTTTTTACTCGCTTTTGTGCTCGCTTCTTTCCCATTTTTTTGTTGTACTGTTTATATATTCTATTTTTTGCCACAAACATCTCAGTCTTATCTATTTTGAATGTTTTTTATTCAATAATTCATCTTGTCCCACTGTAACTTCACTGCAAGGGGCCATTTTTGTTTTCGTCGTCAATAAAGCTGGTATACAGTATGCTTATCATCAGCATACTGTAAGCGCATGCAATTGTAATTGCTTTATCACACTTTTTGCATAAACCTGAAGACTAAAAGTAGAGAATTTGGATGCGAAGCTCAATCATGAAATGTTCTGAACATTTTTATGTCTAGTGGGAAAAGGTTTGAAATAAAAATAAATATGATGCTAACAGGACATCAGAGACACGAGCACTGGCACGTGTCGCTGTACCTGGCAAGTACCCCGCTAGCCTTGAGTGCAACTCCACTGGCTCGGCTCCTACAACAGGGATTACAATACGCCACTCGACGCTGCTTTTAGTTTCACCATTAACAGGCGCTTCTCCGTCCTCATGGGCTAGAAGGGGCAATTAGCACACAAAGCTCTTTTGGCTATAATCCCACAAAAAGAGACTCGTCATTTGTAGCCTCTGAAATTGCAAAATTGCAATTTGAAGAATAACTTGAGTTATCTGGGTTGGAAAACAACGACGGCTATTTTGGGGCATTCCTCAACTTGTCAATCCCAAATGGATTGAATGCTGCTGTCCTCCCTCTCTCCGCCACAGACTTGTGTTCATTTTCTGCCTCTCTCCATCCATCACCCCCTTCCATGCTGTCACAAAAAGAACTATTTTTGTCGAAGCCCCATTTTCACACTTAGCTCTGCTGCATGCTGGAAATCTGTAGGCTGCTTTTTGCCCACAGTACATACACGCCAGCATCATATCCCCTTCTCCTCTTCGACAGCTCCTGTCATCGGTTTTCAGATCTGCTGTCAATTCCAATTGGCTGCAAATATTTTTAGACTCAGGTGAAGTTAAGGTCTGTTTCTAAATTAGTCATCCTGCTATTTCTGTCTGCCCTCACAGGGAGCGACAGGATTGTTGCATAATGTCTCTGTGCTGATGATAACAGTACTTGATCTGGGTTTGGTTTATATTTAAGCATTAAGTGACAGGATGAGATCTGAAGGGATGAAAATCACCGTAAGGGGAATTTAGAGAGGCAGGAACTCAAAATATGCTCAGAGACTCAACAATCAAAGGCTGTGGGTTCAGCTTAGGGACAGTTCGTAAAATTAGACATTTCTGCTTCATGAAGTAGATGAGTGAATGAAAACAGATTGCTCTTATATTATTTTTAAATATTTATGGATAGTCTTGCCACGGTAATGGCTTGATCAAAGCTCAGATCTGAAAAGACAAGCCAAATAAGGAGAGATAATTGGAGACGAAGTGCTTGAAGACTCAGGATCAGTTCAGGATGAGATGCATGGACTGAACCAAAACAGACAAAACTATCCCAGAAGTAACAGAACACAAAATTAAACTACAAAAAAAAACTGAAATTCACAATAAGTCTTGAGCAGACACTTGAGTATGAGGGGGCGGCTTAATGATAATGAATACTTGGCCTACTTAACATATGAAAGGATCAGAACAAGAGATTCAAATTGCGGATTTGTCAAAAACTGTTCTCTTCTTCATTTATTTTGTGCTTTATCACACTATGGACTAATGAAGTAACACAGCTTCAGGCTGAGACTCGCTGCTGTGCAGAGATCGCCAACTGCTGGCAGCTTTGGCAGGGGATTATTATAGAGTTGTTCCTTTCAAGCAACCCTTAAAATGTCAATACATTAGGTCTGGGCAATGTGAAATGTATCAGCTATATCATATCAGCAAAATATCTGATTTCTTATATTCCTACATTTTGAAATCTTTTAAAAAGCGCTTCATAAATGCTGAGTCACATTCAACATTCAACACATCCATTAAAGGCAGGAAAAAGACTACACTCCATATCTTGCCATATCTTGATATGACGATATCCAAAATAAAATAATATATAGTCTATATCCTGATAATGATAACATATTGGTAGATTTCCCAGGACTAAATCTTAATATTTTTAACATGTATCTGGCCACATCCAAACATGAATGTTACACTAACACTATGTATCTGATCGTTGATTACAAGCTACTAGAACTACTCTATTCTTTTCTTTTTCTGTGTGCACTTGCTTCTGTAATTACCAAGAGCAGCTTCGCCACTTAAAGATGCCTTCTTCTTCTGTGCTCCTTCCAGATCAATGAGCTGCTTTCTGTTCAAGTACTTTACATTTTAAAGCACCTCATAAAATTTAATCTAAACCAAGGATTAGAATAAACTCTAAAAATCTTGAAATAATTGGTGCCCACTCAAGTTCCTGCTGCTAGAAAAACAACAGCAGCTGTACAGAACTGCTCTACTGGTCAACACCTATTTTTGTCTCCTTGCACCGGTTCCCAGTAGGTTTAAGATCGATTTAAAGATTTTATTGATTACCTTTAAGGCTCTTAATGGCCTGGCATCTTGCTATATTTCAGACCTTTTAGCTCTATTACAGACCTCTGCAGCTTGAAACATTCAAGAGTCCATGTGTAAAACTAAGAGAGACAGCTTATTACATGAGGTTAGCTTGGTTATTGTCATATGCAGGATTATATATTTTTTATTTTATCTGTTTTTTTTTCTTAGATTTTAAAGAGTCTAGAGCCAGCGGGAGGGGGAGGTAACACAGTAGAAGGGGTTATAATGTTTGGTCTAAAATAAAAAAGTGTAAACTGGGGTGGATCTGTCACGGTTCACAGTTTCACTTCCTAAAAAATTTGGGAGGAAAGAGGCATACTTACAGTAAAATGATTCATGATCCAATAGTTCTGCACAAGCAAACTGGTGGGAATCAACATGTTATTAGATACAAGACGTTTTTACATACCTGCTTATATTCTCCAATAATGGAGCCGTTCTTCTTGATCTCTGATTCAGACTTATCAAGCTCTCGTCTGCACATCTCCTTCAGCTGTGGAAATACACACACATCCACAGATTACTGTTAGAGCCGTTACAGGGCAGAGACCAAGGACAGACGCACAGTCAGAGGCCCCTGAGACCGTGTGAATGCCATGACATATAAAGAAGACAGAGTAAGTATTGGCAGGCTCGAAGCTCAGGGCAAAGTCTCACACAACCCGACACACCACCTCCACACAAGCACATAAATCACTCACAGGTACACCTACACATTAAAGACGACAGGAGACATTTGGAGGACAGCACTGAACACACATGGGAACAGAGGACAAGCAGGTCTGTCCTCCACGTCAGAGAGATTCTTCACAAAGCGAATCATCGAAGATCAAGTCGTCTGTCCTCTGACTGTGGAGGGTATGTGTCTTTATAGGAATGATGCAGATGATGGAGGAAGCCCTGAAAATGTTTGGAGTATATTTTTTTTTGTGTTGCATGAATGGAGACAAATATGTTAAACTGTTTCTTTGTTTTTTTTAGCCAAACAGAAAGGGAGAAAATGGCATGGACAAGTAAAAAGATAAAGCTGTGAAGGAAAATTGGGCAGAGAGACAAATAAATGCTTCAGCTTGACATTTGCTGTATGTCCAAAGGCGAATGGCTTGATGCTTCACTGGTCTAAATGAATCCAATAACGGCTGTTTTGTTTACATTTGATTCCCCCTGACTGATTTTTTGGCCTCCTCGTCTGCTGGTGTTAAAGTCAATGAAAGGGGTTAACAGGACTCCCGCTGTACATCGTCGGTTTTGTTAATATTTGTTATTTGTTTATATTAGTACATAACATACTGGGCTAAAATTGTACTTTTTTATTTTCTCTGTGATACTGGCCGATGGTGGCAGAGCTGAAGTCACAACCAGTAATATATAATGAATTTTCAGAAAGTCTTACTACTGAATAGGAGATTATGACCAACCAATCACTTGGGGTAAAAGAAGCTAATATTTGTAATATGAGGGCTTTGCTAGATGTTTGTTACAGAAAAGGAAGACTACTGACTGTCTTCCTTTAGCTTCCTTTATGTTCCCTCCACCAGCATCATAAAGTCGTGGAAGAAAATGCAAGCAGTCAATGGCGATCAATCACAGTGCGCGTTGTTACATTATTGAGGCGTAGGTACGGCACGGAGGATCTCTTGGAAGAAACTGAATATAATTTTCATGATTATGTTTTGCATTTTGTAGTGGGCATCGTGGCTAGATGCCACTAAATCCTACACACAAGATGTTTAGTAAAATAGTATATTAGTATAAATCCAGGTTCTCTACCTCTGGGTGAAGTTGCTGTATGACCAGAACTGTTACCTCAGATAAAAACATAAATGACACGCTTTGTTTTTAAAGAACAGTTTGATAAACAAAGATAAATCAACATGCCGCTGGTCCACAGGGTTTTATTCCACCTGCTGTTTTAAAAAAAAACAACAACAGGTGGATGAAATGAACACACCATCCACAGAAAGAGACCTTATCAGTAAAATCGACTGCTGTTTGGCTTGAATAAAAACCTGCAGACTCTTGGCTCAGTCGATAAGAAACTGCTCAGTCACAGTCTGTCACATTAATATTGAATACTGACGGCTCCTCTCCTCCTTGACCCCCCACACAGGAGATTTAAGCAGCCTCTTCTTCTCAATAATTCTGATAATGCCTTCACCAGAGGATTTGTGTTGCAGTGGTGCTGACCTTTTTTACACTATCTTTAACCCAGTGTGGCAGAAGAGATTTAAAGAAAAGGCTGGACTGATGTCTTAACTATATGCATCAGGCTGAAAAGTGTCCCTTCTTTGGCTCTAACCTGTGCCGACTCTTCCTCCAGTCGTCTCTTCTCGTCCTCGGAGTCCACCAGCTTCTGTTTGGTCAGCAGCAGCTCTTTATTCAGGGCGTCTGCCTTCTCCTCAGCCTGACACACGCACAAACACACACACGAAGGTCATTGAAAGTGAAGCTTGCCCTACTTTATTCTCAGTTTTACCTCCACCGTCTCTCTTTTCAAGGTAAGTTGCGCAAACACACTCACACTTTCACTCTCTCTCATGGTGTTTCAGTTCTTGCACAACTGTTGCCACATATTAACACGTACTTTTAACACATTTGCAAGTGTCCTCAGAGAACAGAAGACCTTTACATACACAAATATACAGCATAAGCTCTGTTTGGCTCACATTGTCGAGGTCTTTGCGCAGGGCTATCTTGCTGCTGACTAGTTCATGTGCCAGGTCGTCGTTCTCCTGCTCCAAGCGCATGTTAGCCTCTTGCAGACGGCGATTCTCCCGCTGGAGAGACAGAGAGAGTGATTCAAAGAGGGAAGGACAAAAGGAGAAAGAGAGTGAGAGAGACAACAAATATACACATAGGGAGACAGATTAGAGACCGAGAAAAACAGAAGAGCATATGAACAGAGAGAAATGTGGGAACATAAAAGAGGAAGGAAAACGAAGAGGGCAGGGAGAAGGGGTTGACCAGGAAGAGTTGTGAGTAAATGTGTAAGAATCTTCTCCTGGCTGGTAGTTTCTAGAGTAATGCAACAATATACATAAGTCCAGTCAGCTGAGAACTTAATGTTTAACGGGGCATAACCTGTTTGTTTATCATTGACAGCAAAGGACAGCTGTATTTAAAACAGATATACATGTCAAATATTATTCCAGACTTGATAAGCAGAAGAGTTGAAGGGACTTTAATGAAATGTATACAGAGAGATACAAAATCTTAAGCTTTTCTTCTAAGAAAAGTTTTTAAGTTGTTTCTTTCTTTGTCTTACCAACACACATTCTCATTTCCAAGTAGCTGCTTTTTGTTGAAATATCCCTGCTCATCTTTTCTCAGGCATATCAAATGTAATGCTTTTCAATTTCAAAACTAGGATTATGTTAAAAAGCGGAATCGTTGAAAAAGATTTTAATACCTTGATAGAGAATCGCAGTAGCAATAATCTGACATGTGCTTTCAAATCTTAAAATGATTCATTAAACGATTATAACTTGACTGTAACAACAATTAACTGTCGTCAATTTTATCAAGTTGTAGTTGAATACAAGCTCAGAAATATTTATTTTTTCCAAAAGTGAAAAAACAAGCCATTCTCAGAGGATAATAGTTCATAGTTGTTGCACCCTGGCACCTTTCAGTCTACTCAGCGAAACAGTATGAACTCATGTTGTCTAGTTTATTATGATGTATTACTGACTAGTTTATTCGGTCATGGAAACAAAGAGAGTTTGTTAATTAGTTTCTTTAGGCATAAAAAGCAATGAAGATCTTTCTCCTCTGATTAGAATTTCCTCTGCAAAACTACATAGTGCACCTTTAATGATAACAGAACTGTCCCAAGATACCTCTTCTGACATATAAATAATGGTATTGCCTTTTTAGGAGCAGTTTTTAAGAGCAAACAAAGCAGAAGTTCAGTCACGGTAATTGATGATCTTGTACTGCATCCAACCGACCCGTTACCCTTGAGATGACTTATGGCGGGTACAATTAATGGCTTTTTTGCCGCCATGTAGTTTTTCTTTCTCGAACAAGGACTGTCAAGGTCTACACAGTAAAAAAAAAAAAAAAAGGAAGATTTATTCTCTTCAGCGGAAAATTTGTCAGAATCTGGTGTCGGTTTTAACACCATGTAGAAGTAATGTAGCAGTAACACGATCTATTATCTACATCAAACAGCTGAAGAGTAATGAGATCAAATGTAATAGTTGGGATACTAAAATAGACCACAAATAGTTGTTGCCTTTATCTTTCTGTCAACACGCTGCATTAGTGCAGCATTTTAAAGCTGTCATACTGCAACAAGAAACAGGATGTCATTTTTCTTTTTGTATTGAATATTCAGTGCCCATGTCTACCTCGTATCTCTCGATGGGGGCCTCCTGCTGCTCCTGCTGCTCCCTTATGGTGTGGTACTCCTTCTCAAATTTCTTCAACTTTTTCTGGCTGATCTGTTGAGCAGCGAGAGCAGAAAAAACACAAATGTTTATAACTCCTCCACTGTAACACACATATGAAGAGTTGCGGCGATACACATGATGAAAGATATCAATATAAATCAGCACATTAGTCTTTGGCTCGTGTGCTAAAGGTGGCTGCCAGAGAAGAGTCTTTCTAATCTTTTGTAAACAAGGACACAAGTTTTTTTTAATCTTTGCTGGACCGTGGCGTTCTTCAGTCCAGTCCAGTTCTTTGTTAAGATGTAATGGAACATACGCAGAGATTACAGGCCTGGTTTGCTACTGTCTGACAAGCTGGTTTGTCAGGATATCCTCGTCCACACAGTACAAAGTGACGTGTGTTGTCCCGCTGTTTGTTGAGTTTTAAAAGGTTCTTAGGTTTACACAATAATCCAAAATGTTTAACTACTACAATACACAGAAGCAAAGATTACAGCAATTTGATATGTACTTTACCGGTAGGTGCAACTAACGATTAGCAATTTGTCAGTTATTTTCTGTAGAAAAGTGTTGTGTCAGTGTTTCACAAAGCTCACAATGACATTCTTAGATGTCTTGTTTGGTCCAAAAACCAAAGATATTTAGATTACTGAGCTGGAATCAGATCATTTAAAAAAATAAATAACTTGATAATAATCAATTATCAAATAGTTGCTGATTAATCTAATTGTTTATCAATTAACAGTTAATAGATTAATTGTTTCTGCTCTATTAATGGCTGATGTGCATAACGTTCTATAATCGATTACAGAGTTTTTTAGATTTTGTGTCATGTTTCTGTCATCCTGAATAAACATCTGAAACTGAAGGCTAAATTTTGGAAGTTCACACTCTTTATCGCCTTGTTGATGAAGGTCAGTATACAGAGTTCAGGCTTGGCGGTACACCTCTGATCACCCCAAACACTGCCCCATTTAAACAAACACACACACACACACACACACACACACACACACACACACACTTGCAGTCACATTATTGCCAACAGTTGCAGTTTGCACACACACTGCATTTAGGCAATCTCATCAACAGGCCTTTCAGTGCCCTGCTGCTGCCTTACATTGGGCTTTTTAAAAGAGAAAGCTACCATACAATGAACACTATGTGCCTGCTTTTCAGCGTTAAAAAAAGAAAGCCAACACTGCGTACAAGACTTGCTTGTCCATTATGTGGATGGCTGCAGCATCAATGCGTCGTTGTCTCCGCGAGTATGCCCACAGGTGATGCAGTCGCAGCTTTAGCGTTGTACGACGGTATATGAGATGATCCAAATTCTCCCAGCACTCATCACCTAATGATGATGGCAGAACTGGGACAGCTTGGCCCATATGTTGTGTGAGTGTGGGTGTGTGTGTGATCTCGGGGTGTGTTTGATCGCACATTCTGCTCTGTGAATGGGGGACAGACAACAGGAAGAATAAGTACAAGAGGTGATTCAGAGGCAGGAGTCTCCTCATCGATCACCTTTTCTCATTCTTCGTCTTCCCTGCTTTTTCTCACAGCCTCGACCGACAGCTGGGTCTCCAGAAGCTTCTACTTAGCGAGGCAATTAGGAACACACAGCAACCACGGCTCTCTCAAAGTACAGCTACATGAAATATTTCTCATCTTACAAGTCCTGGATCAATTATGAATTGGCAAATCACCTGTGCAGCACGATCAGCACACTAGCAGCTGAAAGAGGTTTCTTGTGAGACCACCTGCTTTAAACCACAAAATCTATCACAAGCTCTCTCTATTGCTGCTGCTCTGTTTCTGAAAATGCTAGAAAGTCTTACATAAGTTCAGCACAACAGCAGCTGCAGGAAAAACTGTAACTGCACAAACATACGTACACATACATGCTCACGTGTACTAGATAGAGAGTGTGCAGAGATGTTAACTAAAACACACAGGTAAACAAACATAAGCTTGCATTCATGTTTTTCAAGGAAATTCTCTGGGCAATTTGCATATATTAGCTTGAGGATTCAAAAGTTTGGCAGACAAGAGAAAGTAGGTGTAACAACTACACACCGGGACAAAATAAATAACCCCCAGTTTGACCCTGAGATTGTCGCCTGAATACATTTTGCTAGCTAACTGTCATTTTTGACAGCCTTTGTCACATATTCTTAAATTAAAATGGCATTTGACGACAAGTATAAAGCAAAGCAGTTAAATGAGCTGGTATATAAATGGTAGACTGACCGAGAGCAACCTTCCCCCTTCTTAAGATAGGTTTACTGTAATCCTGAGTCTGCTTTAAAGCGTTTTGTGCTGGGAGGACTGAGTGAACAGTTCAAAAGGTAAAAGACCACGATACATGACCTTAACCTCTGGCCTGCGTTAACTCTCAATTCTAATTTTAAGCACATTGATACTTCTCCTGGTAGGTAATTCAAATGCAATAATCAAAATGTTTAATCACACTTGATACAGCACTGTGTGATATATGAGGTACTGTACCTGGCAAATCTGAGCTAAAATGTCAAATACAGTTAGAGTACCTGGCAACCCAGACAGATTTATGCTCCAATCAGAGGGCAGTATCATCAGTCAATGAGGGCACCAGTAATCTGGTCAGATAATCCTCCTACAGAGACATCCAAGCTTCAGATTAGCCTACCTGGACTCAGATTTAATTTCCAGCTTGAAACGCTGCAGGTACACTGAGGACAAATGCGTTCTTGGAAATATTGTCTCTGTCCAAATAATGTGCTGGATGAACTTCTTAAACACAGTGAATCAAAAATACTCCTTAGTTACTACATGATGTATTTTATTAAACGGGTAAAAATAATTCCTTGGCTGAGTTTAATAATTACACAAAGAATATGTCCAAATAAGGACACACAAAAAAATTGCCTTTATATTGGATTTGAATCTCCTTGAAACTCCTGATTGGTATTCAGAACTGGTGCCTTTAAGATGAGCACTAAGACATCCTCCAGTTGCCTAGATTTTTACTCTGCTGGTGATCCTCTGCTCTTTGTGTGTCTCTCTGCTGCCCACCTGTCTAACTAAGAACCAAAAAGCTCTAATCTCCCCCCCCCCCACGCTGGCTCCTCTACAGTTTGTGATAAAAAATATCTCTGCCCAAAGTTACCTTCCAAGTCTGTCCCCTCCAAACTAAACTAGGCCAGGCTGTTCAAAACAGGTCAGGACACAGGTGTAAGTGTGTGTGTATGTGTGTTAAAGAGACAGAGATGGACGGAGAGAGAGGCGCCTGTGTTCACTGTCTCTGTTCAACTCGATTTAAGGTTCAAAAGTGGCACCTAGTGGTGTTTAAGTAGTAGTGCAGGTTTTATCCATACAATCAATTAATTACATTTACATCAGTGGAAATTTTTTGCGCCACAAGTTCCATTTTCACTAAAAGGACTACTTGGGATCTGTACCAACAAACATGTTTTCTTACATCTGGAGAACAAGATTTGTAGGCCAGGGCTCTGCAGCACTACTGCACTTCATCAAAATGCTGTTTTGTCACCTTAATCCAAAATATTGCAGCTTCTGTGATTTGGATTTTGCTCTCGGCCATATTGCATTAATAGTTTGATTAATTGTGCAGCCCTAATGTTTCTTTTTTTCCACTCAAAACTCACCTTCATGCTACAGGCCAGCTCCATCAGTTTCTTTGCATTTTCCTCAGAACGGTACCTCTTCGGAACAGGAACACGGAAGAATTTGAGCGCACCCTCGAAGTCTGTTTGGATCAGATCGTCTTTTGATGTCTGGGGAAAAGAAGGGCGGGAACACAGAGGCCACACTTTTACGCTACTAAAATAGATGTTTACTTACTTTTTTGCAGCATAATCCTCACTGATTGTAACAATTTTCCAAATTGTAAAAATAAACTGGATGTGAGAAACCTGGTCCAACCTCAACAAAGCAGCATGTGCACCGTTTTCAGCACAGCAACAGTGGAGGTTATTCTAAGCATGTGTCTGCACCATGTGCACATGTGTTAAATCTTTCCATGGTTTGATTTTATTTTGGCGCTTGCTGTGCCCTCCTATTTCTTCTCAGAGCAACGATTGTCAGTGTGTATGCATGTGTGAGCATTTGTGTGAGGTGTGTGTGTGTGTGTGTGTGTGTGTGTTTGTGTATTCATATTTGTTTGGGCTACCTTACCTTCAAAAGTGCCAAGGCTACATTGAAGATCACACTGATGCCCTAAAAAAAAAAGAAAAAAGAAGAAAAAAAGACACATTTTCAGATTCACGGTGTACAGAGGAACTAGGTTACTGTAAGAAGTTAACATAAACGTTGGGTTTAAAGGTCAGGATTTAATGGTATCTAGCAATGAGGTTGCAGAGTGTAAACAATTGAACACCCCTTCTCTCCCTGAATTTCCTGTGTCTACCGAGTATTCTCTGTGGATTATTTGTCAAACTTCACGGAGGAGTTTTTGAAAAACTACAAACTTAAACAGAAATACATCGTCTGAGGCCGACTGTGATTAAAAGCAGGTTTCTCTCTCTGTACTTGGGTCTGTCCATCAGTTCCTACATTTTGGAACAGTGTCCTAGTTCGTGCAGCTGTAATGTATCATTACAGCATCATGCTGCCATGCATCACCATAGCAATGATATTATTCAGGTGATGTACGGGGCATGGTTTTCACTAGAGCTGGACATTCAGGCCAAAAAAACTATTTTTATCTCCGACAAGAAATTCTTTTCCCATCAAGTGGAGACAGCTCATGGAGGCCTGTCCATTGTTCAACAAGTCTGTGTACTTCATGCTTTTTACAAACTTTATTTTTATTGAGACTCCTGGGGGCTTGAATTTGGCACAGTCAAAATATCAGCCAGCCAACCAAGAGACATCACATAAGTTATCAAAATAAACAGGACTCGTGAGCTCAGTCTGGAATGTCAAGCAAATGGTCCCTTAGAGATTTTCTGTGTTTCATAACTTGTCAATGTTTGCATGTCTAAAAATATTTTTGTCAGTATGAGATACTGTGTGTAGATAAATAACAAAAATAAAACCTGTCTTAAAAATGATGTTTGACCCAGTGTGTGTCTTTTATTACCAACCTCACACAGTAGCAGATCGATGATATGGAAGACCATGTAAAGAGGGAACTTGGCTGTGAAGAGGGTGAGGAACCACTGAGAAGCGTACATATGAGCCTCCAGACCCACATTCAGGAAGTGGTTGTATAGGTCTGGTATATACTCCTGTTTCAGACACAGAAGGAAAATATGGTAGAAAGTTTATAGAGAGAACAACGAGATTTAATAGTCAGTAAATACAACAATTGTATGCCAGCAGATGACCACTGCTATGGTGCACAGTTAAAAAAAGTACGGGTGGGGGTATGCATCAAAAATCTCTCTCTGAAGATCGTGCCATGATGCAGAAAAGCCAATAATTCTCAACATTTTGATCGCTTTTAACAATTTAAGACCAGACGATACATTCCAAAGAATGGGATGGTGAAATGTAACAGATGTAAATATGTGCGTTGAGTTTACCTTTTAAGCTGGGCTTCTTTGCCAGCCATGGTGTATGCTTGTGCCTTAAAAAGTTAGCTGGTCAAATGAGCTGGTTTTACAGTTTTACAGGTTTGCAGCATTTAGAAATGCATAAAGGTTGTCATCCAAGTTGAAATTAAGTCCATAGTTTGGAGTTGAATTTCTTGAAGACGCCTCAACACATGTATTACATGGACGCCATCTCGACTCCCTCTCCCAGTCTTAGCGAGGAGGACAAAGATAATGCCGGTAAAGCCCTTTAGTTTTTCAAATGCAGCGCACGTACCTGCATGAGTCTCTCAAGCTGGAAGAACTTGCAGTGCAGATCTTCAAAGTTCTGCTTGAAAAGGTCCCTGAGCCCGTAATCAAACATGATCTTGACCAGAACACTGAAAGCTTGCTCCTCTGGCATCTGATGAAAAAGAAAATTAAAATTGTGCCAGTTCATATTTTAATGATACATTTTTCATATGAGACTAATAAACATAATAATTTACTTAACAACATTCCCATATAAATGTCTGTTGATTAATTAACTACCTGAACTTGTTAAATATGTCTCTAAAATGGTGTTATACTTTTGCACACATCTCCCCTCAACAACTTCTATGATGACACTGGTTGTCCACTAGGTGTCACTGTTGTTGTGTTCCTGAACTGAGGGGATGCTGAAAAGCACTCTACCCTAGGGGTGTCAGATGAACACGAACATAACATACATTATTTATAAAACTAAAATGTCAGTATCATGAAATATTTCTCAATCTGTTAAGGGCAGTAACAGTTCACCATGCACATCAGATCCTACACTGGGTATATCACAGACAAAGCTCCATGACATTCGAGGTAAGCCCGGGCCAATCCTCCGACATTGCAGAATGTCAAAAAGATACCAATGTCAAATAAAAACAAAACAGCCCCTCTCGGCTCTTGAAATTATTTGAAAGGCAAAGGATTTTTTGCTGGACCCTGCTGATATGTGATACTCACATGCAGCAGCAGCACAGCAGCCAAGAAGGATTGTCCCTGGCAGTAACCAATCTCCTCGTCGTAAACAGAGTAAGCCTGAAGGAGAGGACAAAGGCAAACGGGCACGCAGTTAGTAAATGAGTTTCACAGCGAATTCAAAAATTAATGAGGAGAAAGAAATGATGATAAAATTATTTATTGTGTAGTAAATGTTGCAAACGTTGCTGTCACCTTGCAGAAGAAGCCCGTGACTGATTCACACCAATGTATTGGAGGCCACATTAAAAAATATTTACGATTTCAACAAAGAAACAAATGATGTAACGTGAAAGAGAAGCGAGGGAAGAAGAGAAGAACGATGGGGCTGACGTAAATAAAAGTTGTGGGCTATTTGAACAAAAAGTACCAAAATATTTTTTTGCCTGAGGTGTTGGCAAACCAGCCCATGACAAGTTAGGTGTCTGTGAATGTTGATATTATATTTGACAGATAGTGTGAGAGAGGTCCATGTAAATTAAACTACACTGGAAGAGAATTCAAAGACAAAGATGTTGGAAAACACCAAAAAACAACCTTTCTATTCACCATCATATCGGTCCAATAAAATGTGTATAAATATTAAGATTTTGAGCCCACAGCAGACTTGACTACAGAGAACTTGAGCTCTTGAGGGTAATACCTAGTCACTTTCATTCCTTTTTTAGAAGTATAAAGTTGTTGAATCTTTTGCACTTTGGGCTGTTAACACTAGCATCGTGAAATGCCCAAAAGGACACTGATAAGAGAAGGAACCAGAGACAAGAAGGTAGGAAAAGGAAGTAAGGAATGGAGAGCGACGCAGATATTGAGAAAATGGAGTGCATGTGAGGAAAGGGAGCGAGGGAGAGAGTTTGGAAATGTGGCCTACTGAGCTACAAACACAAATAATGAGTCCAAACGGACAAAGTGTGGATCAATCCACACATGGAGGCAAAGGGAGCGCCCACTGAATTATTCAAATGCACCTGAGGAGGTGCTTGTCTGAGAGGAGATGGATGCCCTCACCTGAGTTATACATAATGAATGGAATTTTAAAAAATATGTGTGTACAAACTGCAGCCAGGCTATTCACGTGGGACTGTGGAGCTATAGGTGAGATGTGTGCATGTCTCAGCTGTGTGCGCACGTGTTCTTTCTCATGAGAAATAAAGCAGTGGCAGTTTGCGATCGATACGTATTTTGTGACAAGTTGCCAGGTTTGTGTGTGCCTGTGTTCGATTAAAGAACTTATGTTGCTTTGCTAGACAGGCAGTGAACTCGCCGAACCACCCAGAAACAGAGCGGCTGCTCAGTTAATTAATGATCAGCTCTGACAACTCCCACCACTGCTCTACAAACTTTGTCATCAGACCTACTGTAAAGCAAGTCATTTACACAGTAATTACACTGTATTATGGGGAAACGTGACTCCACTTCACATGCAGATTTCTGTTATTTTCAAAGGGTGCTGGCGATGAACAAAATGTTTATGTCTCACCAGTATAACAGGAGGAGGGGAACACATCTCCAATTACAGTTTTCCCAATCACAGTATTATCCTCAGTAATCATGAGGTTATAAATGTACACCAGGGTCACATTGTTTACAATAAATCCACCCCCCAAAAAAAGTAGCGGTTGGGTTGTAGAAATTCCTTCCTATTTTTTCAGATATTTTACAGATGTATCTTGAGTTGCATTTGGTTGGATTGTCTTGAATTTAATGTAATGCCAATTCCACTGAAGAATTCCCTTTCAAAAGGTTTCAAAGCAGGTTAATGACGCACATCATTCACTGTAACAAGTTTCAATACAGATGGATATGAAGAGTAGTGTAAAATACCCTGCCACCATTACGTATCTTTATCACAAGTGTTTGATAACAACGCTTGAGGGACCACTGCATAGAATGCGTTTATACTGGCCAATGTATCGATATCAGAAGTCTTTACTCCCTAATATCAGTATTGGCATCAGTCCCCAAAATCTAGTTACAGTTGCACTCTAATTACAAGTTTTGTTTTCTATTTTATGTTTAAATCTGGAAATGAGGCCATCTAATTAAATATGTGCTGATTTAAACACCCGAATGTGTATTTTTGTTTTGTGTATTTTTTTTTCTCTCAACTAGTCTGAAAAAAATACACCAAAATCTAAAAACAGATTCTTTCACCTGTAGTGTCTCCACTTAAATTAATCATTAATGCAGACAGTGTGGAACAGAGTGGAGCCTAGATGGGTGGAGTACATACTGCAGATTTGTTTTTGTAGCTGTTTTTGAAGCTTTGTTCACCGTGCTGATCCTTTTTTTGATACATTTTTTTTTTTTTTTATCTCCGACTGGCCCAAGAATGCCCAGCGTCAACTTTAAACATGTATTCCAAAACATCCTCTTGCATGTGTGTGTGTCCCACCTTGCAGATCTTGTAGAGGGAGTCTTGTCCATCTCCTCCAGTGTCTTTGAAGTAGTCATGAGCTGGGAATGTCCTGTTGATGTCCCTGGTGATGGCACTGTCCTGAGGGGACTCCTGAGAATGAGACAGACAAACATTTCAGGGTAGGTGAAATGCAGCGGTGACTGTTTGTCACAGAGCGGAAGGCTGAGTCACTTAAGAATCCACGAGAAGTTTTATTACACCACTACTAGGCAGAAATTCCACAGAGGCCCAGTAGTGGTCAGTGTTTATCAGACCGTATCTGCACTACACACGGCTGTGATTTACAGTATGAGGCAGGACGAGTTTGTGGTGGCACAGAGTGTTCTCTTCTACAGTACAAGCTGTACGCATCTCCCTGTCTCTGCCCATTCAGTCTAATTTCAATAAATTTTGAACATGGCAAGCTAGCCCTATGTTCCCAAAGCTTAGATTAATCAACCAAACAAGAACTACACAACTCTGATAATATGTAAATAATAACATTCAAGGAAAACCTACCAAATACATCATGCAGCACAGAGATGTTGCTTGTAATCTATGACAGCAAGCTGATAAGAGGGTGTTTAGCTTTCATCATCACACATTTCACCATCAACAATCTGAGCTGTAACAGAGTAAATCAACTCTAAGGACTTTTTATCTGGAGAGTGGGATAGATGGATGACTAGGACAGAGAGCGGGAGAAGTGTGGAGGTGTGAATAAAAATGTATGCACTGGGAAGAAAATGTGTTTCTGAAGAGGAACAGAGCGATCAGCATAATAACCGGAGGGTGATGTTCAGCTGTGCATGTGTATGCTTTTTTTCCCAGTAAAAACTGATACTTAATGGTGCCACAGGCAAGATGAAAAAGAGTCTACAGCCAGGTCTACAGCCTTGTGAGACTGTTTTTAGACACAGCGATGGTTTACGCTCAGTGCTAACATCAGCATGCTGCTGTAACATTTTCACTAAGGATGCATGATATGATTTTTATCAGCCAAAACCAATTACTGAAATCAGAATTACCCACTTCTCATGGCTGATACCAAAACAACAACTGATATTTTCACATATTTTGATTTTTTAAAAAAGAGTTCATACTCTTTTTTAAAAAATCAAAATATGTGAAAATATCAGTTGTTGTTTAGTTTAGGTACACTTGAGGGTAAGAAAAGCTAAAATAAAGTGAGCAAAGACGGACGATTTAATACTCCACAGCTGGAGTGGTTATGATAACATTCAAAGATGTTTTCCTTCCTCTCAGAATCCTTGCTCAACATTTATTGCAAATTGCAATCACGTCGTCTTCCTCTGACAACTGTAACAATCGCTACGCCGGTGACGGCATGTTTGGCTCTCAAATCAACACTGTGTGGCTCTACTCCGGCGCAGCAGTTTGACGTCATGAGCACAACAGCTGCACTCCTTCTACTTCTTCTCCTTCTCCATCTTCTCCCTACCTACTGCGTTGGAGTGTGTAGATGATGTGCATGTTGAGTCAATGAAAGTAATTTGAATATATTTTCATTACCAGCAAATAGCCAATAATATACATTTCCCATTACCAGGCCAGTATATCGTGCATCCCTTATGCTCACAATGACAATGCTAACATGCTGGTGCTAAGCTGTTACAATGTTTATTATGTTCGCCATTTTAGTTAGCGTTTTAGCACTAAATGATGATGACACATCCTTAAAAACAGATGGAAATGTGGCCTGGTTTACTAGATTGCACCAACACTAAGACTCTTGGATGGACCCAGTCCAAGAACCAGAGTTAATTTGTTGGATATGGGATGCTACAGACAAACCAACATAGCTTTCCACTGTGCTGAGCTGAAAGCATGGCAAGACACAAAGTCTGTGAGAAAACTAGATCAGAAAAGATTGTTCGAGGTCAGGATACATTGATACAAGTATGGACACATGACCACAACCCAAACTGCATGCAGTACATATACATCTCTGGGATATCCCTCGACTGTGAGGACAGAACACCACACACAAACACACACAGATCAGTAGCTACTGTAATCAAGAGTGTAAACTAGCCAAGATTAATCGTCCTTCATTTCATTATTGATGATCAGTGTATTTGGAACAAACAACCTCTGAATAAGTAATGTGACTCTCAGACACCCTGGCCATTACATGACAAATCAAGTACACATTTGAAGATATCTTCATAGAGTATTAGGATGTGAAGCAGCTCTGAGTTTTGGACCATATTTTGGGTGACATGATATGAAATGGGAGCATTCATTTAACTCAGTAGTCAGAAATTAGTTATGCCATTCCCTGTAGTCTGGAGCTGCCTTCAAGCAGTTGATAATGAGGGAGTCGGGAGTAGCATAAAGGGTTTGCATTTATTCAGCAGTAGGTAACGATAACACC
The DNA here is from genome assembly GCF_900880675.1 of Sparus aurata. Classification (NCBI taxonomy): domain Eukaryota; kingdom Metazoa; phylum Chordata; class Actinopteri; order Spariformes; family Sparidae; genus Sparus; species Sparus aurata. The sequence continues at coordinate 14,036,963 of NC_044198.1, forward strand.
TTAACAAATTCATGCTAAATGATCAAATCACATCATTGATCCATGTGGGATAATGTTTTCATAACTCATTGAGATGTCAGAAAGCATCAGTGCTCAAAGGCACTTTTACAGGACTGAAACTTAAGATAAATCCCGGCAGAGGCTTAAAATCCTTACAAGAAAAACCCCTTGCAACCCAATGCTCACAGGTGATGTAAATGAAAGCCATATACTGTACCTCAGAAATCCCTTCATTTTAATCACCACTTCTTTTTTAAACCTCTCTTGTTCTCTTTGTAGCTAATTATACCTTCTAGGTCTCTCTGTTACTGTGCCCACCAAGTCCCTCCCTCTCTCCCTTTACCAAGGTTTCTGTTCCAGCCCCCACAGAGGAAGAGAGCGAAACAAAAATAATGTAAGTATGAGAAGAAATGCAGGAAGAAAGGGACACTACAACAAAGTGAGCTAATGGTGATCAGAGACCAACAGCAGACAGCTTTTTTTAAAGTCAATTCCAAAACTTCCACCACACCCTGTAAAACATAGTTACAGTATGTCTGTGCGTGCGTGCGTGCGTGCGTGCGTGCGTGCGTGCGTGCGTGCGTGCGTGCGTGCGTGCGTGCGTGCGTGCGTGCGTGCGTGCGTAGCCAACTCGTCTAGGTGCTTAGGGAAGTTTGAGTAATACTGATTGTTTGAGTAATTTTGGTCTGAGTAGGAGCTGTCCCCAAATCTGTCCACTTTGAGTTCTTCAAACACAGACTACATACACTTCTAATTCAGTGGAGCCGAAATGTTCAGCTCCTAAAATTGGAGAAACGATTGCCTCTCTTCATCATATAAGTTCGTAAACTAAAGTACCAGTGGTTTTTGGACTTTTGGACAGATGAAACAAGACATTTTAAGATGTCACACTGGGCTTGAGAAATTTGAGATTAGCATTTTAAGACTATTTTTGACATTTCATTAATGTGACGCACCAGGCGGTCGGGGAAGTCGCTCACATATGGCTTCACTCTTAAAGAGACATGAAAGGGCTTCTCCATAAAGCACACCTGTTAAGTTCAACCGGACTGAACTTGACCCAGAAGCACACTAACAAGCTGCACACAGGCAGAAAACTATGTTAATTCTCAGCCAAAAGCCATTGGTATTGGTGACTTTTAGAGCGCAGGGGTTTTTAGAGCTGCTGTATCCAGAAAGGACGGCCCATTACACTGGCTACAGTCTCTCACTGAATGATAAGGATCCATGTTTATACAAGCACCACTTAGCTATACTTATCTGAAGTGTTGAGAGCATGTACAAAGACCTCTGACTTAATGGCCAATTAGCTTCCTTTCTGTCTGTCTGTTCAGTTAAAGTGAAGTTCGGAATCAGGCTAGCGTGAGAGGGGAGAGAAAACATATCCAGTGTCTCGTGCCATTGGACGGAAATGTGTGAGAGCCATACAGAAAGAGACAGAAGAGGAAATGAATGCTCATGATACTGCATCTCTACATTATTGTATGACCAGTGATACTTCAACACTGAAATAGGCATTTTGGAAAATTACTCTTAATTGCTTTCTTGCCATGAGTTAGAGGAGATCAATACTACCCTCATGTAGGAAAAGTAATGAGCTAGCTTAGCATAAAGACTGAAAGCAGGGAAATCAGTGCTGCTCTGTCCAAAAGGTCAAAGATACAAGATGGAAATGCGAAATGTGAGATGTCTCGCTCCTTTCTGATCTCTGATGAGATGCACATGCACAGTTAGCGATCAGGCAGCTGACAAGGCACAGACAACATGGAAGCCACATACAATGGTTACTTTATTTATATAAACACACGCTGGGCAGGGGTCGTTTGTGCACACTGAAAAGGTTTGAATGAGGTATACTTCTATCTTTAAACTTTTTATCCCAAGAACCGTTTAGCCTGTTTATGTTGCACAGAATGATGGATTGTGATGTATTGTAGATGATTGTCTCAAATGGCAAAGTAATGATTTGTAATAGTATCGTATTGTGAGTTTCTCTGCGATTCCCACCATTAGTTCTAATTACAATGAACAGAAAATGAGGTCACTGGTACAAGTATGGTATGAGTGCTCAGTTTCTGCTTAAGGAATATCACGGGTAAGTCAAAGCACATAAAGTACTGCTAATGACAAGTAACTGCCAGAGTAGTACTGCAGGGAAATCAAATAACATCTATAAAGTGAACGGAAGTTGAGGGACAAAGCATTTTCTTCTTACCAACATACAGCAAAAACTCCTCAATGGGGGTAAGCCAAAAATGGCAGCGCTACAATGTGTGTGCGTGTAAGCATTTGTGTGTCTAAAGCTAGGAATAAAGTACCGGAGTAGGGCTCCCGTGGGAAGGCTGAGTAGCTAGCCCGCTATTGTTTATGTCCCTGATTTTCTCTGACTCAACACAATAGCTGACATGTCATTCTGTTATTCTTTCTCTGCTCCTAAAGGACCCTGCTGAGATGCCAAGAGACCATGAGGTGTTATTTATCAAGCTTGATACAAAACCTCCCCAACCTAAACAAATCGCTGAGCTACACGTTGATTATTCCACCAGAGGAAACTGCGTATGTGACAGCAACTTTATTGCTTTGTTAATAATTAGTAGAGCCTTGACAGATGCTTTCATTACAAAAACAGACGCACACAGCTGTTATTTTAATACCTTTTTTTTAAGAGAGTAAACAATAGTTATATTCAATCCATCAGTCTCTTCTTAACAATCTGTGTTTAACAGAGCAAATGCTCAAGCTATCCGCAGCCCTTACCTAAGCGTCAACTATCATTAAATCTTAATCGCCTGTCTCATGCCCTACTTTTTGTGCCATTTGTGCACTGGTACTCAGCTTCAGGACGAGCAGAGCATCAAAAATGTGTCTGATCGGAACAGAGAAGACAGACAAAAAGACTCAATGTAAATCAACATGACAATACCACATACTTCATATGCACTGCTTAGACTACAATGGCTGCATTTTCTTGTGGTGTTATTTTTCAATTGAGTGCACTGACATTTCTCACTGCTGCTTTGCCAGCATTGCAAATTCAGCAGACCAACGGCTTGCACAAATATGGTGCTGCTGTAGTACAGTCAATTTACAGCATGTTAATACGGCAACAAATTATTGTTATCTGTTAATCATCTACACTGAAGCCTTTGCAATTTGGTCAAATGATGGAAAATTCTGTGTAAATGTAAAGCTATTATACTTTGCTTATCAACTACACTTCTTGATGTTCAGCCAGCAGTATTGAGCCAAGTCTTCTGCCTCACTAAATGTAACGCAGCATGCAGCATACAACACACACACTTAACATATGTCCCTGTAAAGTAATTAATACAAGGAAGTTTGAATACACTGAGATAACATTGCATTTATTTGCTTGGCACAGATACAACATGTACATCATACAATACCATATAGGCTTGTCACCTACAAAGCATCATGTAATGAAAAATATCTTATTTTTGTCACAAAGACAACAAATTAAACATGTTTGACCATTTGCATTATCCAATCATTCTCCATCTATAAAAGCAATCTGTACAGCATAAAAAAAAAACCCTCATCACAAAGTCGACACGCCTGACACGTGAAATATGACATGGTTTGTCATGAACGGTAAAGGGTAAAACAGTCAGGGCTTCATTTTCTCAATCTGACATTTAAAAATGCATCATGGTTTACTGTGAGCAATTGTGCGCAAATGTCTTTTGGTAGGTTTCCAGACCAAGTTGTTACAGTGGTCGGGTCAGTGTCGTCCTAATGTGATAATAATCTGTTCCTCCGAACAGCTGGTTCATAAGTCAGCCATTAGAAGAGGTCTGGTGTGGCTCATTGAGAGTCTTACAAAAACACAAAGAAGAAAATCCAAGACAGATATTAAAAGAGAGATAAGAAAATACCATTACGTGGGCATATGTGTGTGTGTGAGTGTGTGTGTTAAAGTGCAATATAACAGTGAGGCTGTACTTCCTGTTCAGGTATTGTACAGTCGTTACTTGTACAGATATAATACTCAACCAGTATTCAGTAGTTGTAAAAGTGTTTTTGTTTTCTGAAGTGTAAGAACGACATGTTCAAGATAACTACTTGTGCCAGTTGCTTTTCTAGATTGTTTTATATAAGGCCCCAATTAATTCAAACATTAGATTTTTTATGCCTTTGTAAATAAAACTGTAAAAATGATATCTGGATTTACAATGAGTCACATACTTTATACAAGATGTAACTTAATTAGCTACTCATTAGGACCCCGTCAGTTCATAAGACAAAAAGGGGGGGATTCATTTAAAGCTGTTTGCATAACATGCCAATTGGAAGAAAAAGCAGCAGCAGACATCCTCTAATGTTTCTGGATAACTTGTAAAGATGTAAAACTGAGATATGGCAGATGGCAATTATTTTAATCTTCCTTCTTTGCACCTATTGCTTATATTTTCACACTTTCTTTTCTGAACATCACTTTATCTGCAGATGGCCATCCAGTTCCTTTTTTTTTATTGATTAATGATAAATGTTTTTTTTGTAGTATATACTTGCTTAGTAGTACACCCCATATACAATTAATTTCCTCTTACACAACAGAGGACTGCATTTTACCTACAAATGGCCTCCTGAACTATCCCTAGTGTCCATACTCTTTCTTGTTCTCTCTAGTTTGACCCAACATGGACGTGTACATCCACACAGCCATAGCCAGTCGGTCCCTTGAGAGCATAGGAGCCAACTGTTTTCCCACAGGAAGAGGGGAATGTGTGTGTGTGTGCGAACGTCAATATGAGCATGTTTTGGCATAAAAACTTCCCAAGAAACTTTGCCCTAAATCTTACCAATTTCTCAATAATTGTACCATTAACTGCTGTGGGAAACAACGTCTTTTAAGTGGTGAGACTTCCAAGTAAAACAAACTGCATCATCATTAAGACACAGCTTAAATCATTTCAATGGGTAACCATGCAGTCTGCATCATTTATCACTTCACATGTGACAAGAAACTTGAAATTATTACAAAAATAAATTTCTGTAGTTTGACAATAAGACATTCAATACGCCATTTCTGAACAAATGAAGATACAGATAGGAAAGATTACAATATTTGGCAATGCTTCACAGCCAAAATATTTAAAGACAACATGTGACTCTATCTACCACCATTGTACATCATACTCACATACACTCACAAAATACAGTATACTCAAGGGAAGTGATGTGCAGCTAATAAAGCAATGGGGGGTGTTAACTCCGTTAGCACCTGTGCTAAAACACTGTAAACAGTCCAGTTCAGCCAATGGTCGCATCCCAACATACCTGCACTCACATTCATACACACACACAAACAAATACATGCAAAAAAACAAACCCCAAAAACACAAGGTTTGAGATATTTTCAGTTTTACATAAGAGAGGAACAAAGTTCACCGCAACTTTTTGAGGAGAAGACTGAATTAACAGTCACATTTTTTAATTACTTAACATAACAAATTCAGGTTATTCTCTACTAAATCGAGGCTGGCTTATCAACATTTCATCTCTTCACATGCGCACAATTTCCAGTCCATGTCCGTGTCCGTGTCCTCTGAAAACAGTCCATAAATTGAGCCCTCCCTAAACATAAGAGGATAATACATCCCCAGCAGTTCATTTTCATTTGTTTGTCAAGGCAACAATATATCACTATATACTGAGAAACAGTCATATTCATGGACATAAGGCATCACTGAGCCAACACAGTGCAGTGGACTCACATCCACTCGCATTTTACTCAATCTTTATATATTAGATATTTAGAAAAAATAGAATCTAAGAATATCTGTTGAACTTTCTTTGGTAGGTTAGATTTAAGTTTATAAAGCTAGATTTTCTGTGAGTTTTCATGGTTCAATAATCTTTTACAACTACTGAGTTTATGTACAACTGGATTATTTTACGGCTTATTGTTGGTCTTGGGTAGTTCAAATTAAATATCGAGTTTAGACTGAAAAGAAACCACAAAACAACACATGGGGACAAGATGATGGAAAAAGACACACTCACACACACGCACACATACACAAATACACACGTGCAATTGCATGTTGTTCCCAGGGATCCAAGGGGTTGTTCTTTCCTCATGGTGCCACGCAGAGGTTAGCCTGCTGGCAGAGTGAATGGGCTATTTGTTTGTTCTGTTTATATGTGAATCTCCTATGTTGGTGTGTGTTTATGTGTGTGTTTGTGTGCATGCACTAGTCCCCGAATGCAGGCAATTATTCACTCACAGTTCAGCATACCCACAAGGTTTGAACTGAGGTAAATTATTTGCAGAAATAATGTAATGTGGAACTTTTTTCAATCACCCGCTTACAACCTCTCATTTGACTATTCAACCCAGCCAATCAAAGACGAGAGGAAAGGATCACAGTTCAAGGGTCGGCCATCTAAATGCTTAATGTTATTACCTTAGATTAAATAAGCCTTTTATAAAAAACAGCCCAATCATGTACCAACAATCAATGTACAATAAGTGTAAATATACATCCTTTCTTGGTCTCGCTTTGCCTTGGACATGTTTATGAAACAAGTTTAGTTATCATCAAAACAACAAAAGGTGCAATTAGACAAAGATTTTAAAAACTCATGAAGGTCAAATTCACTGAAAATTACTTTTGCTCTTCCTCAGGTTAACAGTCGTACACCAAAGCTGGGCAGAATCTTATATAATACACAAACAGCAGGCTTGATGTGTGAACCCACAATCTAGTTAAAGACATTGTGTTTTGTCTTATACAACAACAATAAATAATCTTTTCAAATTTTCTGAATTGACATCTTGACGCTGACAAACTATAATTGGTTCAGTCAATGCAAACATCCATAAGATGATAGTGTGTAGTGGCTCCAGACCTACATCAGTTCTTTCCATTTCTTTATGACTGGCTAAGCTAAAGCAATCGACCACAAAAGAGACAACAAATACACAAACACACTGTTGCATCACTTGTAGTATTCAAATACTGAAGGGGTAAAAGCACGTAATAACATATCTAAAGAGCTAAGAACTGATGGTTCACTTCAGTGTTCAGCTGTTGTTCAGTTTGCATTAATTTCTTCTTTTTTTGCATTAAACTCACTGTGCTAATAATCTGATGAGAAAAGGTCACATTATTTCACAAACAGAACACATTTCTTGGAACATTATTTTGGCAAAATAAGTTAACAATTCACTCCCCATGAATAGATTAAAATGTTTTTCAGTCAAATTTCACCTCACTCCAGAGGGTTTTAGTCCCCTGAACCGCTGTCCATGCACATAACAGTATGCTGCGTTCCCTCGGCCATTTTAAAAACACCTCGCAGGGCTATTTAGGCCTTGTTATCCTTCAGCGCTTTGCTTTTGACTCCCTTTCTCTGTCTTTGCCAGCTGTGGTGTGTGCAGAGAGGACGCCTGTGTAACCTCCAAATGCGACAGAAGCAGCAGTGGCAAATTAACGCCTCTTTCCAGGACATTTCAGCTTAAAAGGAGGAGACATTTTACAGCAATCACATCAGGCATCTTTAAAAAAGTTCAAATGCCAATTTTGCACAGCTTTCATCCTCTGAGTGTGCCTTACACATGACATGTTGTGCCAATTCCTATGTCCCTGTGACCATATCCATAGCCCGGCCCTGCGCATCCTTTTTCAACAGACCCAACGAAAGCCTTTTTGGTGTTCCCAACCCCGAAGCCACTGCCACTGCGCTGTAAACAGAAGGAGCAGAGGCGTTTGAGGCCCTTCCTGAAGGCAGAGTTGGAGAGGCTGTAGATGAGACAGTTACAGAAGCTGTTGCTGATGGCCAGCCATGTGGTTAGGAATGAGGCTGCAGGGTGGTGGTAGACCCCACCGCTCTCCAACAGAAAGTAGAGGATGTAGGGCAGCCAGAGGATATAAAACACGCTTGTGATGCGGAACAGTACCATAGCATATCGCCTGTCTGGGTATGTTGATGTGGGCTGCTGATACTGGGGTTGGGATTTTTGTGGTTGGGACAAGTGGGGGAACTGCCCTTGCTCTACTGCACTGCTGTCCTTGACCACAGATCCCACAGTTGACCCCGGGCCCTGCAGCTGTTGGGGTCTGTAACGCGCATGGCGCTCGCTGATCTCTCGGGTATGCTGCCGGCAGATCTTGAAGATGTTCGCATAGGTGAAACAGACAGTGAGAGCAGCCGGGGCGTAGAGCAGCGCAACAATAAAGGTTGTGAAAGCCGGACGAGTCCTCCATTCGACTGCGCACCACTCCACCACATCGCCGTGGTAACCGGGTTTCCCCCACCCGAGAAAAGATGGCAGGAATACCAGAGCAGAGTACAACCATATGAGAACGATGCAGCAGCGCACTCGACAAGGTGTCACCAGGGACGCATAAGTAAGAGGTCGTGTGATGGCAATGTAGCGGTCAACGCTAACACACGCCAACGACACCATTGAAACTGATTTCAAAACAGACACCATGTACCCGAACACCTGGCAGGTGAGTTTGGGATCGAGGCCCTGTAGGTTATGGAGGAGGGACAGGGAGGGGAACAGGCAGCTAACCCCCACCAGCAGATCAGCATACGCCATCGTCTGGATGAAAGCGCTGGTGGAGTGCTGACTAAGCAAGGGGGCACAGTGAAACACAAAAATTACCACCAGGTTGCCAGAAATAATGAGAATAGTGAGAAGGAGTATGATAGAGACTTCAAGGAGGCAGGTGGTGAAAATCTGCGAATAGCCTATCTCAAGCAGGCAGAAGGGAGCGGATAAGTTTGACAGGTCAGCAGAGCTCTGGTTCAGTGGATCCAGAGAGGAATTCATCATCTTGGGCAGGAAGACGTGTCTGAGGGGCCCTTCAAGGGTACAATGAACCAAAGAACCCACTATTTTGACAGGTAGCTGGCTGGTTGTGAAAGTAGCTGGGTGGTTTCAGTCCAAACAAAAAAGCTCCATGCTGCGGTTCTGTGATGATACTGCCACCATCTGTCATTTCAAACACAGGAGGGATGGAAAGGACAGCGAATGGTGAGGAAGCCCCCCTGGTTCGTCCTCGGTTCAGGCAGCTGTGGTTTTTACAGAAAGATATAAAAACCACCAAGGTAAAAACGGATTAACACACAAGAAATAAATGTGTGTATTCCTTTTCTTCTTCCTTTCGTTCCAGTAAAGCAAACTTCCCAGCTGAAGGCACAAAAAAGGAAAAAATGAAAAGAAATGTGACTTTGTTTAAAGGAATTCCAATCCAACCTTTGCTTGAAGTGCCTCTGCTCCCTATAAAGTCAGAGATGTCTTCAACATCTGCTGCAGCTGCAGAGAGCACAGACTGAAGCTTTCTCTCTGATCTGTCTCAAGTCCAGAGTCACTACATTACACAAATTATTGTGTAACTTGCTGCGTAGAAAATCGAGGGAAGGAGACCCTTCTTGTTTATTGCTGTTCCTCCTGCTCCTCTTCCTTCTTTTCTTTTTGCCTCTTGGTTCTCACCTCTCCTTCAGCACTCTTCCAAGTCCGCTTGCTCTTGTCTCAGCTCCTGTCTGGTCCTTCGCGGTAAGATCACAGCAGACTGCCGTGAGCTGAGAGGATGAAGGCAGTGCGCAGGGTGACTGATACTTAAACACACACACACACCTACAGAACACACCTCAGCTGTAATTTCTACCCAGAGGTAGCAGCAACGATGTCTGGCCTGGAAATGAGGTAGGCAGGCATACCGATGCTGGGAGAAACCCCCCCTGCGTTCATTTATTCCTCTTTGCTGTCTCTCTCTCTCTCTCTCTCTCTCTCTCTCTCACACTCTGCCTCTCTCTACAGAAACAGTGGCACTGACGCCCCTCCCCTTCCCCGTGGCTCCAACCAATGATCAACTGCAAGGGCACGAGGCTGCCTCATTCCCCCGCCCTCTCACCCCTCCCCAATTTTCTCATAATCACCCAGAGATTCAAAAATACTGTTTTACACTGTTAACATTAGTCACATTCAGTGTGTTAAGCCAGCTCTTGTAAGATTTGACACCTGAATGTTAACATCTATGAAGCTTCTCACATGAAGCTGTAAGAATCTGAATGCTGTCATTCTACAGTGCCGGGAAGTTATTGTTCGTGGTGAAACAATGACTGCATGCCTGGGTGCAGTCATTGTTTCCTATTATTAATCTGAGCAGTATAGGCCGATGGGTCCCCCTATGGCTCTGTGCATCCTAGCATGTTGAAACTACTGTGCACTCAGTATGCACTCAATGTTCTGGTGCTATACATCAAAAGCACAGAGGCAGAGCTGAATAATGATAGACTGGGTCAAAGATTATCAACAGTCTTTTTGGACGTGATACATCTTGTCTTCAGGAAGCCTTAACTGCATTCTCACTGGCTGGTTTCTTCAGCAGGCACTGAATATAACCTTATTCGAAAAATCTATTTTTAGTCATTTTTTAGACTTACAATCTACTAATAACAAACTACAGCAGCATAAAAGCTTACCAGACTGAGAGACAGAATTAAATACATGAAAGCAAAGCGCAAATAATTTAATTTGCGTTCACAGCTGTGTGTAATTAGCAGCTGATTCACTGAGACAGCAAGTAATTACGCAATTAGCAACTGGGTCTGCCTTCTAGGTTACAAAGTGCAAGTGAAGGAGAGCTTGAAAGGTGCAATGCAACGGTAGAAGTTCAGCAAGTTCAGATAAGAAAGAAAAAAATATTGATGCTCAAAGTAACATTTTCTGAGGCCACTTCAACTGAGAAATAATTTATTTTTTAGTTAGAAATGTCTGTAAAGCTAACGTAACACAGAGAACTTTAAGAAAAAGGAAGAGTGGAAATAATCTAGTTCAGGTTTTATGAGGTCACAACACATCAATCACATCAATTCTTGGAAAGAATCACATATGGCCCATACAGTTGATAGATGCCGTAGGAAACAGCTAGATCCAACTGTGCTATTCTTGTCCAATAAATAACTAGATCCTTGAGGTATTTGTTACTAAACTTGTGGATAAAGGCTGTGTAATGTGGAAGTGTCATAATCAACAACATTACATGAAACCTCTTCCTAAGTCTTCTAATTATAGCAGCAGAGTCACAGTAACAATGTTAACAATAATAATACCATTCTTACAACATACGTACTGCACACATGCTTAAACACAAACACAGTACTTGTTAGTTTTACAATGTAAACCTCACATAACAATGGTACTTATGTAATGTATAATTACACAAATGGGCTACCTCTCGGGACTTTTCAGACATAAATGTGTTGTTTTTTTGTTTTCTGCTGAACTTTAAAACTTAATATGTGCATGAGTCACTGAAAGACCAAGAGAGAGAATTCATTTGTTATAATTCTCATGTTTGTGCCAGTACTATCTGTATGCACAGTACATCACAATTTTCAGCTTGTTTTTTTAATCATTTCCTGTTGCCGAATGTTTGCTTTTGAACAATAACTTTGTCCATGTGTGTGTCCTTCTGTCTATCTGGCCTGAGAGCCCTGAACAGATATGCACCTGCACCTGATTTTGCATGTATCAGCAGATGCAATGCCTCCACTTAAAGTTGATTTGACACACTCAGCTCTATCATGTAGCATGACCTCACTAGACATTTTTTTTTTAAATCCCTCAGGGCAATCATTAACAGCCAGCTTAACATTGCAAAGCTCTACAAGGACTGGTTATGGCTCAGTTTAACACATTTTATTTTATATTCTTTAGCAGGTTAGCTCTAGCAAATCCCCCTTCAATCCCTCCTGCAAACAGTCTGTGCTAGAATAATTACCAACCGAGTTATTTTTAGATTCATATGATGTGATGATTGCATTTAATTACCCAGAAGGCTGCGCTAATATTAGAAACATCAGTGGGATGTAATCGCTGTCAGGTTCAGTGCTGCATGGTTTACATCTTCTTCCTAATGACTTTCTGAAGACTGCAGAGTTTGTCTCGTGCAGGGAAATTTGGTGTGGCGTGATGGAGACCCAAACATACCCACACAGCCGCACACACACACACACACTCACGCACACACACACACCACACACACACCAGCCTGCACCTTTCTCCCCCGCAATCCAGACACACTCCCATGCTTTCACGCACCTCCTCTGCCCACCACACGAGGAGCTAAAAATAGATGACAGTACGACGAAAGAGGTTGGAAGAAGGAGAGGAATAGGAGAAAAGGAGGAAGAAGGGATTCAAAGGAGGGACAGAGCTCATCAAAGAGGAGAGGAGGAAGAGGTGGAGGAGAGAAAGAAATGTGATATGGCGAGAACAAAAAACAACTACAAGAAAATGGAGCTGGGAGAAAGGCGGGAGAAGCAAAAGCGTGATGTTCTGTCACCCCCTTGCCAAACTGAGCACAACTTAGTCCTGTTAGCTCTTTAACTTGTGCTTTGTCACAGCTTGTCAGCCTCTGAAGTTGCTGACACTCACCAGGAAACAACACAATGGGCCTAAACGCCTGACAACACTGTCTGTAAAGCTAATGATTACAGTAATTATCACATCAAAATCAAACTAATGAATAACTGGTTGACATTATGATAGCTCTTGACTAACAAAGCTGTTATTGTTAGGGTGGAATTAGTCTTGCATAGCCAGAGACTTGAGACTTGCTGCAGCCACTATCATTCTGCCTTAGAAGGAAAAAACACTCAGGTTTGCTTCCATTTCTCTAAACCAGTGACAATTGTCCTGGACTGCAGGAAGCCCAGGATGCAGCAACGGTGCCCCTACAAAATTGTGTCAGGAGGAACATGTTTTGTTGGAATATATGCTTGTGGGGAGGCAAGACCTGTATTAAAATAGCTAAATCACTGCACAGGGACAGGTACATTTTTACCGGTAGTGAACAGGTTTAGGTAACTTTTTATTTTCAGCTTGTAGGTTGCTTCCACATAAACAGGGTTTTTGACTGCGGAAGGGGAGGAGAACGCCGACTGAAATAATCGACCTATGGGTGGAATACAATAATGCTTAATATCAAAGATGCTTCATCTTCAAGACCCAAGCAATTTTTTTGGTTTGTTTTTTTACTTAAACAGGCAATAAACAACTTTTTTGCTCTGACTCATTCTGTATTAAATATTAATTGCAAAGTGTAATGGCTGTACAAAAACGACACCACCCATGTATAGATTGGTTCCCTATAAACCTCACTTTCACAATGCTATTCTTTTTTTTTTTTTTTTTCAATAATGGATTAATTCACAAAGAGAGTGTGCTGCCATTGCGCATCAAAAACAGAGAAGGAAATTATTTTCAAATTCTTCAAATTAATTTTTTTACAGTTGTTTTTGCCCTGGGACAGGAGCCAGGCTGGTAGCTTCTGCTAATGCCGTCTTTGCAACAGCAGTGCCACCAGTAATATCACAGGAAAAGGCTAGGATGGAGGGGGGAGTTGAAAGGTTGACTATTTACACTCAAAAAAACAACAATTAATTAAATCACCAAAGCTAAAACAGACATTCTGTTGATAAACTCAGCTCATGACTATTAAAAGAATTAGATTGCTAATTGCAACCACCATCCTGGCCAACTCCAAATGATTACTATAAATACCCACCACCCATCATCATCCAGCTGGTGGCTCATAATCCTGATAATTCTCTACTGTTCTTATATAAATACAAAACGAGGCAGTCACACTGTGCCTGCTTATTAACTTATTTTCTCAAGGTGATAGAACAAAAACATAAAAAGAACTCATCAGCTGATGTCCTATCTGAAGGTTTTTATTAATCAGACAAATGCCTGCTGGGAATGGAAAAGAAATTTTAAAAACCCAAGAACTGGATAGCTGAGACACTATCTTCTATGTCAGGTAATTTATCATGGTTATCTCTTGACAAAGAGCCTGGAGCTTACAATAGCAGTACATTATCAGGCAAGGTGGTGATGTGTTACATTAGTCACAGACAGATACAAATGTTTTATTGTAGAACAACAACACAAGACTCTACAGAAATAAATAAACCTGTTCAACTGCAAAAATGACTACAGAAATCATCCATATGACCGTCTGAACCTTCCGGCATTCATTGTGTATAATTTTAAGAGAAAAACTGGCTTCAAAGTAAAGTAATTTCAATTCTGCCCAGCAGAAGTCAGAACAGCAATGCACACACTAACCTATGGAACAGAGAGACAGGAAAACGTACAGTTGTGCCAAAAAATAAAGAAGCAGAAAGATTAGGCCGATGCGACAGCGGCAGAGGAGTGAGAAAGAGGCGAGCAGACAGTGTGATAAAACACAAATGAGCAGGCAAGACAGAGAGAGGCAAGAAGACACTCAAGGTGACAGGAGCACAAACAGGTCGAGGTAGAAGTTAGTCAGGCAGACACAAATACGAATGATTATAAAGACAGACAGGTAGACAGGGAGGCAGGCAGACAGGTCATTAAGTGGGTCACACAGAGACAGACAGTTACGAGCGTTGATTTTGCTCTTCACGGGAGGCTGCCGCAGCGGTTCTGAGTAGACGTCCGTGTGTGTATGTATGCTCATATACATCGACCTTCTGTCCCCCTCAGATGAAACATCGTTGAACATCACAGACTAACACGATATTATACAACCCCACCATCAACCACACGTAGTTCTGGTTCACACAATTTTACCAGTATGCTATGGTTAATACTCTCAACAATTTACTCTATTGAGTGTAATAGTAAATGTTCCAAAGCTGTTCATAACCACATTTTTGAGCTTGAGTAGGGCAAACCACCAGACCTGTTAAAGCTGGGGTTGGTAATATTGTGGAAGCCGACAAGAGCAAGCTAAATATGAAAGATTTACAACCAAGACGCACTGAATGATCACACCGTTTTCCCAGAAGCTCTCACTAGCCAGCTAAAAGATGTGTGTGAGTGGCTAATGTGCTTCGTTCAACAAGCGCTCTTAGCTTTATTAGTCTGTTTAAATAAACAACCCTGTTTAATACCATAATCATATAAACACAAGCATAAAAGTTGTCATTAACAGGCCTCAGTCCAAAAAGGCTATCCAACCCAGCAGTAACTGCAATTTGCTACCGCTGTGTGCTTTGTGCTAACCTGGTTAGCTGCTTAACAACTGCTTTGCTCACACTGTGGCTCAATAATTCTTAGTCAGCACCAACTATATCCAGCTACCTCATGTCTCACTCACATGTATGAAAACACCTAATTATATTATAAGTGTTCTCTGCTATCAAGCGAGCATGTTAGTACTGAGAAATCCCCGGTGAAATTTCTCTGGCATTCCTGTGCCTCTAGCTCGCTAAGAGCTTTAGCAATATATCCACGCTGAGCTGGAAGAGCCTTGCGGAAGACTCCATGTGGTCATTCAAAATGAGCGCGTGTGGACAGGCATGTGGACGGACAGGCATGTGGACGGACAGGCATGTGGGCAGACAGGCATGTGGGCAGACAGGCATGTGGGCAGACAGGCATGTGGGCAGACAGGCATGTGGGCAGACAGGCACGTGGGCTGTCCAATCATTTCATTAGAAGCCTGCAAATATTTTGTCAGAGCATTTGATTGATTGATTGCTGTCGGGATGTAAAGATCTTTTTCTACAAATATAACAAAAAAGGTTTCTAAAATAACTGAGCAATCCTAGCTTTAACATTTACTACGCGCCATTTAATAGAAAGAAAGAAAAAAGTTACAGAAAAAATGGTGACTAATCACTAACATTACTCATAGTATTATTAGATCACTAACACATACAGAACCATATATGAATCTTTAACTTTGCACATGGAAACTCAACACTTTAAGCAGATCACACATCATTCTGGCCTCGAATGAGAAACCAAATACACAAGTGTGTATTTGTACAGAATACACACTTGTTTTAAGAATGAACAAAAATCATCCTATTGATATTTATTCTATTTCTTTATTTTTATTTGCATATGTTCTTGGGTGAGTAATTATCAAGTAACAGAAAGTGATCATGTTATATTACTTTAATATTGTAGCACTTGGATTACATTACTGACTACATTTTCAAAGTAACCCTCACAGCCCTGGTTATGTGTACACAAGATAATCAGCCAATCATGTCCACTTGTGTACTTGTTAAAATACAAAAATGTGACTGTTATTACCTGTGTCTTTTTTTATTTACCCCCTTTCACCTCAGAACTATCTACAACAAAAACAGTGTTGATATAAAAACAGTCTACGATGCAAAGAATTTTTGAAACGCAATTTTAAAAACACTACAATATCCAAATTTCAATATTATTGTATTTGTAACTTTGAAAGTACAACTTAAAACATGAAATGAAAATTATATTCACAAACTGTGTTTATTTTTGAGAAGGTTAAGCAACACTTTACTGGAACAAGTATTGCCTATTATGATGATATATGGTCACAGTGTTACTGCCCCGGTCTTGCTTGCCAATAAATCACACCACTTTGGTAACAATCTCCTGATTAAAATCAGCTGGCACTGGATCAGTGGGCTGCCGAAAAGATTATTTGTTTGCCAGATTTAGTAACTGTGTCCGTGACTAACTTCTACTCACTACAATTTACGGAGCTCATGCAAAATGTGGGCCATGGCTACAACAGCCTGATTAATTTTGCGGTTACTGATGGAGTCTTAATTAGTCAGCACTCGGTGTTAGACTGGTACTTCTAGTACTTGGCAGAAGGGACCCTCGTATTGGGGGATTAATTAGGGCTCCATAGGGAGAGAAACGGTTAAATGGCTCAGACCTACAACCTTGTCTCCATTTCCATCACTGCATTGCATTCACATACATGATTGAACACCAAGTTCACAGGGTTAGGGTACATAAGAGGCCACCAGCTAGGACATGATGTGCATACAGTGCAATACAGCACAAAGAGATACACAAATGTACACAGACTGAATACAGAAAGCACACAAAACTAATTAGGAGCTGTATGTGCAACATTTAAAGCAGGGGCTGAAAAGATAAAGAAGGAATTGGTCAATGAGCCAATAACTTCTAATGAGTTCTAGTTACAATACCAACATCTGATGTGAACGGAAAACGGTCATAATTAATACATATTATATACCAAAACAAACATTATGCAAAACATTTCAATACTTTTGGCAACATTTTAGAGCCATTTCATTAACAAGATCTTTTGTGTCTACCTAGCTTATTTCAAACAATCTACTGCGCTGTGTATGCACAGCTCTTTGTGTGAAATAGCTATTTATTGTTTTTTTTTCTCCTTAAACTGTTCTTGGCCACTTTCTCCAGTCTTGTTCTTTTGAGACTAAATAAAAAAACGTAAATGGTCTGTCAGAGTCAGATATAGCTGCACGTGTTCTGCACACTTTTTCTCTGTGTTTCTTGGCTGACGCAGAAACCTGGAATGCTTTACTGCTTCTGCACTAAATTCCAATCCAACTTTTTGTCCAATGGCTATCAATACAGTGGCATTGTGATCTGCTGTTATTGTTATCGGAATGAAAGTTGAGATTCCATTCATACCACTCATTTCAACAGAATAACAGTGGGGTTTCTACGATATTTTTGGTGTAAGACCTGTATCATGACATGCCAGGGATGTAAGGCAAAACAAAGTAAAAGTGCAAAGGCAGAGATAGGAAAAGAGCAAAAGAGAAAGGGAGGGTGAAGAAAAAGGGGGTGGGAGAGGAGAGCAAAGGGGAGGAAAGGGCAAGACCAACATCTTGTCACCACCTGGGACCCAGTTTGCTGCCCGGGGATGTTGCCTTTATGTAAGAGGAGTGGACAGAGCTGCGGCAGAGAAAAAAAAAAAAAGACAAACTAATACACTGTTCTCAGTGCGCAGAGGGGGGCTAACCATCTACAGCAGGGCTAAGCCACCTATGATGCTTACACACATGGCCACACAGACAGACCTACACATGCACACTGTGATTCTGTTACATGTGAAACTCAACTTAAGGTCCGCAGCAAGGAGGCACACAGGAGGAGGCAATGACAAGGCAAAGCGGCTATAACAAACCGTTTGCCAAAAAGAAAAAAAGGTGCAGTGTGTAGGATTTGGGAGGATTTAGTGGAATCTATTGGCAGATACGTAATATAATATATTAATAATGATGAATAATAATTAAAACATAACTATCTTAATATGTGTTAAATCACCTGAAGACAATAATCACTGTGTTTCCAGTAGCTTAGAATGAGCCTTTGATATCTACAGAGGGTATATGTCCCCATCCACCAAGTCAAACATGTTATCATATCATGTTTATACCGTAGCCCAGAAGGGACAAACCGGTTCAAGAGAGGGTCTTCTTTTAGCAGCCACCATAGTAGAAAGTTAGGCCAGAGGTGTTCAAATCTTTGCAATCTGCAACCACACTGCTAGATGGCAGTGCAATTAGTAATTAGGAAGTAATTAGTGTCATTTCATATCACAGTCCAACCACTGTAAGTAGCTGAATGAAGACAACTTCTGGCCTAGGTCCAAGGTCACATAACGATTAGAATATAAACCTGATCTCAATTCATGCCTCACTTGGTATTTTTGTGAACTGTTGCACCTCATGTAAGTTTCAAGTGGTTAGATAGACATTTTCCTTCTTTGTTTTTTTAACTAAATACAGGTTAAACACGACTGAGTTATCAGAGGATTGTTCATTTTAACAGAACAATCAACAAACAGCAAATGTCTTCCTGAGGAAGAAAGCCTAAAGCAAAAAGTTATCAGCTGGCACGATCAACAGGGCAGCAGTGGTTACCATCACAAGTTGGAAGCACATGACAAACTCATGAGACAGGGCCATCGGTGGCCTTGGAGGTGTACTTTCAAAGAACTGTTGCCAGGGACAATAACAATAACAGTAACACTTTGGCCGGAACAAACCATAAACAAAACAGAAATTATATCTGTTTGAACTAAATGTGCTATGGTTAAAGAGTTCAAAGCACAACCAAGTATAAAACAGTCAGGACAAAACCATTGCAGACAAAGATTTGGAAATCATTTGGTATTTGCTTTCTGATGCGTCCTAAAATAAGGGGAGCTTTTCTATGAGTCACCTTGTTGGAGGACACCACCAACATTAGCGGATCATGGGGATTTAGTGTGCCCTGACAATCTTGACAAAGACAGTACTTTTGTGTAATCTTACCTTCGTAATAAGAGTCCTGTACTCTTCTACCTGGTGGTCATTGTTATGACAGCCTGCCAGGAGCTGCCACACCTCCCCACGGAGAGCCTCAGGGATGCCGCTGCGCACCAGAGCTGGCAGTTGCCTGGGACGCACTGATAAGTTCATATGCCTGAGAGGAGAGAAGAGAGGAGTCGAGCGTTGCAGTTTATCAAAGATATCCTATTTTTAACATTATTTATTGTTACTTATTCAGTCAATCTTTAAAAGTATGGCACACTGATAACTCCCCTGATGCACAGGTTGTGCTTCTGCAGTCTTTCCGTGCACACCTGCCTACAATGTCTACCCAAAACAATATTTTTTACTGGCTCTATATTGCATCTAAAAAAGGACCATCATCATCTCTACAGACAGCCAAGATTGTGACTGCTGAGGAGTTATATCACCTAATACCTCAAGTGTTAGGATTTACATGCATAGCGGTCTTTTAAAGTTCTAGACGTACCTCCCAAATGTGATTCAGAGGATCAATGACTCATATGTTAGTGGTTCAGAATGTAAAATATGCTGTATTTTTGTACAGAAAATCCCAGAATCTATCCCAGAAGTTCTTTACCAGTTTTATTTTTTTCCACTGATATTTGGAAATGCGTGTTGCACTATTTTTAGCAGGGTGGGAAAACAATAGACAATGGAAGACAATAAGCCAATAGAATATTACAGCAAAAATAAACAAAAGCGAATTTGAATGCCTTCCTTCCTTGCTCATCCTCACATTTAAATGTAAAAGCTGTTGGGGGACACACTCCATCTCAGAGAGTAATTTAAACCGTGTGCAGGGTAAAATGAATTCATCTGCCTAGTGGTAAGCGACAGAGAGAGAATAAGAGGTAGAGCGAGTGAGGTTCAACTCGGAGGCACAGCTGTACCTACCTACCAACTATCACCTGACTGGAGCTGACACAAAACCCCTGATGGTTCTCTCACCCACCCTCCTTCCTTAATTCATCCCTCTCTATATTATTTTTAAGCTTGTTTGGTTTATTTGTTCCAAGCACCGGGTTATGCAATATATGGCATTTACTTTTGAGACTAAGCAGGGAAACAAAAACTATACTGTGTGTATGCGTGTGTCCATGCATGTGTGTCCATGCATGTGTGTGTGTGTGTGTGTGTGTGTGTGTGTGCGTGTGTGTGTGTGTGTGTGTGTGTATGACATAAGTAATGCCAGGCCTGGTCCTTCGGGGCATGAGATTGTAAAGGGCTTTCTGTGACTCGCCTCTCTGTGCTCCTCGAGCACCGCGTCCCACAACGTCAAAGCACACACTCTCTCGTTAACACACACACACAAAATCATCAATAACAGGCACAAAGACTAGTATTATTATCATTATGACAAGCTGGTCTTATGATTCCTTTCTTTACTTGCCCATTCTTTTTATGTTGTTGAAAAAATGTGGGATCACTGTATTATATAAATTCAACCAAAATCACTACTCTCCTAAAAAACATGCAAAAGAGTAAAGGCATGTCATGGAGTGTGTGAGTGTATGTGTGAGTATGTTTTTGCATGTGTGCCGAGCTTAACTTACAGCTTATTAAAGTGTTTTTTATTCAGTTCATCACAAGATTTTGATTAAAAACAAATGCAGTAATGGAAGAGGGAAGCCATCTTAATAAGCTGCTTATCATGAACCCATGCTGCTGCTCTTTTAGTACATCCGCCAACACCCCACACACACACACACACAAATGATTTATTTGGGTGCATTTGACTGTGCACTCATTGCTACAGCAATAAAGTGGAAGGACAAAGTTAACAAGGGAACAAAGCCTTACCACTTGGATAACAAGTCTCCCCATGTCTCCAGGATCTTCTCTGCACACTCCTTGGAAACGTCACCTGACCCGCTGAGCAATGGCTCATCGTTATCTGGACACAGAGAGAAATGGAGTCAGATGTTTCAGATGTATCAAGATGTTGCCTACTTCACGAGAGGACATTTTGTTTTAAGGTGTTTAATGGAATGTTTATTGTAAGTGGTGTGGTTCATTTATCTGTTTATTCTGAGCTTCATCGGAAAACTTGAACTACAACTCTCTAAGTAAATGATTTGAATGATACTTTCAAAGTATTTAAACATATCAGAAGTCAAATTCTTATTCTAAGCAAAGCGGGGCTTTCTCAGTGTCAAATCATGGATAGATTCAGGGTTTTTAAGGGCAGTGGTTAAATGCATGTGACTCCATGACGCTTTAAACAAACCGTTTTATCTAAGCGTGATCAGGTCATCAGGTTTTGCACAAACTAGTGGAATTTATGCCAGCTCGGGTGCAAGCTATCACTAAAGCAAAAGCAGAACAGATGAAATATAAAGATATTCCATCGATGCACATTTTCAGACTCAACTTTTCTCCAAAGAAAGTAATATATTCAAACTAAATGCAAAATGGAACTATCTTGATTAGCGGTCTCTTTTGAACCCTACTGTATATGTACTGTGGTATCTAAATATGCACAACAGCAGGTGAGTAGATATCAATGGACATGTAGTCCAAACAGTGAGACCAATCTGTACCCAGTGGATCAAAGATTAACACACAGGCAGATAGAAAAAGTAACTCTATTATACGCCCTGGCTTTCGTTCACATTGCTATCCCTCACATTCACACTAAGATACAGAAAAACACACACAGCACTGCTAGCTAAGTATTTTGTGGGAATAAAGTACAAACAGTTCTGTAACACAGTGTCTGATCTCCCACGGGATGTCTCCTGTGGACCACAAGTCTAAATCTGGTACAGCCCCACAGGGTAGAATTTTAAGGCTGCAACTTTGAATATATGAAAGTCAGCAGCATATTCAGATGGGTTATATGCTGTTTAACTGTGTTTAATTTGATGCTGCTTGGCAGTAATACTTTTATTTTTTGTACTCTGGAGGTGCATGTTTATGAATGAGGTCAGTCCTGAGCAAGGACACCACAATGGTTCAGTGTTCCAGAGTTAAAACAAGCTGTAATTGACATTATCTTGTGAGCTGGGTCTGTTTTACATGATCAAGTACAACAAGTTTAAAATGGTTTTCATATGGTTATGCAAGAAAGGCTACTTTTTGTGGTTCTATATGGTTTGTAAAGACCATTTTCATAAAGCTTCTGTAAAAGAAATGATACCCTTTGCTGTATCAGGAATTTAGTTTGTGCCTTTCATAAAATACAAATAATCAAGTGATGATAGACAGCATGCAATCACCTTCCTCCTCGTCATCCTCGGGTGGTGAGGGAACTGTGCTACCAGGCCCGGTGGACAGGATACCGGGACTGGCTGTGGTCTTCCTTTTCTCTCTCTCAGTTTCACTTTCCAAACTCACCACCTCATAAAGTGTGTCCGAGGCAGGACTCTTGCGCTCCTTGCGCTCCATCTGATGAAACAGGAACCAAATCTTATTTTCTTCACACATTACAAATCCATTAACATCTTACTTTTGTCTTTGTCATGAAAGGATACAATCTGCATTCGTTCCAGAGTTTAATATTCACAGCTCCGGTTGGAAGTGATGGAAACATCGTTTTCTATAATCGTTTTCTTTTATCGCACACTTTGACGCACACTGAGCGTTTAGTCAGCTCAATTAAGTTTGAAAGCGTATTAATACATTTTACATCACATCACATACCTGTCGTAGTTTAAGGTAGAAGGTCTCAGTGTAGTTCCGCTTGCTGAAGGGCCAGAACAGCCGGTCATTTGGGGAGCACACTCTCACCCTCGTCTCCAGCAGAAAACGGACTGGCTCCTCTACCTCTGTAATCACCAGGTCCACTGCTGTTGTCATGTACATGAATTTATCTTGAAAAATAAAGACAAAAGCCTTAAAAGTAATCCCAGATGAGTGATTCCTTATTACAAATTGATTTTTAACCAAGAACTGTGACATGTGTGGGAAATATGTCCCCAGACTAATAATAATAATAACTAATATTTTTAGGCTATGTCATGATATACACCAGGGGTACTCAAATACAAATCTTAAAGGGCCACAAAGATTTTTTTCAATGACTCAAAGGTCCATGTGTTGAGGTTGGTCAGGCCACATGCAATAATACTGTAATATTCAAAACAAAATGTCCTTTTCATTCTAAACAACAAAATACGAACTAAAATAAAATGTAATTTCCATTTTAACATAAATTAAAATACATAGTTGAATATTTCCTCTTTTTGTTTGCATTCAAACATTGTGTCCATCACTTCAGTCATGCAATATTTTATTTCATTGTGACATAGATGTGACAAGAATCCTGCTTGCAGCTTGATATGACGATTTCAGTGCATTTATTTGTGTTGTGCTCATCTCTGAATTTTGAGGAAATGTCTCTTCAAAATTCCTATGCTTCGTCTCATAACGCCATTTCAAATTGGAAATCTTCATCACAGTTTCTCCTGGCATATTGTAACGCCCCTTGTGGACTGTGGCGCAATGACTCTTGGGTATTCTGTTGGTGTTGGTGTAATTATGGTTCATGAATGTGTTTGTGAATAAGATGATATGTAAGATGGTTGTGGGTTAATTCACGTCATTTGTTCTGTGATTAAATGGTGTTGAGTTTTAACAAGGATGATAAAAATTTTGGCACCGTGAGTAAAAGGGTGTTTGCCGGGAGAAACTCCCCGTCTGTTACACTTCCTGTTAAAATACATGATGAGACTTGCTAATATAATATCTATTAAACAACGTAAGTGTGTGTTATTGCAGCACCGTCAGATCCGTGGGTTTTGTCCTGGTTGGAGGATGAATGAATGCAAAGTTCCTATTTCTATGAGTGGCTGATTCTCATTGTCCACTTTGTTGCAGTTTACTTGGAAAACGCCATTTTCAATCTCTTACCACCGGCGAAATGTGAATACTCGAACTGCTCCGAAAACGAAAGTGAAAGTTAAAAGTTGCGATCACAGCAGTGAGTGACCCAGCTGTATGTGTATCGTTGGCATGGAGACAAGTCCCGGTGTACACGTGCTGACCCAACCAAAACCCATGGTGAAGGAATAACAGTTCGAGGGCCACAAATAGGAGGCCGGATGCGGCCCGGGGGCCGCCTATTGAGGACCGCTGATATACACTATATTTCTTGATGGCATTTATACAAGATAAGACTTGGCGTCAAAATCAATTATTATATATTCTTTTACCAAATGCCTCAAAATATTCACAAAATGTTAAGACGGTAAGATTTTTGATGAGTAATAATCAGTGAATATAGTATTAAAAGAAGTATATCAGACTGATAAGTTCAGAAAAATACATCACTTTACTGTAATGCAGCCATTAAAGCCTGGAAAAGAAAACACTGATGCCATATAACAATGTAACGATATCCTAAATCTAAGACGATATATAGTGTGTGACTGATATCAGGGTTTTCCCTGCCATTATACGGCTTAGGCGCGGCGCCCAAGCATTTTTGCCTCCCGCCTAAGCAGGGTTCTCCCCAGACGGTGGAACAGTGGCGCTACGCCGCTATACCGGTAGGTCAGCGCCGCTATACTCCGCGCGTGACGGTGACGAGCGTCTGTCCGTCCGTTCCCCGGTTGACGGCTAGGAGCTCCCGGCTGACGGCGATGAGCGTCCGTCCGTCCATCCATGTCTCTCCCCCCCGGACTGAAGTTGACGAGCGTTCGACCCCCCCATTATTCAGTCTAGCTATAATTTCACCGTAAAATTGCTCCTCCGCAGCTATATTTATTGGATTTACGTAACCAGTGGAGAAAGTTATTTTTATGCTTGGAAATGTGCCAAATATTGGTGTGAAGATAAGAGTGATTAAATAACCATGGGGGAAATTAAACATGAACCCAGAAAAGAGTAACTGTTGAAGATAATTCTGTTTTATTAGACTTTTTGACAGATTTTTGGCTGATACCTTTGGGCGTTTCCTCATTCACAGCCTGAAACTGAGGCGTGTTGGGGTTCCAACTTCCTGTGATGATGTAAGACTTCCCGTCTGAGCTCTTTCCCATTGACTCCTGAAGGGGCACAATGTTGGAAGGAATTAGCCACACCGCACACAAACACACAGCGACAAACAAACAAATGAAAAACAGTCGCCTACCAGGTCTAGCAGGTGCATGTCGCTGTTCTTCACATTTTTCCCTGGGCTAAGCAGGAGACCGAAACACCTGAAGAGGAGACACACATGATAGAGATGCATTCAAGCAAACAAACATGCACATACAGACGAGTGCGCATACACAGAAAGATACAAGAGAGAGAGAAAAGTGAAATGAATAGGATTACATAAGGCAAAAAGGAGAGGGGGAGGGGAAAAAAGAACAGAGCAAGAGCGGGAACCAGACATGGAACAATAAATCTCCCTATAGAGTAAAACCAGTTGTTAACCATCACATGTTACCGCAAATAGCTTCCTGAACTGATCCTCTAACACAGACCAGAACATGGAGAATATTAAACACAGCGCTTTAATCCTTACCTTCTTCGGGTTCATCAAACAATAACAAACCACTGTGAAAGTGGAAGTCTGCAAGAGGGTGATGGAATGTTTACGTTTCTACAGATTTATCAAACCATGGAAAATGAGGAGTGTCGGAGACAGACTCACATCAATTACCGTCTTAAAACTGTGCCTGAACACTTAAAACCTGACACGGGCTGAGACACGGATGTAAAGATGTTCACTCAATTTTAGCTGCATGATCCTGTTCATATAAATGTCTAGTTCTAGCTTTCATCACCCTTCGAGAAACATGTGCTGTCTTAGTTGTTGCAAATTACTTGTGTGTAAGTGTATCTACACATTTTTCGTGTTTTTATTTTACCTCTCAATGGCCAGTTCCTTGTTGGAAGTCTGCTGGACATAAATGACAATTTTCTTGTCCATTCCTGCACGCAGTTTGAAGCTCTGCTTGTCCTTGTCTTTTGCTACAGCGCTGAATGTGTGAAAAACAAAAAACACAGTTCTTAACACAGACTGAGAACACAGAATACAGGGTTGCTGCACTGGACAGTATGAGAAAACTGACGCGTTGTTTCAACATTAAAAGCGTGTAAACCTACACTAGTAGTAACACAAAATAAAATTTCTGAAATTGAAAATAAGCATTATATGTCTCCTTTACAAAAAATTAAAACAGTGGCTTTAAGGACATTTAAGGTAATATTTGGCCTCAGGTTGACAACACGGGTTGTTTGATTATGTCTGGACTGAAACTTAAAACAATAATCCTGCAGTCTCTATTCTTGATACAAACTAAATCATACAGTTAAAGCAACTAGAGACGCTTCTGAGAACAGTGGAATTAAAAAAAAAAGAGTGGAGCCATTTATCATAATAAAAGCATGCTTAAGAGCTATTTTCAAACATTCTCTGGTCCTGGTTCTCTTTCCTGCCCTGAAAGCAGACGTTTGAGACAGGAACAGTAATCAACATTCTCTGAAACTGCGCTGATACAAATTCCTGAGGAAACACTGAGGAAACCCTTGAGTGCAAAGATTCTTCAGTAAAAACAACAAAAAAAAATTGATTAATCAACTTGAAATCTAATGCAAACATTTGGAACTTGTCATTCAAGCCTCACTAAAACTTCCTTTTTGAGTACAGTCTTAATTCAGCAGAAACCACTTAATTAACTAGACTCTTTGACTCAGTCATGCTTTCATATTGTATCTAGGTCCTCTGACTGCCTATAAACAGGTTTGTTTACACCCCATTAAAATAGGAAAAAATATCAAAATTCTACTTCTATTTTATTTTACGGATATTAAACTATTTCTACAGAGCATTCTTTCCCTATCTTATAAAACACACATAACACTGAATGTGTGTTTTTATGAGAGAGCTGTTTGCTTGGACAAGCTAATGAGGCGGAAATATGTGCTGCCTAAAATTAATCACAGGCTTTTTTTTTGTTTTGTCTGTTTTTTCCAAATAAGATGAGTATCTAAGGCAAAGAAATTACTCATTAATATGAGAAATTCTAAAAGGTGGATGATGGATTGAATAGAGCAAACATAAGAGCTTGCTGTACTCTTATCAATATGTTAAAAGGAGTATGATCTTAATTAGAAGTGGCCAATTAATTGGAGTCAACTGTGAGACAGGAAGGACTCCTCAGTCCCTCTTTTTCTAATGTGGTCTCCTTTATATCCTCTTTAGTAATATTGTTATCATTTCACATTTACTTTTATAATTTTCATGTTTCATTTACTGTGTGTCATACATTGCTCGAGACACACACATTACTGGCTAGATTTGACTGTTAAAGATGGTGTGCAAGAAAGTATCAAAAGAATTTCCGGAAATGTTACACATTAATTTCTAATGACTTATACCACTGTGTAATCTTCATAAATTACAGTTCTATGTACTTAACATTTGAATATATAATGAGTGATTGCATGTCTCACCTGAAAGTACCCTTTCCATCATCCTCCTTGATTTCCAGGCTGACGGTGAAGGTAAACAAGTCACTGTCAGGGGTGAGCGGAGCAGCCTGCTGGGATGACAGCAAGGCCTTCTTCGCTGACCGACGAAACGCTGTGGCAAAGCTGTACAGTATCCTACTCACCTGCAGGAGAGAGGTGCACACAAGAAAAAACACTTAATAATGTGCACAAAATTTAGACACCATGATGGGAAGTGCTAGTTTTGCATATATATTCAAGTAGCCATATTGTTTTCTCTGCGTTTACAACTCAGTGACCCAACAGGGAAATACTAGGAAGGGGATTTGCATTGTAGCATAACATGTTTTTGTATATCACTCACAAAAACATCAGACAATGGAATCAGGACCAGTACGTGGATTTGTGACATCAGTCCAATGTCCATTGAGAGAATTACATTAGTATGGGCACCTAAAACAATTACTGCATCCTTTGCCAATTGTCATTTACCCTCTGTTGCCTTTACCCATCGACTAGGAACAATACTGACAAGTCAAGTTAGATAATTTAAGCAGAAACCAACAGAAAAGATCCACTGCTGACTTACACAGTACCACAACAACTCTGTTGTATGTTCGTTATTTGTAGAAAGTCAAAAATATCAGCACCAGGGCAAAGTAATCACCAAGTCATTTGTATTGATTAAAAACTCAATCAACCCTCTACAGATCTGTTATTGCCATTTTGTGATATGGGTCACTGAAAATCTTGCCCAATGGCCAACTACTGTACCCATAGCAGTGCCCCCATCCAATTAACCACTTTGAGTTTTAATCAACATACTGATTCTAATTTGCCTGTGAATGTGAGTGTAGAGGTATTGTTCCAAATAATATTAAACAGAGACAACTCTGTCCTTCCACATAATTCAGGGTCCTGCTAAATCTCCAACCCTGTGTAGAGGAACAGAGTTTAGGAAGAGGGGGCAGCTGAGGGCTGCCAGATGAGAAAACCAGGTGGTAATGACTTATTTATGCTCACTAAATGTACTTTTCCACTCACAAGACTTGAGTTTTGTGAGCTTTGCATTTAGTCAAGAACAAGTATTGTAGTTTTTTGTATTATTACTACACAGACATGTGTGTGTGATAATAAACAGAGTGCTCCCCCTACTAGAGGCCCACAGCACAGTGGTTTTGGATCATCTCTAATTCTGGTAAACAGCAGAGCTTGGGGGTTTGGTGACTGAGGGATGGTGTGGGGAAACTGCTGTTATCAATAAATAACAGCGCTCTTTTGCTTTTTTCAAGGCCTGAGTATAAAGCAGCTTCAAACCTCTCCTACACAAAGCCTTTGTTATGTTCTCGGTACAGTGGAAGGATGTTAGGGCATCGCAGGGGGTTCATTTATTGAGAAACAACGGGGGCCTGGATGGAAAAGGTGGGGAATGGTTAGAGTTAGATGGGGGCCACCCCCCGTATTGATCAAATTTGACAAATAACACACTGTACTGTTCCTATCAACGCTGGAAATCAAATGGCCTTTTTATTCTTTGCGTGACCCGTGAAAGACTTCTATCGGGACATGGACAGATGTACAGAAAATAACAATTCTGACAAGTAATTTAGGCCGAGATTGGGTTCTTCTCATACAACAAAGAAAACATTCACACTTTATGATTTTCAAATGCAGCTTTTTCTTTTTTTTTTTACTTGATTTCACAAAAGTTGGCTGATTTATTTTCTTTTTAAACCAGGACAGTTATTTTATCTTTCTCACAAATGTTTTCAAGTTTTTTAAAAAGGGTTATTATTATGTAAGGTGTTTTGGAATAAGCCTTTATCTAAAATCTGTAGCCTTTAATGATCTGGAACCTTAAGTATCCTGTTACATTGTTTTTACTTCCTGTCTAGGATATTCTTATTCTTTCTTACTTGGCAGCATTATCTTTATGACCTCATTTACTTTTTTTATTGAAGTCACGGTAACAATCTCTATCCATTTGTCAGTGTACTATTCCTTATTTTCTCCCAAAGCATGTTATTTAATTTTTATTAAGAGTCTAAATCACTGGAGTGAAACAAATTTATTGAAGCCCTACTGATTTGAATCAAACACAACCAGATATAAATCTCTGGATGGGAGCAGCAAGTTTATGGGCATCAAGGGGAGGTGTTGGATATGCGACTCAGCGGGGCTCTGAATCACCATCAACACCAGAAAATTGGGAATTGTTTGAGAGTAGCCTTGGGACCTGACTAGGAGGTCTGGCACTAAGGAGGTGGTTTGTTTTATGTATGAACAGTTTCACTCCAAAATCCACAAATCTGTTTGGAAAAAGAAATTACACATCATTGCCAAAAAAAAAAAAAAAAAAAAGCACATGATTACAAAACCTGAAAGTACTTACACTGTTAACTTCAATAAGAGAGTTTTGCCTCTTACAAAATGTTCATATTTTGGTATCATGATTAAAGTACGCTTAAGATGCTCTTCACAATTTGATTAAATAATTGGGTCAATTGCTTAAAGCAAATGGCACAGCTAATGCAAATAAGACAGTAAATAGTTTTGTGATGGTCTGCCTCAAGGTTACCTCAGTACACATCTGGAAGTTTATGTGGGTATGCAATGAGAACATGTATTTAAAACCAGAACAGTTATATATTTTCGAGTGAGAAACATGTTGTCTTTAGTTAGAGACTATTTTTACAGAGGAGTACAGGGGACTGAGTGCACACGGTGCAACAACAACCATCTAAAGCTCAGCATCAGCAAAACCAATAAATATATGGAGGGTTACTGTATACTGTAATATTTGTCTTTATGTACATGCAACATCTGTAGCATGTCCTAGGACGTCCCTCCTAGCCTCTGCTCTCCCTGAAGTTACTTTCACTTTGAAGATTAATAGGAATTATTCCTGATTCGAGTCGAGGGTCTAAGGAGAAAGGCTGTGCTCACCGCACTGATTGTGAAGCACCTTGAGGCAAATGTTTGATTTGTGATATAGGGATACACAAATAGAATTGTTTTTACTGGACTTCGCTTGTTGGTCTTGTTCTGCTGTACGTCTATTAGTGTGTAATTTTATTGAGAAAAACAAAAAACAGACTCAAATTCTTTGTGTTCAGGCCAATAAAACTGATGCTGATAGGGCACAAAGAAGCCACTCAAACAGCAGCTCAAGCAGCACAGAAGATCTCTACTATCACCACAGTTTCGAGGTGGACACCCAAAATTTTTTCACCTATTCAGTATCCAACCAAAGGTAAAACATGGTGACAATCTGCTGTTCTGTTCCTGAGTTTAGGCTCGGAATAATGACGCCCACCCAAAAAACATGTATAAAAAAATCATTGTTTTATCATTGAATCCAATTAGACAGTTATCACATTAATTCCTGAGTTATGGCCAAAAACGTTTTCGTGAGGTCACATTGACCTTGAGGTTTGACCACCAAAATCTGAATCAGTTCATCCTTCCTTCAGTGGACATTTTTGTCAAAATTCAAGTAAGGCATTCCTGAGTTATCCCTTCCATGAAAATGGGATGGACGAACAGGCAACCACAAAACATTATTCCTCTGCGCCCGCAACAGCTGAAGCCTCCAGCTTCTTGTTTTAAAATTAAATAAGCAAATAAATGTGCATCTTTTATGTATGAGGTGTCCAAAAATAAATAGCAAAATAAATAAGTAAAACAACTAGTAATTAGTAGTTGTTTACAGTGGATTTGAACCTAATGTGAGGCATATGACAAAAGCATTTTTTTGCTGAAGAAGGAGGCAACCAATGGGCTGACTCACTCAGACCAATAGGCAAATGAGCTCCCCCACACCAAAACAAAAAGCTGGAGGCATTGTAAATGCTGGAGAAGATGCAGAGAAGCAAGAGAGAGCTGAGGACGAGGATGTCACTAAAGAAGTGTACTACTGGATGTTATCTGTGTAAGGATTTGTGTGCATGTATATGCATTAGTGTTTTAATATGAGCGTGTCTGTTACGGGTGGGTGTCTGAGAAACTGGATAGTGGGACGATGTGGGCCTGATAAAGTAGCTTTTGTCTACTCTAGAGGCTCTTAGTGACATTGAAGGAGAGTGCTTCCAGGAGAAAACAGGTCACTGAACACTGAAGCAGCACTTTAACCCAGATTCATGAGTGGATTCTCTTTTCTCTCCTTTTATGCTTCTGCTGAACTTGCTGTATACAAGCAATGACACTTCCTCTCTCTTATAAGTTATCTCGGGGGATTGTGTATACTCTGCGTTTGTGTATGGTGTACACAGCCTGCAGTGCATGACATGATCCCTTGGGGTTTCGCTGAGGAAGCTCCTACACTGACACTGAACCCAGAGGGACAGGCTACAGGGAGATCGAAAATTTAAGACAAGGTCAAACAGAGTACTGCTGGCAATATGAGTGTTTACACATCTATATGTATGCGAGTGGATGAGACAGAAGAAGTGTGAAAATGTGAAGAGAAATACCATGTCAAATGCAAAGCAGAGCATTTAGTAGAGGAGCTTTTGCTCCCCCTTTGGTTAACTATGTGAATAGCAGCGACATTGCTTGTTACTGTTCTTTGACACAGGATGTGCTTGCTCAAATCATTCCTCCCGTTCATACCTCTTAAATAACTTTACTCAAAAGTAAAAATTCAATCATGATCCACTCAGTCTCACGCTGATAAAAGTTGGTTGAAGTTTCATAGTCCACTTTATCATTCTGAAGCTTCACAGCAAAACAGCTGGAGTAAATTGAAAAAACATACAATAGCTCTATACAGCTTGTCTAGCATAATCCAAGTCTCTGGAAGGTGCTTGTTCTCCATATTGATTTGAAAAGATGTTATTTATCATGTTTTTTAAGCCAAAGTCTACACTACAGCTTCTAAGTTATAGGCGTGGGTGCATTAGCACGTCCACATGCTGAGGGTATAAATTATGTATTTTTTTAATCACTTCGGGAACCCTGGGCTTACAGTGAATTGGATTATAGCGAAGAAGCTGTATGGAGTTGTTTTACTTTTTTGGGAGAATGTCGTCAATGCAGTTTTGCTGTGAGGCTCTAGAAATGTTATAATACAAAACTTCACCTAATTTTCCACCTACATTAGGTCAAGTAGATAAAGACTGACTTACTTTTGGGTGACCTGTTCCTTAAATGGAAGTGAGGGTGGACTAAATTCAGCCCTAATTTTGTGGAAAAAATTAATTCAAAAGTTTATCTCAAGCTTAAATAAATTCAGCAGCCTGAACTAAATCCCCTCTCTGTGTTTCCCTGTCGAGGTGCAGTGAACAAAAAGAGGGAATTTTGTACAAAAAAACACTGCAACTTTGTCCAAGTCAGACTCATACAGTATTAACTTCAGATAAAGTCACACAATTATAGAGCTGTTAAACTACAATCAACCAATCAATGTTTGAATCCTCACCGCTTCTCGGATTTGGCAGCGGAACACATGGATCCTGAAGATCTCAGCATTGTAGTGGCTCTCAGTGAAGGCAAAGCAGTCGCTCTCTGTTGTGCCATCATGGCCTCGCACACAGAACAGAATCTTATAGATGGGGTAGTTGGCAATCTCTGTACTGGTGTTGGGGTCCAGCAACCTGTTAGAGTATAAATTACACAAAATGTTGCTATTTACTATTTCATGTGTGTAAGACATACAACCATCGAGTGTCCAGGCTGAATAGTGTCAACACATATATGTATTTTACAGTACACTGTAGAGCTGGAACTAATATTCCATATTTTCTCCTTACCTAACAGTGCCTTCTGAAACGCCTGGCACAGACAGCGTGACATCCAGGGGGACTTGGCACTGCCCTCGGAGGATACTCATCATGCGGAGGGCCTCCACCTCACTACGAGGGGCGTTGACTGAGGCACACCCCAGATATGTCAGCTGGCTGAACACAACGCTATCCTCATCTGGGATGGGACTGACAGGACTGCCATCCGATGATGATTCATCTGCTGCAGTGTGGCAATGGATTGAATGAGGGGTGGAGAGGGGAACAGAAAAAAAATGATAAAGAAAAGGCAAAGGATTATTTTATAACTCCCGGTACGATCTTAGAGTTGCACATCAACATTACTGTCTTGATCAGAGATGAGCTGACTTGCCTTCTGCAAAGGAAAAATGAGGTGAGGACAGTAGGAGGGGGGATATATGGGTACATAAGAACATACAAATGCATAGAGGGGACAAGAAAATGAGAAGAACATGGCAAGAGTCTTCTGCTACAAGATAAAACAGGGAAGGAGGGAAGTGGAAAGAATAACAGAATACTGTATGATTTAGAAACCAGGGTCTCTGTGATATTACTCTGAGTGTCTTAGAAACACTGCCATAAAGCGGAAGAAAGGAGCCATTGTGACGGACACAAAAAAGAGGATAAGAAATGGCTCACCTCGGTACGACCTCTCATTCAGCTCACTCTCCTGAGCTGTCTGAACAGGAAGCACCATCTCCAGCTTGGGTGGTGGTGCGCTCAGAGGGTCAGAGCCTGGCGCTACAGGTGATGGCATGCTGGGAAGAAGGCCATGGTCACCCCCACTGAGGCTGTCCATTGCTGCTTCTGATCCGGGCCCAGCATCAGCTACCGACGGGTCCATGAGGACATCCTCTAACTCCCTCTGGAGCTGCTGCTCACTTCCATTCCCCACAATCTGATACACACACACACACACACACACACACACACACACACGGAGGAGCAGGAACACACACACACACAGACACACACATAGAAACAGACAACATCAACACACATCAAGGAGCAGGGACAAAAGGAAGCAAAAAGATACATTGAGTATCAATTAACAAAACATAAGAACAAATATTATTACAAAACAAAATCATGGTAGTAATCACTACAAAATGTCAAATTTAAGTTAAATTAATGGCCTTGCAGTTTCCAGAAATGTGCAGTGGCTCTGCCTTTGACAGTGATTTTGTGATTCATTTCAAGTGACTGCAATGTGTTTAAAGATGTCTTGTTGCACGTGGGCAGTCAGTACATTTCATCTGATATTAGTGATTAGTAGGAATGTGAGTTTGTGTTGTGAAATACCTGTATCAAGACATCAGAAGGGCCATGCCAACACTAGCTTTGTGAGCTAAAAATAGCTAAATCAAAGAGCAAGCTTAAGGCTGCACAAACCATGAGGTGCCACAGAAGGAGGCTATCCTCCATTTTCCCTGCCTGCTGATGTTAGGAAAGAGGACTTAAGCTGCAGAGGGCACCGCTGTACTTAACATGGGTATATGTGATTGTTGCAGAGGTCAATAAAATCAGTTCAATGCTTTTGGACTCAAGAAATTATCTAAAGCAGGAAAGATTCTACAGTACAACTACAGCATATATGTCGATAAAAATAATATTTAAAAGGAATAACATTTGAAGACGGATGTTAAGCAGCTATAAATTCTATATTTGGGAGCACACATCTGGCCTATCTGCGTCACTATGCATCTGTGTTGGGTGATTAACAGGTAGTGCTGAAAGCCTGAGCCATTGTCAAGTACAGCTACAGTCCTATGTGTGAGCACGTCTATCACTACCATCATCAAATCTTAAGCTTTATAGAGGCTGGCTGGGGCCTATCGCTCAACACCCGGCAAAAATTACACAGAGCACAAATAATCATCACAGACAGAATCACCACTGAATCACATCACAGAAAGAGAGAAAACTGATAAAAACCAGCAAGGAAGAGAGAGATAGAGAGAGTAGAGGAGGTAAGGAAAGATAGTGAGAGAAGAGACTGACCTTAAAGCTGACCCCTTCCTCAGAAATCACCTGCATAACAAACAACAAGTTTAGACACACTGACTCCTCTCTGACTGGATGGGCTGACTGGGAAGGAAAATGTGCACAAGAGTGTGTTGGGCGGAAAAACCAATACATGATATCTGGATGAACCGAGTGTCAGTGAATGGAGTGATTTCACCGCCATGTACCGAGAACAGTGGGTGTGTGTGTGGGGTACTGCTTTCCTTCCCTCCAACAACGCAACACTCACACCTCAAATCTGTTTCACATCAAGGGGTTAACAAACTCTGTGCTCATGTGATATGCAAAATCGTATTCTGACATCTCCAAAGCACGGCACAAGACAGGAAGATTCTCTTCCCATCAACTGAAAAATGCAATGTCTATGCTCTGCTGGCGCCATCTTCTGGTAGCTTTGCAACATCGAGTCGACAATTACATCCTTCTCACAAAGACACAGGTAGAGTGATGATGAATTCAATAAAAAGAAATGTGATTACTAATGAACTGTGAGACACCAAGAGAAGAGGAGGGAGGAGAGGAGAGGAGAGGAGAGGAGAGGAGAGGAGAGGAGAGGAGAGGAGAGGAGAGGAGAGGAGAGGAGAGGAGAGGAGAGGAGAGGAGAGGAGAGGAGAGGAGAGGAGAGGAGAGGAGAGGAGTAACCTGAGCCCATTAGGGACACACAGTACAGTGGCTGGGAGATCAAAAAGCCTTCGCTTGTCTTTGAGGAGACCCGTCCTGGTCACAAAACACCATTATTTTTCCTGACAATGAGTTCAAAGCACTCAAAGCTGCATCGCCAGACTGCTTGTAAACTAATATCTGCTGAACGAGTGCTCAATGGGAAAACTGAACTGAATGGTAGAGGGCGTCTTGTACATCCATGATGTAAACCAAAAAATAAGCAGCTGATTCTGACCGCAGATAAGAAGAACTGGTAAAACATCAGCTGACTTGCCTCACCCGTTCAGCTACAAGTAAAGAGTATCTTCTTAAATTGTTTTTTTCACTTCAACATAGTACTTTTTTTAAGTGGAAGTGAAAATAATAATAGGCTTGAGAGACAAGAACAAGTGCTTCACTACAAACAAAGCCTATGACAACGTGCCCTCCATTTCTGGTGATGAGAGCACGTCAGCAGGGATTTAATTAGCGAATGAAAAAGGACAATCACAGATATAACACATACATCTAAAGCCAACTATGAGAAGAAGGCAGAGTGAGAAAGTGGAAAATGCAAAACAGGAAATGGTTAGCCTTATGGTTAGAGTGTAAAGTGCATGTTTAAAGAGATGGACGACAGCTCTCGACATGAGTGATGAAAATAACCTCTTGACAATGGGATATGTATGGACTGGGACCCCTGACCTGCAATTTTAAGAAGTAAAACTTGGGGTAAATAGGTAAAAATGAAATGAACATTAAGATGTTTGGTAAATCATGCTGTGGGTCCTGATACACACCCCTAAATCAGGTTAACTAATACAAATAAAGAGTGCTGCTGGCCTTTTCTCCTGCTAATATTTGGAGTTAAATTGTTATACAGGTTTTCTTTTATCATTATTGAGCACATTCATGATATTCATGGAAAGAAGCATCTTAGGCGAGGATTTGAGGCGGATACTCTGATTCGAGCGGTAAAGCTCTGAAGTCCTCCTTCTCTTCCCTTGTACTTGCGTCCATACCTACACCCAACCATCCTTACCTTCAGTCCTGTCTTTTCGTCATCACTACCATTATTAGTGGAGGAGGGTGTCTCGTCCCCAAGCCGGGACACAAGGACAAAGTCCTCACTGTTGAGAGTGGACACTGAGTCCGAAGACACGCTAATCTTCCCCACCGAGCCCTTGTCATCCATGGCTGCCGCTGTTAAACTCAGCCACGCTGCTCATGAATGGAAGACGGGAGGAAGAAGTGGTGGGAGATGATGAGCAAAATCACCTAGAAAAAGAAAAAAAAAAAAAAAAAGAAAAGAAGCAGAAAACAGTCATGATGTGATGAAATCCATGAAAAGCATATTGTAAGGCAACTGGAAACCTAACCCTGAGA
The DNA here is from genome assembly GCF_900880675.1 of Sparus aurata. Lineage (NCBI taxonomy): Eukaryota > Metazoa > Chordata > Actinopteri > Spariformes > Sparidae > Sparus > Sparus aurata. Next base: position 14,074,270 of record NC_044198.1, read on the forward strand.
CCATTTTGTGTTAAATTTTAAAGATCTTTTAAACACCTGAAGAGAACTGAAGTATCTGTACAAAAGCTATAGAGAGCGTAAAAGGGAAAACGAAGACTGCAAAACAAAGGTTGAGCGAGTGAAAGTGACAAGAGAAGTGTCTACAAAGAGGACACAGGAAGGATTTGAGGAATCTGCGGGTCATTTGGGCGATTTTGTCTATCTCAGCAGAGTGAAGGAGAGATATTTGCAAAATAGCTTGATGCAATGCAAAGCCATGGTGATGCAATTTTGAAAAAAGAAAAGTGCATATGAAAGTGAGGAATTAAGGAACAAGCCAGATCGCTTCTCCCATCCAATTGTGGTCCACCCGACCACTGACAAAACGTTACCCGTAAAAATATGTGCTGAATGTGCTGATTGCATTGCTTGCACTACTCAGTGTACGACTGCTCTCCCAGCCTGCTGCCACAACCACGAATAACCTGAGCTGGGATCCTGTGGGACACACTGCATATGATCTGCTAAACCCCTCGCTCTGCCTTCGCCACCTTCCTTCATCAATTCATCATATTTAGCCACGAGATAAATGCATACAGTGAGCCATCAAATACGATACAGAGAACTAATCAAGAAAAGTTTTCAAATTCACAAAAATCAAATTACTTAGGAGGTGCGTTTCATTTGCAGATCCAAAAGTGACTTTTCCAGATAATGCTCCTCCTCAGAGTTAGTTATACATACAGAGACGCCATCTTTAAATACCACGGATGAAATTGCTCTAAAGAGGAATGACAATGAATTGATTTGTCAGTCAAAAGAAAATTGCTATTTTGATAACCGGTTAATTGATTAAAAGGTCAAACACTTGCTGATTCTAGCTTCTTAAATATAATGATTTACTGTTTTTTTTGTTATTTATGATAGTAAATGAAGAGTCAATGCTAAGTGTACTGTTCGTTGGACAAAAGGATCAATTTAAAGTCATGATTTTGGGCTCTGGGAAATATTTGTGAGCATTTTTTTACAATTGTTTTTACATTTTAAAAACATTAATCAATAATGAAAATAATCATTAGTCTCAGCCCAGTTATAGACAAGTATAAAAAAAAAAGGTAAGAAAAGAGAAAAATCGAGAGAATATTTTTCAGTGGCAAAGTCAAAATCACTGTAACATTTAACATTTTCATGCTGTAGTCTCGAGTTTGAAGTAAGAATTAGTTTTACGAGCACAAAGAGGTAAAGCTCTATCAGTTGGCATGAGGTAACTCCTGAAAACGGGAGGTGCCATTGTGTGTAAAACAGGAAGAAAGGCGCAACAGAAGGTTTTGGCATAGGTTCAAGAAGAGACCATAACAAGCTATTTCTGGCCTTTTCCCCCAGACACTCCTCCCTTCCATTCTCCCCTGTCCCTCTCCTGTTCTGTCTTTCACTACTTTTTTTCCCTCTGCATGCCCTCCTTATCTCTCCCCTTGCAATCTTCTATTTTTCTCTGGTGTTATTGCACTCAACAAGGGGCTGCCCTTACACTCCTACATTTTTCTAAAGGTTTCAGTTGCTGTGTCTTCCACTTCTCTTCCACTTCACTTCCACTTCACTTCGACCTTCCAATTCAAAGCAGGTTCACTAATGGATAAGTGATGGGAAAAAAAGGTCTACAGCAGAAAGGTCGAAGCAGTTAATCGTGTGCATCACTTATGATTACATTGTTATACTGACCTGGAGTAAACCTCAATAAAAAAGGTAGCTATCCCTGTGTGACTAGAAGGCTTTATAATATCTTGTGCTGATATTAATTGTTTTATCAGGATACATGCTGGGTAAAATAAACTGACAGCTTAGGCTTGTTCGCTTTGTCTTCCCACAGCAAACTCGGGAAATGAGTAACTGGTATTCATCCAATTTAAGCCCTGGGTGTCGTTTTTCACTTGTATTGCAAAACTGAAGACGCTGAAAGACCAGTTTACAGGGTACGATGATTTGTCATGTGAAACATACAGTCAAGTTAGATTGTTAGAATTGTCACACTTTGACTTTTGAAACCTTTTTTTTAACAATTAGAATGCTTCACAACTCAGCTCTTTGCACCAGCTGTGTCCGTTTCGCACTTGAAGATTGGTTCACTTGGCCAAGAGCTAGAAGAAAAGATATTCTTGCTGCGTTAATGTTCACATTGACTTATAAATTGCCAAAGAGGAGTAATCAAGGAATCATATGTAGCTAACTCACTCACTCGATTGTCAAGCAAATTTGAAGCAAACATTAACTGTCACAAAAAACAATAAAAAGACAAACATACTGGCAGGAAAATATGCTTGTCTAAAAAAGACGCTCAGTAGGTTTACTGTTCCTTTTGGGGAGTCTAGCAATGGCCTTAATTCAATGTCAGATTGTTGAGAAGACTAAATTATGATAACTTTCAACATTGTCTTATTGATGTATACTGCAGAACGGATCATTTCATTAAATCACTGAAATGACATGGTCTGGCTTTTACTAGGGCTGCCCGATGAACATGTCAATAAACACATCGCAAAAGACAGCCTGACACGCAATGAAAAGGAAAAATAATTTTGTTTACATGCGCCATGCATGCACCTTGAGCATGCCAACATTTAGCCTATCAGACGGCGCCCTGGATCCAAGGGCCAATCAGATGAAGCCCCAGCTAGCCGTTAGCTACCATGACAAAATCAATCGGCATCAGTTTGGTGGTGATTGCCAGGTTCTGATAGCTGAGGGCGAAGAGAAAAACGATGAAAATGCAGTCGACGAAGACCCTGTGGTCAAAAGAAACAGCACTTCTGCTATATGGACCTATTTTGGATTCAGGAAAGACGAAGTGTTACAAACACAGGTACTGTGTAAAAAATGCCGAGCAGTTGTTGTAACTTCCAGAGGAAATACAACCAACCTCCATCACCACCTGCAACACAACCATAAAGACCTACACGAAGAATTCAAAAGTAACGTTAGCCATCATTAACTGTATAGTTAATAATATGCAAACTTCAATATTTGTTTATTTATTTATCTAATAGAGACCTAGCTCAGATCTCTTTTCACAACTGTGTTGGCTTCTACACTACAGCCAAGCTTTATTGACAGTTCCCACATTGTCCTGATGGTTCTGTTGCATGCTGGGGGGGGTCAACTTACACTGACATGGTGCTGTCAAATTCCACCTGGTGACATTTACTTGCTTGGTGTAGCCAAACGCAAGATATTTTGTATTCAGTGATTGATCATAATTTTACTGTCAATAGTCAAACAGAATTAGAGGTCAGTTCCACACGAAATGGTTGGACACTGGCTATCATGAAATTTCATGTGTCAAGTTTTGTCAAAGTTTTATCAGATTGATATTCGCACAAGGCCAAGGAGTTGGGCCATTTTAGCAAATCGTTTCTAGATAGCAAATACAAATAGAATGAATGGGAAGCTAATTTTGTTTCGACTGCACCTTGGTCATATTGATTACTTTAAATAGTTTAGTAACACCACCCGCTTCCCGGCATTGCTTCACCCAAAGGAATCGGAAAAAACCTGTGTGGGTGTAAAGGGCCAAGATTTAATTATACGCTTGGATGTTTAATCCCACAATTGTCGTAAAATTTCTTTGTACATACTCAAAACAAATTTTAGGGCACAGCTGATAAACAGTGGTAAACCTAGCAGTCCAAAATAAGAGCATCTGATTCCGTACCAATCCAAGAGGGACATTTGCATCACTCCTCGTTCCCTTCTTATCTTCTCAGGCTTTTAATCTTAGAGACATTGCAGATGTTTACTCCGCTTTTGGCTCAAAGGCTGCTGCTTTCCATTTTTAGCACACGTGCAATCTGAGTGATTAGTTCTTTTCCCTCCGATTTTTGTGTTGATGAACTTTGTGTTTCTACACGCTCTGGTCTTTTGTTTGACAGTTCCGCCACAGTGGCTGCTGCTATAGTTATGTGTTGCCAAAATCTCACATAGTTCATTTCAAAACCACAGTTTCTACCTGACAGATGTACAAAAATGAAAGCGTCTGACAACTTTCACTGAAGTAAACTAATCAGCCAAATGTAAAAATGCACTGCCTCTTTCAGTCTTTAAAGCCACTGAGTAAGGTCCAATAAAGCCTTCTGAGAGCATCTTTTAACATGCTTAGATGACTGGTTTGTATTGTCTTATTTGATGCCATTCAGTGGTCAAGCTAATCCAACCATAAAAGCTACAAGAGACACTTTATAAATGTACATTAGACAGTGGCCAATCCTTTTGTTTTATCCTTCATAAACTTTACTTAAGATTAGCTCACTGCTTAGTAACCCCTAGAGAGCAATGTAAATGAGACTTCACAACCTGGGGTGCCATCTGAGAAAAATGACAATTAGCTTTACTGATTTATTCATGTTTAAAGTAGTAAACACTGAAAACTCTATCAATCTTTTCAGTCAAGCCAAGACACACAGATGCATACATAAGCAGAGAAGAAAGTACTGTTTCATGCTGAATCACACACACAGAGACACACACTCATGCACAAGCAGCTGTATTATGAACACAAATAAGCAGTCAGCCGCAGGCACACATGTGCACGCACGCACAAACACACACACACACACACACACACACACACACACACACACACCTCACACTCTACGTCTTTCACTAGCTGGCGGCTTCAACAGGCTCATAATGGTTGCCTTGTCACCCTCTATAGCCTCAGCAACAGCCTTCTGTCTGCTTCTGCCAAGCTACACTGTTCGTTATCAACCTTTTTCAGCGCCTTGGTACACTTCCGACAAGACACACGATTCACTGCCTATCATGGTACCGATTGTTACAAAATTAGCAACAGCATTTCCTATCCAAATGTCTTAAACTGGAGGAGGGTTTCAAGGCTTCTGATTCTGGTCTTAGAGAGAAAAGCAGCATCTGTTTCTTCATTTCCGTTCACTATTTTTTCTACAGCCACACCCTTTGTCTTGATTTCAAGCCTCATCTTTTTACCTTTTTCTTTGACTATCTTCGGAATCATTTCCTTTTTTCTCTACTCTAGGAAGAGTGACTCCATACAGCATTTTCATTAGGGCTAAACCAGGTTTGGCAGAGGTAGTCTGGACCAAGGCCAGCACTTTGCTGCTCAAATGTCCTGTTACTTATGAGAAAGCATTTTGAAAGTTATTTTAAATATGTTACTTTCTCGATAGAACACCAACACTCAAAATCAATAACCACTTCCTAAAGAGACTATTACATTACACTAAACAGGTATGAAAGGGTGCAGATTTTAGTGTCGGAAGGAGACTATTAGACATTGGATTCAGTCGCTTTGGAATTGTCATCTTATGGCTGCAACTGAGAGATTGTTTTAAGAATTTAATCTATATGTGCATTTTTTGAGTAATCCTTTAATCATTTTTTATTTTTTCTTACTTAATTCTTTCAGTTACTATAGTATAATACTGCCCTAATATGTTGGATACAATGTATTTGTAACACACTGATATTAGTTTGGTATATGGTATTGGAACTGATGTTGGGTGTGGAAAAATGTTATCAGAAAAAAAAAGGCAAAAATGGCAATCTCATATTGCACATTCTAACTGCTTACTTTGTATGACCAACAGTCAGAAACTAAAATATATCAAATCTAATTTAAGTTATGCCGGGGAAAACAGCCTCATCTTCATATCCAAGTAGCTGGATCCAGAGAAAGTCTACTACTATGACTCTTTATCATAGCTTCAAACGCAGATGCAATGGCAAGAAATCTGCAGAAGCTTGTTTTCTCCAAAAGATGAAAGAGTTCAGTGACTGTTCCAATGTGACCGTTGCGTTTGACAATGTGATACTGAGCACATATTTTTGCAGATGGCATCAGGTCTAAAATGAACAGCATCCACCAAAGATTGCTATAGCAAGCACATATTTAGTGATGAGATGCAATCAGGCGCTAAACTGTATTTTTCGGGACTGCAAACCAGGTCTTATGGTGTCACAAGGCTGGGTTTTACCTACTCAGCTGACACACAAAGCGAATTACAGCAGTTAGGTTAATGTAGTCAGGGTGTGTCCTGCAGCAGATCATGGAGAGTACAGTTTAAGTTTGGGACCACATAACTGACAAAAGTGACCTTTCTTTGCAGTATGTCGCAGTAACTGACTGCAAAAAGCATATCTTGTGCCAATCCATGTGTAAAAATGTGCACGCTGGAAAGCGATGCCTGTCTTTCCTACCACTCTCCAGCTGAACGGACTGTTCTGGGCTGCCAGCTGGGCCCTGCGTGCACCTCACAAGGGAGAGGAAGACACAGCCAGACACAGCCAGAGAGCATTCAGGCTTGCAACTCAGTCCCTTTCGACTCGCCTCACAGCAGTGATTTCAGCCAGGCAGAGATAGCATGGAAAGGAGGAAAAGGGGACAAAATGACAGAAAAAGGCTGAAACCCCACAAGGTGAGTGACATGGTACAGTACAAAAAGAAAATGGACAGGAAGACAGAAACAGAAGAGGAGCTCTGAATGAGCACAGTCCCTAATTTGCATCTTATTTGTACTGAATGAGAATCCAAGAGTCATCCCAATTCACATCCACAGCAAAGCGGCACAGACTCCCAGTTGGCTGGAAACCAGTGAAACCTCTGCATGTCTCACACCCAACACAAAACAATCTCACATGACTGAGGAAAGAAAAAAAAACTACTGGATCACAAAGTGCAGGCCTGCTTTTAACTTCTGAAATGGAGCACTGGCGAGAACAAACCGCTCCAATGTGAGATACTGAGCAGCGCAATGTGTGGCTATTCACACACATTTACTGAGAAGTGTTGTGTCTCTGCTGGTTTATAAAGAACAGAACTATGGCTTATAAAGGAAACTTGACACCTGTGTGTCCAGTGCTCCAGCAACACACAGTTGTTAGGGGTGTTAGGCCTTAAGAAAATACAACTGAAAGCAGCATGTGTCATTCATATTATGTTAAAAAGAAAGAGTCATTTTATTATATTGTTGATTTATGTATATAATGCAAAATGCAAAGTGACAGAAAATTCATTTGTTTCAGTCACGATTTCCATGAACTCATTTGTGTTTTTATTCCACATTACAAGACTTGTACAAGTCAAGGGGCTAGATGTGGATTCAAGAAGTAGCATGCATACAATGCGATTGTAAAAGGCACCGAAAACACTGAGAATACAAATGGGAGAGCGTTACGTGTTAGTCTGCGTACACACATATATCACAACTACTGGTAAGGTAGCATCTACTGTTCCTTAAAAATCCTACAATCTAAAAGCCATCGCCAAGATGATCTACCTTTTCTGTAGAGGTCATTCAGTTCAAATGGTAAAACACCTAATAAGCAGTGAGTGATTCATAAAACTGATTACAGGATGACTGATTACTGAAGGTCTGAATAATATGCGTCTCAGACAAAGTAATTAAACATCATTAAACATCATTAAAGCAAAAACTGACTTTTATGTTCTGAATTATAAGCAGGTTGTTTTTAAAAGACAATCAACATTACTGCACACCAAAGAGGAGATCACCTCTTGAGCAAGGTAAGCCGCTGGGGCTTTCAACTATGAACCTGCCATCACCGATTCTGACTTTATTCCCACAGCTACTACTGCAGACATCACTAAATGCCACCAAAACCTTCAGTAGATGTTTTCTTTGCGCTATAAAAAAATACTTTCAACTTCTTCAAATTTCTTTTAGCGTTAAAAAATATACTACTGCATTTTCAACCGCACATACTCCTTTCATCTCATCCACAGCAACTGCAGGGAAACACTAATCCACTACAGTTGTTGCCAGACACCCGCTATTCAGTCTCCACCAGCTCCCCAATGACAGGTGCATCTGAGGGGCGTTGTTTGGATTTCAGAGCATTCAGGGCTCAGTCCAAACCCAGAGATAGAGCTATAATAAGAGGGATAAAAGGGGATGCACAAAAATGTGTGGCATCTCAACAGAAAGTGCACCATGCTTCTAAGGGAGGGGATTACATTCATTCTTCTGTGGGTCATTATGGCTGTATTGAGAGGAAAAGCTGACACGCAGATGATGTAATTCAGCTATTTTTCGAAGTTTTTTCATATGAGAGAAGTCACATCATTTGGTCATTTCTACTTGTTAACAGAACAGCGTGTGAAAATGGGATCAAATGAGTAGAAAATGCATGCACTTCTTTCCATACATCCTCAGAATCATTACAGAGTGGTGTTCGACAACTGCTCGCAAACAGGCAGATCTAAAACAAATATGTAAGTATCAGGACAAATGTGTATGAAAATATATCATACCCATATTGGCTTTTATAAAGATATAATAGAAAGTATATCTGACTGAGCACTAACCTTCTCCCTCCTCTAGTGCACATACGGATATTGGTTAATAAAGCAAATATTTGCATAGAAAAAAAATCTGGGCTGTGTGGCTTTTTTTTCCGTTGCTCATGTGCCCGACTGTGCAGGCATGACCTGTATTACCTTAGGCCTTACTAACCTGCGTTTCAGGAAATAGAAGAGGAACAAAGGTGACAGTGACAGTTGGCACATTAAGCTTAAGGTTACCGACTTGTGGGAAGCATTTAAACTCACAAAGAAATAAGAGCTCCTGGTATCAACAATGCTAATCTTACCAATTACAATAGTCGCAGGCAATAAGCTAACAACAGCTAGTTTGCTGCTGTGACTTACTGTGTCTCAGTAGAAGGTTTTTTGGGTTTTTTTAGGGAGGATGTCGTAAGGCACTCATTTTGAGAACTTGAAATCAGGGTCAGAGAGGGTAATTCAAAAACGATATAGTTTTATAATGAAAGTTTTATATCGGCAGACCATATTGTGGTCACAAAGGTCATCTAGAAGCATAGTGCATTAACATAAAGTAATTCACATATTTTTAAAGTTATATGGCTAGCTTTTTATGTGTTATAGCTTATATATCTTTATTGTAATGAGCGTTGCTGGGCCAAACTATGAGGACTGATAAAACGTTTCAGGGGAGTTCATTTGATAGATAAAAATCAAGCTTTGTCAGGCAATGCTTCACAGCAGACAACTGCCGCCGAGTCTTGAATGGATCTTGACACACTGCAACGCCACCACAGAGAGACATTTCAAAACAAACCATGCTGGTGCCTCCCTTATCACGTGACAATTAAGAGAACCTCGCCTAACCTGTAAACGTCTGTCAACATCTGCAGGGATATTAAACTACAGTTTTAAAGAAAGACTCACAATCATGCAGCAATTGTGCAATTCATATTTTCATTGTGTATTCTTGTAGCATTAAAAAACTGATTGAGCATAAATGTTATTATGGTGCCCCTTCTAATTGTATATGTGTCGTTAGGTATGGATGCAAAACTTAACTTGTATTTACATGTGATGCATTACTGAATACATACATACTTCACAAAAAAAAGTCACAGTACAGTTACCATAAACCGTACTACCAGTCTATAAAGACACTATATAAAATCACATCTCAGCTCTCATTACGCCCTGAGCTGAAATATGAAGTGACAAACACACCAGGGGAACCAGTGTGAAGGAAATATGCGATGCTTAACAATTCACAGTTTAAACAAGGACTCTAATCAGACAGATCTACTGGTAGCATGCATTAATTGGCTTTCTGGTCTCACCGGTGCACCACTTAATCTGGACACAAGCAACCCTGCTACATGCCATTGAAGCCTGTTAAGCCTCACAGGGCCTTGATATGTTTCAAACCCCTCAGCTCTTTAAAAGATAACTTTAATGGATAACATTTTTGCTCGACCACGTTGAGCAAGCGTAGTGTAGCTAGCTCCGGTGTTAACTTATTGCTCCAGTTAGCCCTTACCAACCTGCCTAACGTTAGCTAAGATAGCTATGCAGCACCCATCGATTTAAAGACCGACAAGGATGGTTAACTAAACCGTGACCATTTAGCGAAACCACCCAGTCACCATGAAGCTTTTAAAGCAAACCTGCTATGTGAAGATATTCGCGATAATCGGCTGAATAAACCCGCTGACAGGCCGTCGCTGGAGGGAGCTTGCATACAGGCCATTACTGTATACAGCTAGCTAGCTAACGTCTGCTAGCCATGCTACCCTGGCAGTTACAAAAAAAAAGGTAGCTACATTTCTTCATAACTGACGAGACAGCGGCGTCAAACGTTAAGGGTGAAGGCACGTGCAAGTGTAAAGCAGTTTACCTTTATTCCCACTGTTGTATTCAATCCAACGGGGGTTGGCACAACATTGCACTTTCCCAATAACATCAGCAGCCAACAGCATCCAGCCGAGCTGTAAACACAAGCCCAACCAACCCGCTGACACCCGCACCGCGCATGCGCCTGTCAGTGCCCCTATCGCTTGTGCTGAGGGAGGGGAAATTACCTAACGATGGTGATGCGCACAGAGCTGTGTTTGGGTTTTCAGATGCAGGTCCTAAGTCAGAGAGAAGTCAAGTCAAGTCATCACTCTTATCATGTAAATTGTTAATTGTTTTTTTTTTGTTTGTTTGTTTGTTTTACAGAGGTGGAAGATGTAATATGCTCAGATATTCTACTGCAGTGAAAGTAGTAATATCACAGTTTAGAAATACTCTGCTACAAGTTAAAGTCAAGCATTAAATCTTACTTAAAGGTGCACTATGTAATTTTGGGAAATTAATTTTAATCCACTGTCACAATTTCATAGTGTTTGACTTTCATAGTGTTTATATGTGCAGGACCCCTTCTCGCTTCAAACATTATTGTGGGGACCTTGTTCTCCTCCGAGGACAGTAAATATTTTTGAATTTGTATTGTTATCTTATTGATATTGTAAATAATGAAGTTTCAGTTTCTTTTCTGTAACTACACAGTGCACATTTAAACACATGTACAGTAAAGTATGTAGCATCAAATTAATTATGCAAAATGGCCAATTTCAGAATCATACATGTCATTAAATTACACTAACTGATGTATTAATATGTTCACTTTAGTGCTGCGGCTGTTATTTCTTCATGGACATCCACATTAATGTATTATAATTGAATAGTTGAGTAAATTTAGCTTGTTGTCAAATAAAGGCTGTTGTATGAAAGGTACAATATTTCCCTTTGAGTGATGTCATTCACCTGACACACCAAGGCCATGATGAAGAATCAGGCCTAATGATTTAATCTTAAAGGTGTGTGAAGGTTGACCACAGGAGATCAAACTGTGAACTGGGATCAGACTGTTTTATTTATTTTTTCATCACTGAGATAAAACATGTTGTGTTGTATCTGCTGCAGTATTTTCTCTGAGGCCCACCAAAGCATCATCTAATCGTTATCTTAGTGATAAATTGATAACTAACATCATTACAGTAGCAACTGCCATTTTCTGTCTTTCATTATTACCTGTCACACAATAGAAAAAGCCATCGCTTCACCAGTTCAAAGTCAAGATTCCAACCACTTGTTTACAACAGATTAGGAGTGGAGCGGTGAAGGCGGCAGGCTGATTAATCTGCCTTGATCTGTCACCAAACACACAGCAGTCAGTTGTGGGAAACACAACACACACCCTGTTCTGCTCTCATTGTGTTGCGGTCATGCTGGCCCTTCCTGTCCGGCCTGTCAGGGCTTGTTTTATCAGACTTGAACCAGGTAACACTAAAACAATCTTTTCCTTTCTAACATAATGAAACCAAGGTCACCACAATGGAGAGAGGGCTCCTCCGACACCGACTCAGAAAGCTTGTTGGACAGACCTCTGGAGGGCAGAATACTGTAATGCTGACTTTGAAGACATCTCATTTTACTTCCTCTTGGTTTTCCAGTGAATGTAGGAGACTTTTGGCGCCCCCCTGTGTTTTGTTAACCGCCTTGCTCACTTGTTCAGATTTAAATCATGCACCGCAGCATTAGGCAGCGCGAAAGTCATAAAAGCTCTGAGCAAATGTGAATAATGTTCGTAACATATCTAATAAGATGATGCTGGCATCTACATGCAGTTATGTAGTTAATCACTGTCAAGAGTTAAATCTTTGTAGTAGCCTATGTTTTAAAGATGGCTGTAATGTATGGATTGCCATAATACAATATAATACAATACATACATAATACAACATCTGTAAGAAATATTTTAAATCCTGCATCGGTTGCATCCATGTGCACTGCAGTAGCTTGCTTCTTCTTCTCCGCTGTTGCTGGCAGATTGCAGTGTTTCTTGGCACGCGTCATCTGCTTGCACCTGCATGTAGCACCTTGGAATTATGTAGTTGCAGCCCAAAACCTCCAGAAAACCACAATACAACATCTGAACATTCCCCTCTGTCAGGATTGATGCTAATAAAGTGTAGCAGAGCAAAGGTATACAGATTTTAGTAGAGATATATTTACATTTGTGCCATTGTAGATTTCTCAACTTAGAGCCCGTGAAACATATTTTTTCTTACATTTCACTATAGCTATATTATGACATATAGTTTAGAATTCTTTTTCATTTAGGTAAAAATGGTTATGATGTGCTTTAACAGGAGCCCCTTCCTGTTAAGAGGGTATGCTGCATGACCACGGTGCTAGCATGCCCTTTTATGGTGTGTTGTGTAATATGAAGCCCCCACAGGGTTCAGCTCGAGGCCCATGAATTGGTTGTGTTATCCAACTTCTCCTGTCATAAACAACATTTGCAAATGATGACAAGAATTGCAGAGAAGGATTATTTGTTGTCTGTTTATTGTAGCATGCAATTTCATGTGCTGAAATCTTCCTTTTTGTCAATTCATCTCTCAGTGCAACACAGAAGCAGAAAATGCTGCTCGGCTAAGCTGTCTGTAAGTCAGTGTAATACAGATGAACAAGTCAGAGAATGCACAGAAAGATTCAGTCAGTCAAACAATACTCAAACAGTTTCATCAATCGAAGGTTAGACTTAACTCCAGTCCTGCATCACCTTACAGTAAGTAAAAGGGAAACCTTTCACAATGTGATATTTCCAAGGAAATAAATGGAATACGTAACAGTATTATTCATTACGGGGACGTTTTGGATATGCTGTCTCTTAAGGATTTTTATTTGTCCTCATTCTGAAACATTACACAACTGCCCCAATGATTTAAACATTTAAATATATCTGATTATCACAGGTCGTATAAATGAGCGTCTATACTATAAGTCCATCTAATGATGGTGCCAGACTGTATACAATGACGGATGTGTACCATCTCTTAATAGTTCATTTACATTTCAATCGAACAATAGATTTGCAAATAAAATGTCTAATACAGACATGAATAGTCAAAAAACATCAGTTCATCATATGTTTCACAATCAACAAACAGGCTTTTTCCCCAGATAATATAGAATAATGAGACACTCTCTTGTCTAATAAAAAATTTCAGCAAATTGTCAAATTTAAAACAAAGAAGCAGAATTCAGAATATATACCAAGAAGGAAAAAAAAAACAAAAACACAACAACAACCAAATGTGGTCATAACAAGAATCATCAGTCATAATAATAATAATAATAATATAATCTCTATTAAACAAATTTCATGAGCAAACAAGTAAAATGCTGCAAGCAAACTTCAGCACTTGACGTGGCCACACAGTGGGCATGTGCAGAACTCTTACAGCGCTGGGTGTGTTGTATCACAACTACAGAATCATCAATACTCCTCTGCCATCACAAGAGGGACTATATCGCATGCATGACGCAGGTTGCAGGGAGCATGGGGGGTGTTGGGGTGGAGGGAAGTGGGGGGGGGGGGGGGGGGGCAGAGTGCAGAGTGCACCCATTGGCAGTGATGGGGTGCGAATTGGTGCAGTGCAATTGGCCACTACAGCAAGTGCTCTATGGACACTTCAGAAGGAAACAGGGGAGTATCACTTCGACATTAGTTCAATACTCACAATACTGTTTTTTACATACAGTAGTGCCCAGCCCTTTCCCATGAACAGGAACAGGAATAGCAAAGCCAATATTGATACTGAGAGGCAAAAGAAAACACTGGCAAAGTAAACACGGAAACAATTTAATCAGTCTAACACTTGAACTTATATATGCTTCAGGTGGCAGGGCCACGTGAAAAATCAGGCAAACACTTCCACAGTTAATATTTAAGTGATGAGTCTAGAAAAAAAGCCAAAGTAGCTGAGCAACTTAACTCTTCCCTGAGCGATTCAAGACGGACAAGGATCTAGCCTCCTCTGATGGAGCAAAGCGGGACTGCGAGGGGAGCGTCTCACTCCTCCTCGCACGCGACTGAGCCTTTTCCCTCTTCACATAGTTTACAGTAGAGGAATATGAAAAAAAGCTATAGGAAAACCGCAGGGATTGATTGTACTGTACTGTACACAACATGGCACTTACATGACTTCAAAAGGTGAAGTTGTAAACAGATGCAGAGTGACGGCAGGCAGCTGAGCTAATTGCATGACTTGGAGCAGCTAAATCCCCACGCCTTTTCATCTCAGAAAATGAACTCTACAAAGCGCTGGAGAGTATTCAAAGGAGTGTTATCACACCGAGTCACACTGAACCGTCTAATTTCGTCACTTCGCTTCTCAAAGTTGGGTTACCAGTCCACGATTACATCGTTCATTCAAGGTTTATAAAGTTCGAACTTGAAACTAAATGAGAAATCCTCACATGTACAGCCATTCTGCCATCCTAAATCCTAAAATTGGATTAAATGTATAATCTTAGAGGAAAGGACACTGCTGCTGAAAAAGTGGAGAGCAAATGAAAGAGGAAGCCTGAATTCTTATTCTACACAAATCTCATAAGATTTAGTACGGGTGTAAACAAACTCGGAGTCCTCACGACTTTAAAATCTGTATACCTAGAATGGGGTCATGTTAAAGTCATTTACGACTAAGCCACACATTACAAGATGAGTGAGGCGAGGCCGGGCGTACAGCAGCACGCTGATGGCCAGCAAACACAGAGGAACGTTAGACGCGACTGTCAGTTTTGTCTCTATGATGTAAAATACAGCAAACGAAACAAGAGTAACAAAGATCCTGATACAAAATACCCCGACAAACAACTTCACAGAAGTTAGCGAATGCAAAAGGACAAAACAGAACTTTTAAAAAAGTTAAACAAAGGTAAAGCATGAAGAAACACAAAAAATGGTGTCCCTCACTTTTGTAGGCTTCAGCGCACGACCTCTGAATATTGATTAAATTGTTCATAAAGGAGAGTGGACTGGAAAGCACAGAAAAATGCCAGGGGCTTACAAAAATGTCAGAGATCACACCTCGGAAACAGAACGTTAGTCTGTCAGTGGGCATGGACAATAAGTCATTGTGGAGCCCAATGTTTAAGTTTATATAACACCAAGGAGAGAAAAAGGCCACCGTATTGCATGTTTGTGTCTACTGTGTGTGTGTGAGTAACAGCTTGTGCACACTTTTACTGTGTGAGTGTGTGAGTGTGTGTGTATGTAAGTGAGCAGTGAGACTAGTCAGCAGAATTAAATGCCAGAAATGCCACTACAGGCACACAAAGATGTAAAAAATAGTTTTTTAAAGGTCCCATATGCTAGAAAGTCAGATTTGTAATGTCTTGTTTAATTATAACCCAGGTCTGGGTGCTATGTTAATACTGTAATGGTAGGAAAAACACTCATTCCACAGCACATATTCAGAAACTGTGCCTTCAAACGAGCCGTCAAGAATTCTGTATGGCTGTGAAGTGAAAACTGAACCGTCACCAACCTCAGCCGAGCCCCCAGCATGGCTGTGGTTGCGAAAACCACAAGCAGACCTGAGGCTAAAACAATATGGGTGGTGCCTGCTCAGGCTTGTTGGAGCTGACCAATCAGAGCTGACTTTTTTGGGGTGGGGGGCCTTAAAGAGACAGGCACTAAAACGGAGCAGGTGCTGCATCAAAGGACACCTTAAGAACAACAATGCATTTTTTGAACATTAAAGCATATCAATAAAATCTAGTAGTATCCCAAAATAAAAGTATGAGCCTGAAAATGAGCATAATATGGGACCTTTAAGATTGTGTGTCCACGTGGCATGTGTAGAAATGGACAAAATCTGCAGCTGTAAGTTTCTGTGTCAAAATGAACTGCTTTGCGTTCTGAAGTTATGCAGTATGAGTCACCTAGATACAATGCTGAAGTTAGCACGGTATGGATAGAGAAGAAGAGTACACACATCTTCATTTTGTTGTCATCCTTCCTGACCTAAAGTGACCTATGATCATTTACAAGTTTTTTGTGATCATGAATGTCTCACTGTGTTTTGGGATCTCGTGACAGTCGAGGGATTTCAGAGGTCAATGTTTAAAATGTCATATGACTATTAAAAGACAGAGGCTTGTTTGAGTATCCGCATAGAGGACCCATTGTTTTCTGCAGTGTTTTATTTCCTCAGAGGCTTGGAGCGGCCAGCCCGTTTTTATTCTGAGCAATAAACCTACAAACCAAACCAGCAGCATCGAGCCAGATGCAGGTATTTCCGTGTAAGGATGTTGACGGAAACAAATGCATCAACATTTAAGGCGATAGCAAGACATGAAAAATAATTGTCAGATATTCATAAGGTGGCAAAAAGTGTTAAACTGTTTTTGTTTAATGCACCTTTTGGAAAGCTACGTGGCCTTAAACAAGCACCTGCCTTTGAGGAAACAGGCACAAATAGAGAGCAATTACATACAGTGATTTAGGTTCTTAATATTATTAAAAATATATGATTTACTGTTGCAAATAGCTCATATTTATTTTCTCAGCCCTGACAATATCTGATGTGAAATGTTGGGATCTTAGTTCAAGCTGTCAATCCAAGCTACATATTAAAAGAACAAGAATAAGTAAATGAAAAGATTGACATTAACATAAAAAAGCATTAACAAAAGAAAAAATGGGGAAAAAAGTAGCATGACTGATCATGTATTGTACTATGTTGCTTTTTACTGTATAGGCTATTGTTTTCTGACAGAGGACCTTCAAACATGAGTATATCTTTAAAATCACAAGAAAAAACTCCAAGGCACTATCTTTTGGACAACTGAAATGCATTTATTGTCTCAGCACTGGTCATGTTAGACCTTAAAAACAAACCTAAGCATCAAGCCATCGTCAGGATTCCCAACTCAAGGCGTGATGCTGAAAAAAGGCATTTTGTTATTCCAAAAGAGAGTGCCTTGGAGTTTTCTCGTGATTTTAGTCCAGAAAGCGCTCCTAAACCTTTCATTTTTTGGAAACTGTGTCCTTGTCAGCCATGTCAAATGACAACAAACTAGATGACGTATAATCCTCAGGTCTACAGTGTCATGTAAAAGTATATGTTGAAGATGCTGTTAGATCAGTTGTGGCTCCTAATTGTGGTTCAAGCATAATCTGAACCTAAACCTCACTAGGCATCAACAGTTATATTACTAAATTCTCTGCGGAGCTGTACATTGGTGATTTCTCTTGCCCCTTGTGATGTGGCGCAGCACAGACCATGAACCCATATCTGTCACATTTTATTTAGGCATATGACGGACATATATGAAGGCTGGAATTGAGTAGTATTCCCTTGAACCAGGATCTGGTTGTGGGCAAGCGACTCAGCTCTAGCTTGGTGCAGGTCAGTGCCTTGACTTTGTGTCCCCTTAGCTTCCATTGAGCAGCATCTCAGTCACTGTTGATTCAGGACAAGCCCGGTTGGAGGCGTCCCCCAGCCGAGGAGGTCCAGTCCGCAGCACCAGCTTGCCCATGCCCAGTCCTCCTGAGACCAACCCTCCAGGAGACAGAGACTTCCTGAGAAACAGCAAGATTGGAAGGAAGGGAGAAAGGAATGAAAGAGTGACTACGGCCACCTCATCAGGTCGAAGGTGACTCAGATTGAGGGTGATCCTGCGAAACACTGGTTACCATTTTATTCACCTGAAGGCCATCTTTTTAAGCAGGTGAGCATCTATCTTTTCTGACGAAGGACCCTCTGTTTGGGGGTGGTCCTCCACAGGAGAGGAGAGAAGGGGAGAGGAGCAGGGAGGTGGGAGGAGGTGGGAGGCATCCTGAGACTGTGGTGTGGCCAGGTCTAAAGACTCCTGGGAGGCGAGGATGATTAAAAAAAAGAATGATTTTTTTTAACATTTACACTGCAGTGACAGAGAAGAATTTCACTCTGATTTATATCTGATTTTATAATACCAACCTGAGACTTAATCCCCTGGTGGTCTGAGTCCTCCATGTCAAGAGCGCACAGTTCGAGCTCAATGTCTCGATCCGGGTCCGGTTCACTCTCAGTTCGGCTCCGGTCCCGGCTATAGGCGGTCTGATGGGTTTGCAGATCAGACACAATTTTCTCTCCACTGCTTATTGAAGTTCGACGGTGAAGCTCCGATGCACAAAGTTGCTCACTAAAACCGTGTAAAAAAAAAACAGATACAGACAGACTGTTTATATTTCTTATTTTAAGTATCTTTGGTGATGATAATACAGGTAAGATAAAGCAAGTATAAAATTGTTACAACATTATCAAACATTACATCATGATCTAGCAGCCTGGCGATGGTTAATAATATCGCGTGGTAGTATATCTGAATATGTTCCGTGCATTTGAGACATCAGTGCAGAGGGCTTTCCTGACTCTTTTTCTTGACTGCCCACTGGGTTTTTATGAACCAGCCAGCAGCTCTATTTTTAGTCCGACCACAGAGAGAAAAAAAGACTGCAGCACAATGAGATAGGAGCGAAGGTTGAGAGTAGAGGAGTGAGAGCGAACATGTTAAGAACACCCAGGAAATACCTTCCACGGAGTTTAAGCTGACAGAAATGTAACCTTTACAGATTTAATACTGGGTTTGTGGACTTAAGGGTTTTGATATTGTTGTTAGTATTGAGAAACAGCAAGAAACAGGTGGCTAAATGCTTAAAATCTCACATCTTTCCATGTGCAGTGTATCTTTCCCCATCATTCAACAGCATGTAAGACTGGGGGCTGTACCTCTCTAGGAAACTGGAGTGGCTGGAAGAGTCGGATCCTCTGGAACTCCATCTGTAGTCGCTGTGATCCAAGTGGGGGTTGTAATCTTTGAGAGCAAAAACAAAAAAATGTAAACAATGGAGACAAAAAAAGAAGCTATTTTTACCTCATAATAATCAGGAAAAAGACTCCTGCACACTGTCCACACTGTCCACTTCACTAGCGATTAAGTTTATTGACAACAATGTTCGGCCTTCGGTCATCTCCTACACACCTGTCGCCCTAATGTGTGCAAGAGCTGTACTCTAAATACCTTATAATTAAACATAGAAGATTTATATCAAATTTGTATGCATCTGTAAATTTCACATAGTTTACAAAGTACATTACAGTAAAACAGTTTCAATAACTCTGATTAATTTTAAAGTATCAATGTAATATTTAGTTTGAAGACTTAAAGTTGCAATATGTAAACATTTAAGAAATAATATTCAAAAGTTACCTAAAATTATCAATAGAATATGTTTGTTTTGCAGAGATTTACTTAGGTTAGCATGCTAACTAACTAGCCCTCATCCTGTTGTGGTCCAAAGCACCTGTGCTAGTGGTTTAAACACTACGGTTTTCTGAACTCCCAGTCTGGACCAGTAGCTGCATGGCTCGAACTAAATAACAGTAGCTATTGTTAGCAGTTACTCTGGTGATATACTGCCCCTTGTTTGTTTAAAGTATGATGATGATGGATGGTCAGTTCTTACATATTGCACCCTTAAAAGTAAAGAAGACTAAATAAAACAAATAAATCCAAGTGAAATACTAAGAATATCCCCATGGGGACATATGAATGATATAGGACAATGTGACACAGACTTAACACTGAAAGCTACACTATGTTTTTCTTGTGACCTGATCTTCTCAGACAGCTTACCCAAAGTCTTATCAAAGGACAATAAAAGCCTTATTTTACATCACTTCCTGTTCTGCTTCTCTCTGTGCCAGCCTTGTTCAATCCTGCACTGCACATGTCTACTTCCTTCAGTCTCTTCCCACACCTCTTGTAATGCTCTTCTATTCCCCCTGACCTTTAAAGTTGATGGGCGTGGTGTTGGCGCTGCCCTGGCAGGCTGTGGCTTGGACAGGGTCGGTGGTGTGGTAGCCTGTGCGAGACGCCCTGGATATGGCACCCCACTTGGAGATAATGGGCCCCTCACTGAAGGGAATGATCGGGTCCTCATCTTTCAAGCGCCGGTAGTGATCCAACGAATGCAGCCATCGCTTCCCGACACCACTGCCGCTAACACCCCCACCTCCACCTCCATTACTGTCCAACTCCTACATGAGAGGAACGTGGAAAGTGTTAGAAGGACACACTGACTTTGTATATAGATGTGTGTTTGAGTGTCTGCACCTTTTGTGGGAATAGTCTCACCGAGTGCTCCGAGCAGGAGTGAGCCGAGGTGTGTGTGAGCGTTTCGGGCTCAAAGGGGCTGAGGCAGGGGCCGATGGTGCCACAGGACCACGGAGAGTAGTGCGCTAAACTTTCCTCGCCTCTGAACCTGCACCCCACGCATTGGCCTCCACTGTTCTCCACATGCTGAAGCAGAGAGAGAGACGTTTATAAAAAAATGTTGAGGCACACTCCTCAGCAAAATCTCACAAAACCTTGATGTATTTGCCAAGCTTTTGTTTCAAAGTTTGTTGTTTTGTTTTGCAGAAGCAGCTGTTTGCTCAATACATTGGGAATTATTGAAATAGAAACTCTAAAGTACCCAAAGTTGTGAAAGTCTAGCTGTGTCAGTCCTGTGATTGGCTGGAGATCTGTAACCATTACCTCAATTTAAACAAGGAGCATCACTGAGAGATGTAACACCAGTTCAGATAAAACAAACTACATTCACACTGCTCCATATCTATTAAACAAGTTTTCTGTACAGTACGGACATCAAAATGTTAATTTTGAACTACCCAAACAAAACATTTAATATGGAGTGTTGAGATAAAAGTGTTGTCACCTGATCATTTACTAGTTTCTAATACTTTAGCCAGACATGATGGTTTGGAAATTTGTCAATAATTATTCAGTTGGTTAGACTGACCCCCCTTTATGCAAAGGTAGCCATCTTCTTCTCTGTTACCACAGTTCAATTAAAAAATGGAGCTACTAATGATCTAACTGATCAGCCCCGGTTGACTTTTTGCAATCAGTACAAATAAGAGCACTAAACACATCAAGATTTGCGCTTCAAAGTGCTTCAGTGAAAAGGCGATTGCGCTTTACGATGTCTAGATTGCACCCTACACTGTACAAAATGCATGAAAGGTTGGACAATGTCACATGAAAAATGAATGTTATATAAGTTTTAGAGAGGCTCACACACCTAATTTTAATTTATGCTCCCGCTGCCAGTGCTGACATGCTGCCATCCCTGTGGCAGGCACTCGATATCATCATCATTATTGTTTACTCATGCTGGTTACGCAGAGGCATCGAAACTAAATTGAGATCTGTGAATAAACACTTGAAAATTCCTCGTGTTTTCTTCAATAGGAGCTCAATTTTATAGCGGACGTCTTCGCAAAAACACATCTGACATGCTGTTAAACAAAGCTTTACTGAAAGCTGAAAGCCTGAGTCACTGCTTGTTTAAGTCTCTCCTCTCGCTCTCTCCCTCTCTCTCTCTCTTTCTCTCTCTCTCTCTCACACACACCCACACACGCCACAATAGTGCATTGCTATGATATCTTCCTCCACAGTTGCTAAGCAACTATCTCCAACTTAAATAGCATTGGACACAGCCAAAGCTTTTGAGAAAGGAATTAAATCCTACATATTTTTTTTTTTAAATGGCAAAATACACAAGCACGTTATTAGTCTGAGTTTCAGGTGGCTGCAGTGATGCTATTAATAAACTGGTCACGGTGACAGTTTAATTTTAACTGCTATGCCTTAAAACGCCCATAACGATGCTCTGTGTGTTTGTGCCTGCACACATGTTGTTTGTCTAATTCGCTCCTACCTCAGTTCCAAAATCGATGGTGAAGATGGGGGAGGACTGGGAGGGCCTGTTGGCGTTGTGATGGTGATGATGATGAGCCCACTGTTCCTGCTTCCTCCTGAACAGATCCTCGTAGCCTAGAGGAACGCGGCCATAATCCTGAAAAGGGAGCGGAGCGTTGCCGAAAAGAAAACAGATACTTAAATTAGCTGATTTAGATTATTAATTGACAGTGCGCTTTGTAGTTTTGGAGAAGAAATCTTACTCAGAAGAGGAAGATCATCATTGATTGATTTTCACACCTAAATAAACTGTCTTTGATTTGATGACCGAATAAACTGAATAAACAGGACCTTATCTACCTGTTACAGCGGCTGGTTTATTCAGTGTATTATTATTGTGTCATTGCCTCATTAATATAGTAAATATTACATTTCTGAGTCTGAATTATTTCTCCTAAACTACAAAGTGCCCCAAGGTGCCGTGAGGCAGCCAACTTATCTAAGTGAATCCATAAAAGACAAGTACCATTCAAAAGCAAATCAGACTGCTTGCAAATACATGACTATACAGTACTTTGAATTGTATCAGATAAATAATCAGTCCTCCTCCATCTTTCACCAAGTTTAGGAGCTCTGATTGCGTGTTTGGTCTCGACGTAGACATCAGGGAAGGCAGAGGAGCTTTATGAAGACATGTGGGTGGACAAAAATAAAAATAGCTGTATGATTTGATCAGGGCCTCTGATAGGGAAGGAACACTTGGTCTGTTTTCCAGGGCTCTGGCTCATGGAAGGGCCCAAATAATGTCCTCTAACCCTTAAAATAATCTGCTGAGGGGACCTTTGGAGATCATCTTGCCCTGGGCACGAGCAAGATTATCAGTGGCCTTATTCAAAAGGGGTATAGTAATGTGCTTGCCTTATAATATCACTTCTTTTATACCATATATTGTAACTACAATTATTGGACACAAAAGAATACCTAATATTGTCATTGCAGGACTATCACACTGTAAAGTGTGATACATGGGTGTAACTAAAATGTTTGTTTTCTCCTGCATAAGTGAGACATAATTGTATTCGATCTGGCTCACAGTAGTGCATGACAGAAAGGTTTAAACTCTTGCTGCAAAATTATTCTGTGTTTAGACATCCTACAGTTCCCTTAAGAAAAAGATATCAGATTTGGATCCTTTAACATTGCTGGTTTAACTGTTTTAAAAGGCATACAAAGGCACACTGAGGTAATCCATTATTTTTGGTTGTCTGTTAGCCCTGAGTTATATTCTAATTATCACAAATCAAGAAAATGCACAGACTGTGTCTTATATTTACAAAACTCTGTCACCGCTTAAGTTGCCTCACACAGCACTACTGGTAAAACACACTGTAGTAGTGCAGTAGTCACACCGGTAATGCTATATAATGATGTGAGAGAGAGAAAAGTGAGTGGGGGAGGCAGAGACATATTTGGGTGAGAAGTGGGAGGACTACAGAGGAGGCTGAAGCTACATACTGCAGCTCTGTGGCTGGCAGGGAAGGTGGAGGTGAGATGATATGTGGGTGTAAAAAGAGAAAGCGAAGGAACGGAAATGTTGCTGAAAGGGATGCGGCAATAAATCTCTTCACTGTTAGACAGACTAACATGAGCTAATACAGGTGTGTTCAAGAGATGTTTCATGCGATAAAGAGATCCCAATACGACTGCTGGCAGAGAGCATTATCTTTAATGACAGCACGGCTCAGAGTGGGTTATCTCTCTCATTAAAATACAGTTTTTTAAATAGATACCATCGCTGCTAATGTCAACGGTGGAATAAACGTCACTCAAACAACCAGGAGAAGCTGTAGCCAAGTAACAGCTAGCGACCAGATACAGTGTGTGTCTTACGTGTGTGTGTGTGTGTGTGTGTGTGTGTGTGTGTATGAAAATAAATCCCTCTGGGCAAACGGAGGCAAGTACATGCATTGTTCCACCTACCCTGTGTAGCCCTGCGCGGTGCTCAGCTCCAGAGCAGTAGTTGCTGTCTAGAGAGTTGAATCTCTCCCTGAGTGGAGGCTGGTAGACGGAGGAATGCAGCACCTCTGGAGGCAGTGAGTTACTCCTGGCATCCTCTCTGTGATACAGCTGTGAAGACAATGATATGATAAAAGTTACAGACTGACCAAAATTAAAAGGGTGACATCATAATTTAAATTTATAGTAGGCTCACCTGAGGCCTCCATACTCTCCTGCTGTCATAGAGTGGAGCATAAACACCATGTGCGGGAGCCAGGGGCCCATACTGAGGCTGCCCCGGGTGGGGATGGAAGGTAGGAGGTCCCATCCGATCTCTAGGTGGGTATGCCGATGAAGACGAGGAAGGTGGGTGTGGCGTTTGAGGGTCACTGGGGAAGGAAGATGGCGGAGGGCCAATTGACGGTGGCAGGGAGGATTCTGGGACGTTGGAGGATCGGAGGAAACGAGCCATGCAGGGCTTGTGAGGAGGATGGAGAGAAGATGGGTAGTAGGAACCTGCTGGAGAGGAAGAGAGGATTTGCACCTTCCCAAGATGACAAAGTTTTCTTTAAATCAAGACTGTATCAATGGATGGACTCACAGGTTGGTTGATAATGGCCTGTGTCGTATGCAGAGTGAGGCTCCTGATAGTACAGCTCGGATGCCTGAGAAGGGTGTGGCGCACGCAGCACGAACGGACCGTGTTTGGGCATGGGAGGGCCACCATCACCCCGCCCGACTGTTGTCAAGGGAGACGATGCTGAGGAGTGGCTGACAGGAGTCCTGGGAGGTGAGTTGGGCTTTCTGATGGACAGAGTGAGAGAGGAAGGATAAACACATGATTTTGAGACACCTAAAGTCAGACCTTCTCACCAGCACATAAATGTTCGTGAAGGAGTATGTCACACGCAAATATCCGATCCACACAACAGGTGACGTGTAAATGTGGATTTGACTAGATGAATTCAAAAGTAAACGAATGAAAACCAAATCTTGAATTGTAACTTGTGTTATATCTAAATCCAAGCATGCATCTATATATTGTTTATTTTCATATTGCTTCGGTACTTCACAGAAGTAATAAAGAGAAGTAAGAAATAGGGGCTGAACACGCATCGGTGAATAAGTGGATGAATAATCTTACTGCTCAGTTGACCCCGATGAGTTCCTGTTGGTGCCAGATAGCCCGTTGGACCCGTTAGCCCCACTGGATCCGTTTGGCACCACTCTCTTCATCTCCTCCATCATGTCAGCCCCTCTGGAGATCAGCTGGGGGTGAGTCAGGCCGGGCACTCCCTCTGTCAGCGTGGCTGTATTCTCCCCCGTGCCTTTGAGCCCCTGCCCCACGCCTGCAGGCACATCTGTGTGGACGCTGCCCTCCATGGTGAAGGTTTTACCCATAACCCCCGGCGCTAGAGGGAATGCACGACCCACGCTGCTGCTCTTTTTGTTCCTCAGTCTAAATCTGTAAAGAGTAGCAGGGGAAATTCTACATCCTCTTGCAAACAAATGTACGCTTAAATAAATTAAATCTAATTAAAAAGCGTGGGTTGGAAAAGGCAGCGTAGACACAGATGGGAGTAAGTGCATCTGAGGCTTCCAAACACTTAATGTAATGTTGATATTCGTCTCATTTCATCAAACTTATGATTCATAAAACACAGAGGCACTCCTACAGTCCAACAAGCGGACTTCTGTCTAACAAAGGTGGTTTTTATTCTAATGATAAATGCAAACTCGGATAATCAGAGTTATTTTCTATCTGTATAGGGGTGTGTGCAGGCTCACTCACTTCTCCAGCTCGTCCTGCGTATGTGCAAAGGTACAGTTGGTTCCTCGTGGACAGCCGCCCTGCTGACGAAGGTCTCGGCACATGCTGGTCTTGTACTTGCTGTTGGCCTGAGGCTGCAAAATGCACGGACACAATGCGCATTAACAGTAAAATTAAAATAATGCCAGTTAATCTTTCACAGTAAATGTCTCACTGCATCTGTTTCTCCTGAGCACATAATCATTTTATTGCGTTATCCAGCACATCAGATGTTTAGTCATACTGTTAATACTGTTTTATTGTTGGAGCACTAGAATAAATTTACATGAGAGCGTTTGTTTTGATAGCTATCGTAAAACATGGACGCTTAACAATGAGTATTAGAGTGTAAAGTTCAGGCCAAGATGACAGTTAATGTTCACTCCCAACAGAGACTAATTACCTTTATCAATGGTAATCAAATTTGCAAACTCTTATAATTCATTCAGAAGATGTTGAAATGGAAACATCTCTAAATTTAATATCAAACAAATGTCAAACTGGTGCAGACATAACACAAAGAAAAGCTGCTAAACACCATACAACAAAGAAACCTGCTAATAATCACCTTTTACGTTCTCAATGGATAAATTACGAAAGTGTTTTATGGCAGGGTTGGCCATGTCAAAACTGTTTGCCTCCAAAGCAAACACACAAAATGATTTCCTGGTTTGCAGCAATAAGACATATTTTAAATCTTATTTTCTAACATGGAGAGAAGTAAAAGATCCCTATCACCTGCTGTGGCAAGAAGGCGTTCCTTCTTGCCAAGAATGATGACAGATATTGATTGCTATCTGAATCTGTGTCCCAACTTGAACTTGTTTTGACTGTTTCATTTCAACTTCACTTCCTGCGTACTGTTCGACAAGAGCTGACACACAGGACAGCTTCAGCCTCTGTTGACCCCACTATACTGTCTGCAATGCTACAGACCAGTTTTCACAGCTGCATTATTATTGACTCATTGTTAACAGTTATTTCATTGCTGTTGTACAGATGAGAACATTACCAACTGCTTTTAGTGGACAGAGATCATGTCATGCCCTTTTAACTATCTTACTGTTAATGCCACAGCCAGGAGGAAGAAAACACGCTGCTGACACTCCCCAAGACCTGTAAACAGACTTTAATATTTAAAATAGATGGAAATACCCTTCAATTACAGTGAAACTGCTCCCCCAGGACAGTCCCTTTCTGCACTTTTCCACTGGGCAAATATTATGTCTATGATTTCTCACATTTCCTGCAGCCCGTCTAATTTCGTGCATCATTCTGCTGTCTGTTCTTAATGATATAACTGTTCCACTCTCCTCCTTATACCACTGGTGTACCTGTGGAGTGTCATGGCTCTTCTTGCTGAAGTTCTGTATGAATTCCACCAGTCCGTGAACCACCAACTTCACAGCTAGCATCACACTTTCCAGCTCCTCCCATGATGGCGCCGGGGCATCTGAACACAGGTCATCGGTCTGTTTAGTAGGAATTCTTATCACCATGCATGATCTCATATATGCTCATGTAGCAGCAAGTCTGGAAAAAATGTAACGTGCATCAGAGATGGTTGAAGATAAACATCCTGGTGCCATTAAGTCAGGGCAAAACTCTCTCACTGACTTACTTTTTGGAAGAGGACACATTCGCTTCAGTCATGTCATTTACACAGTATGCTAAAACAATACACAGACAAACATATATCTTGAATTCTGCAGGTGCGGCGACTCTGAAAGGATAAATATAACAAAACTAAGAGTCTGCAGCCTCGCTAGCTGCTCTGAGAGGCTCTAGGCACAGCAATGCTCTTAGCTTAATGCTAAAATCAACACGCTGACATCCACAAAAAGACAGCTTTACATACAGTATATATTACTGTTTATCATTGTTATTGCAATTTTTAAAAATTAAATTAAAAATTTTGTATAAAATTGTATTACTGCTTTATTTATCTTTGATTAGTCATCTTCCGCGTTAGTCTCTAAATCTCTTTGGGTTTCTCAGTATCCTGTGTTTTTTCAATCATATGTAAAGCACTATGAATTGCATCGATTTGTTTGAAAGGTGCTATCCAAATAAAGTTTGATTGATCGACTGATTGATGTTCAACAGGTATAATGTTCACCATCTTGCGAAGGTTAGGGTATTAGCATATTAACATTTGCTAATAAGCACTAAACACAAAGTACAGCTGAGATTAAAGGAAATATTAGGTTTTTAGTGAGTATTGGCTGAATTCAAAGAATTTGCAGAAAACTTGTAATTATTACATTATATTTCTTAAAAAAAGGGCATCTATTCCTTCTTCCTCACTAAAAATGTTCTGAATATGCAAATATTTTTCAGTTCACAAGTTTAGCTGCTGGACTCAAGATGTCTCCTACGTCACTGTAAAGTCCATTCTCAGTGTTTGTGCACCAGAGTCTTCAGGTCTTGACATCAAATTATCCAGAATACTGGACCAGGATTGACTTCCAAACTATTTGTGATGTCACAAATGATGCTTGTAGGTCTGCCTCTCAAAATCTGATTGTCACTGAGCACAGACAAAACTTACACTTTCAGTAATGACTGTGAAAACAGCCTTACTGTGTCTAACGCTGCACATACATTGTTCTACACAGTGAAGCTCAAACATTCTTGCCTCTCACATTTTTGCCTACAGGGAGAATTAAAGGGGACTCAGTTTTATTGTAATCCATCCAATAGTTGTTTTAATGACAATATAATAACGGTGGACTGTGTTTAACAGAGAAGCACAATACAGGATGAATGTCTTGAGTGCCAAACACATCAAACTCCCTGAATGTCACTGTGTTTTGATTAATACATGTCTCCCACACAAGATGAATCAGCAGTTTAAATCTTCTCTTTTGTCCTCGTTAATTGGATTTTTGGATGTGGGTGCCACAGCCTGTCTATTTTCTTCAATTTTCAATCTCATTAGTGTTTAAGGAAATGGAAGAGCCCTTTATTCTAAGAGTTAATCATTCACACTCATTATTAGTCGCTCGTACGAACAAAAGAACAAGCAGTTGAAGCACCTGGGTTGTGGTCTATGTTTGCTAGCAGCTCTAGGTGTGGTCTAAGGCTCGTAAGGTTGGCAGGGTCTCCTGTCCTCTGCAGAACGATTGTCAGCTCCTGGACGCTCTTTGCAAACGACTCTGGAGACTGTAACTGGGGCAGAACATAGAAGAGCAGAGTGAGTCTTTCAAAGAAAATAAAAATTTCAAAAGTGAGTATATCAATAATGAACGCTGCAACCTGAGCAAACGAATCACGCTGGTACCTTGTCAATAATGGACTGCATGTGTGACTTGTGGACCAGGTCTCCGTACAGCAGAGAGGACCACTGCTCGGGTGAAATTCGCAGGCCGGCCTCCATGGCGATGTGGACGATCTGAGCGTCATGTTCTCTCCTCAGAGCCTCGTAAGTCCGGAACTCTTCCTTCAGCTGCATCAGCGAGGAGTCCTCGTCACGCTTGGTCACCTGACCGGAGTACAGGCAACAGACGGAGATGGAGAGAATAAGAAAGAGGGCGATAGAGAGTTGGGAGAGAGAAAAAAGACTAGGAGGAGGAGGAGGGTTGGGTATTGGTTATTATCTTTCCTAAGACCTACCAAAGACTTCTACTCTGCAACTATTGAAAAAATATCATACAGTGAATGTAAGATGGTATATTTTAATTTAAGAAATTATTGGAAATTATTGGAAGGTTTAATAATAACTTGTACTAGTTGAGGTTGGATATTGTGTGCTCCACAGCTACCTCAGCTCAGCAGGGAGTCTATTAAGAGTAAGTGAGCACACTGGCCCAGGGATCCACAGCGCTTACAACTCTCAACACTGCTTTTTAGTTTGGGGGAATAGTACAGTATTTAAGGGGACTGTAGGCTTTATGGTGGGAGATGTTCAACAGATTGTAGGAAGCCAAACTATTTTAGTCCCAGTCCAGCCCTGTTGTTTGTATGCTGTATGTATAAATAACTAATGAGATAATGGAATATTCCTTTTGGGATGACTTATTCCTCCATGAAAAAATCACATTTTGGTATTTTGTTGGAGCCTTACGTGCGACTTTCCTATTAAATGCGACAAAATTTACCATCTTGCCAGTCTGCCGTTTGTGGTGTCTTCAGACTAATAAACTCAAATTCAGATCAGACAAGGGGATTCTCCCCTTTTCAGAATCTGCCCTATGAGTAATCATCACAAGACACCAACTCAAACCACCAGCTATCGCTGACAAATCTGTTAAGCTCAACGGTCAAAATTTACAACCCGACAGAATCAGATTTCATCATTAGCTGAGCTCGTGCTGCTGTCCATTCTCGGTCAGGTTTTATCTCTGTTCCCTCATCTATCCGTCAGTGCATCTCTGTGCTGTCTGCCTCTGTCCTGCAAGGCGGGGCAACAGGGGCAAATATAGACTGCTGTTACATCACGAGCAGATAGCTGGCATTTCTGCCCTACCAGCGATGTCTGTCATCAAATAACAGGCACAAAAATACACACACACAGAAAATACATCCACAGGATCTGATACCCTCATTACGTATATGAGCTATACGTAATATAAGATGCTAGTAGTATGAGGAACCAATTTAGAGCGTGACAAGACTTTAATGTCAGACTGGGTCATGGTAAGTTGGAGAACTACCGACAGCTGGAAAGTGGTTTTCTGAAGCTCCCTTGAATAATTTTCAGAAAATCTCTGTTTTCGTTTATCTTAACTTGATAGAGATCAGCAAGTGGAAAATATTAAAGTTTTGGAAATCACCTCTATAACTGATGACATAAAATGAAGCACTATCTGTGCTGTAAAGGAAAACATGGTGGATGAATGAGGATCTATTTAAATACCCTTCATCTAATCAGGTCATTCATTATGGCTTGGGTTCTTGGGACAGCAGCAAACTGAGGTTCCTTTGTTCAATGTCACGTATAGGCTACATTAAAAGAGCTGTTGGTAGCTTAATATTTATGGATTTAATGTGTATCCATCGTCCATGCTGCCTGTACCTTAAAGCAGGAGGCCCTGTAGAGTAGCTGCACCACATGGCCTATGCTGGTTTTGGAGGCCTGGGGGAACCGAGCCTCGAGTTTTTGGACTACGAACAGAACCAGCACCTTCCTGGACAAGGCAGAGCCATCCTCCAGAGCCAGCAAAACCAGTTTCAGAGCATCTTCTTGCATAGCTGGCAAGGAAAAGTTAGAGGGGGTGGTGCAGGGATAGAGAAAAGGACAGCGAGAGGTGTGAAGGGAAAAAAAATATTCATATTAAATTTTTGATTCTGGACAAACAAAAGCTAAATAACAAACAAATCTATTTCTAATACCTAGAGGTTCCTTCAACCAGGTGTCCTCAGACATTTTAATGAACTCATTCTGTGATCATGATGAGAAATTTCTCAGTCAGAATCTGCCCTATGAGCAATCATCACAGGACACCGGGTTCCAGCACCAGCAGCCAATTTTATTGAGGCAATCGTAACAGGCAAGCTGAAAGAGTCAAATGAGTCAGCTGAAAGACTACCAATTCTTTTGAATTCACGTGCCAAACTGCTACACTAACAGTCAAGTAATTTCAGGAGCACAGCAATAGCATTGTACAGTATATTGACTTAACAGTATCCAAATGAAGGAAAACAAACACAATATATGCTATGTTAAAAACTAGCGTCAATTAATTTGTTTATACTTGAATTAAACTTCATCCTCAAACCTCTGTCACATGGCTCTCAGCTTCTTTTAATTGATACCTCAAAAAGTAACAACATGCATCGCCTTTTCAAAATTGAACGCTTGTTTTAAATCTCTAATTGGTGATGAATGTATACAAGGATGTCAAATGTATTAATCATTAATTATCAATTTTTGCTGTGTGTCATGCATGCACACCCACCAGGTCCCAGGAACTGGCAGCCCCGCGCCCTCACCGCTGCCCAGAGGTTGGCAGAGAGCTGCTGGGGGTTCTGGTGCTGCAGGATGAGCTCGGTTACGGTTCTTTCCCCCAGGGACCGGCCTGCCCGCACCGCCCGCACGCGGCCCTCCTCCTCCACCAGCTGGCAGTTCACCAAGGTCACCAGCTTCCTCTGCATTGGCCGACTGAGCACGCTAGGACTCAGAGTCGCCACACCTGCAGGAAGGTGATGAGAACATTTACTTTGGTTATCAGTCATCTATTATGTCTCAATGTTACCGCATTCAATACATTAACAAAGAAGAAAGACTTCATCCCCAGACCCAAAGAGCAGAGAAATGGCAGGCCTAAGTTTGTTAGAACCAGCTATGTAGGTGGAGGTCTCATAACAGAAGTGCTGAGCCTTGACCATGTAAGCAATGGCTCATTCTTCTTAAGGAACCAGAAATGATTCAGAGTGAATTGTACAAGAATGACGAAGGCTTACACAAAATCGTCAAACAGAATTGGCTGAACAAACAACCACCAAACAACCAAACAAAGTTGTGGTCAAGTTCAGGAAAAAATAATACTTCCTGTCTCAAATTTCCTTCAGCACCATAAAAGTACAGCAGCTTTCAGGCGTCATTAGAAGTGTGAGAAGCATGAATGCCAAGTTACAAACAGCCTCGCCCACACATTTACAAAGAAGAGCTTCATTTTTCTTTTTGAAAAACGTCCACGGATGAAACTGAAACTCTTATATTTGCCATTTACTTTACCATTTACCAGATTTACCAAAAAAACACACTCATTTGCACACTCACACACAAACCTTTTGCTCCGCTGATAGGTTTCAGGTAGAGAGCCAGCTCTTCCACACACACCCTGCAGACCTCGTAGTTCTCAGCCTCTGCTGCACTGCTTAGGCTCACCGGCTGCACATCAGGGACCTAAAAGACACTCATCATGAGCACACATAAAAGAAGAAAGGAGGAGAAAGAGAAGCAACATAAACAAGCCCCTCTTTCCCCCTGACTCACCTGAGCTCCCACCAGCTGCAGCAGGGCACAGTTGACCGGCAGCAGGTCAATATCGGTGCTGATGGGCGTCTGATCGAAGGGGCAGGCCTTGCGGTGCAGTTTGTGCAGGCAGGTCTTACACACCGTGTGGGAGCAGCCCAGGCTAATGGGCTGGTGGCCGCTGCTGTCGAACTCATTGTAGCAGATGGGACAGGACAGGAACTCCGTCCACTGGGCTGCCTGCACCGGCATCCTGCCACCACACCACTGAGGGAGGCGTTGACGAGCTCAGGGGGAATGCATGTCAACGAGACGCGACAACAGCTCCTGCTCGCCAGTGCCAACGATGACTGTGGGGAACAAGATGTAAAGTTATGTAGCAATTTTTGGGGTCAGATCATAGAAAAATGATTTTTTGTGATGCAATGGCTACAGATACTGCCAAAGACACATGTAGACAAAAGTACTGGTGCTGGAGCTTCAACAAGAGATGAATATTCTCCCTCTGTCTGAAACACTCTGTTTTAGCTCCCGTCTCTTTAAGGACCCCCCTCCTGAATACCCAGTCTCCTCTGATTGGTCGGCTCACACACACCTGAGCCAGCACCGCTAACAACAACAGAGCAGCTGTGCTAAATTAATTCTTACGTGCCAAACTAGCCGTTCACATAAATCATGCAAACGTGGGACTCTGTAATGTGGTGTGATGTCACAACTGAATTGAAGGCGGGACTACTGATGAGGCGTTTAAGGAGCAGTGTCTTCTGTGGGAGAGAGGAGCTTCTGCAAACTTCTGCCTTTTCACCATCAAGATATCTTACATGCACCAGAACCTATACAATATTCTGAAGGAAGGTTAATAGGTCTCTATTTACATTTACCTGTTTATCATTGTTATTTATTTTATTGTATTTTATTAACATTCTTTAATCCCTTGTAAAGCACCCTGAGTTGTGTTTCATTTGTTTGAAATGTGCTTTATCAATGAAAGTTTGACTGATTAATTGACCGATTGACAGCTAAGTACAATGTGACCCACAGTACATCAGAAAATCTGCATCATTTTACAAATATTTCCAGACAGTATAAGAATGTTGTATTAGCTAACAGACAGTGACACAGTATGTCCTATTTTTTTTTACTGCAAATGGTGTTGCATTAAAATAACTTTGAGCTTTATAAAGTGAAATAACCATTTAGCTGAGTACACCGGCAATATTTATCTTCTCTCTCGTCATAAAAGTCATACATCTATTTCATCTAATGTGAGCAGTTAAAATGCTCTCTCTCTATGGTTGCCAAATTGTCAACGCATATTTCATTAAAAGGCAGCCGGTAAAGGCCCTGTTGTGACCGCAGTTTTTACGGTATTAAATACAAGCCCATATTTCACTCATCTCATTACAAACATGGATGGAAAATTATTTCAACATCATAAAGATCACTAATATGTTTTATAAAATACACTTTGGAATCATCTTGTAAGGTGAGCATTGTTAGGCTGCAACCTAATAGCTGCAAGAGCACACAAATGTAAAAGATTGTTTACGAACAGAGGTGAAGACAATTACCTCTTGGAGAAAAATTTTAAAATAAAGGTCCAAGATTGAGTATTATTTGGGAGTGAGATCAGTCATGCATGAATCATCTGGGCCTCCACTTTGCTCTTGAAGACAAACCCTCTCTTAACTAATAGAGGCTGAACTCATGCTGAATCATAATAAAACTGAAACCCAAAACTGTAACCAGACAACTGATAAACACAGACAATATCCGAAGGGTTTGGACAGATAAAGCTGAATAACACCAGCATCCTGTTCTAGACCATGTCTGTCAGCCAAAGAGTTTGCTGATATCAGATGTTCCCGAACACATTTTACACCTACAATGTGAGACAGTAAAGTTGAAAAAATCTTTCTATATTCTGAATAAAGGTGTACCAGCTTCACTGACGGGGGCTGTTTTTAATTCCAAAATATTGAGATCCTTATTAAATTCCCTTTTTTTAGAGGGTAACTCCACAAATGGCACATCTTAAAGTATGTAGGCAGGTCTTGGGGAGTTCTATTGCATATATTGAAAAAAGGAGTAAAAAGCCTTTTGTGGCTAAGGAGGAAGCTGCATGTAATCTGATGAATTGCCTCCAGTGATGTCACTCAGTCGCTGGGGTGTATTGTGGGTAATGTAGGCTGCAGGTTTTGAAAGAAAGAAGCATGCTCAGAATAAAAAAGGTGATATCTCTGGTTCAGCCATATTAATTTTCATGATTAGTGTTTAAACTGTCCTTAATGAGTCTGACAGCATTGTGGGAATGCAGGAGACCATATTCACAAGGCAGCCATTTTCCTCTGACATCACACTCAGGATAACCTGTTTGCTTCCATTAGATGACAGCTAAAGCTAGCATTCTACCATCTCCTAGCTAACACTGAGTTTTAAACAATACACTACAAGAGGTGCAAATGAAATATCAACACACATCTTGAACACACATCTTTTTTTGGCCTTTATTGATAGGACAGCTTCAGAGATGACAGGAAACAGGATGGCAAAAACCTTCACAGCACTGCACATAAGCTTCATGCTGTTTTAGTATTGTGTCTTAAAGCCTGAGAAATTCGCTGCTGTACACTTCAGATTAACGTCGCCTACAGCAAATTTCTTATGATTGACGGACTGCAGACAGAGGCTGTTGAGTAACTGAAAGGAGGCCGTGTTTAGAAAACAGATACAATAAAGATGGAGCCAGTCACTGACTGACAGGTACGTGGGATAAGTTTAACTTCAGATCTAAAACCACTCCCCACTTTTAACCGGCAGCTATAGCCTATATAAAAATAATGATAATCTGTGTTGTTGTTGATTCGTTCCTGACACTAATTGTGAGCTTTTTCTGAATTATGAAAAATTGCTTTTACTCAGAATTCCAAACACCTCATTCCAGGAAATGTTTCTCCTCTTACATAACAGTACAGTGCAACAGGATATGTATCACTCCCTCTACGACCTGCTGTGTGCTGTTTGATGCATCATCCCATTAACCAAAAGCATAACCTTACATAAAAATACATCCAAACGTGAAAAAAAAAAATCCTTCTGACTCCATTATGCAAAGTGTTTTGGACACGGCATGCAAAGACAGCCAGCACCTGTTGCTCTCCGAGTCTGTTGCATCTGTTCAAACTGCTCACCAAAATAGCAGCTGCCACCCTCACAGAACAGGTGCCAGAGAGACTGAAACATCTATTCAAATGGGTTTAGAGATACAGTGAGGCAATAAACACAGGCACACACAAAGGGTATGTAAAAAAAAAAAAAAAAAAAAGATTGAGATTAAAGATGATTAGAGGATAAGGAATCTGTTAAGTGACAATACCGGTTTTGAAAATATGCTGCGACCAGGGTTTGTGAGAGCTTATGGGTCAACTGCATGTGCACAAAATCTGCAAAATTCTCAATTAATTTTGGTCTAGACGCCTTTTTGGCATGGACAGCCCCTACTACTGCACAAGTCGACCAAAAACACAACTTTAGGAATCTTCTGAGCTTGAAAGGCCTGCTGTATGAAAGAAATAAAACGTTTTTTTAACTTAAGGACCATGCTAGCAGAGAAAGCATGTTCATGTTGCAACGTGCGAGCAGATCAAGTCCACTGGGAATAGAAAGTGGAACTGTGTGCGTGACGCACGCGTTGTACATCATACGAGCGTCAAAAAACCCTCACAAAATCAACTTTCAAGCGTTTTATATGTCGTCGAGACAAAATGGCGTCGTGCCAGTTATAATGCCCGTTAAATACGCACCTTGACCGGCCGCAGCGCGCGGTGCCTCGTGGACAGCTCCGCACTGTCCTCGCGCGTCATATTTCCTTCCGCGAGGAACCCAAATATAACACCCGTTACTGGACTGCTGTGGCCCACAGGCTGCTGCTGCTGCTGCACCGTCTGAGGAAGAGCGAGGCGGCGCTCATGTGATAGGGCGGCTTTAGGGGGAAGTTTGGTGCTGAGTCTTGGCGCCTGAGCCTGGTTCAAACTGTCTTTCTTTGCGTATCTGCGGATTAGGGATCCGCGAGAAGTCTTGGGGCAACCGTTAACCGTGATTCACTGGCTGCAGTCACGTTGACAGCCACCTGTTCCTGCTCTGAGCAACTGCTACATCCTGTTTTTTACACAGACAGTCTCTGGCAGAGCACATGAAGCCTGGCCTGAGCTCGGCTCCATCCTGCCTGTGTCTCTGTGCACAAATGATTCCTGCAGACAATCCTCCAAGTCTGTGCACTGTTATGTTAATAATAATATGCACAGAAGCAGGGTGCCTCAGCAATATCATGATGCACACTTGACTTACAGTGGGCTGCTTTCCTGCAGTGGTGGAATGTAACTAAGTACTTTTACCCAAGCACTGCAGTGTAAGTACAAATCTGAGGTATTTGTACTTAACTCGCATCTTTACATGCAACTTTCTACTTTAATTTCTGCCGAATTTAAAAGAAGGCCCAAAATGATAAATAATTTGTCATAGACAGATTTTCACAAGGTTCATAAAGTTTTTCTAACTCAAGAAGTCACATAATTGAGCGGTTTTATCGTGGAGTCTGGGGACTTACTCTCCCTCTTCATCTCCTTGCTGTTGTGGACGGTAATTAATGGCTGCTTTGACCATAACATGTTGGTGTTCAAGTTGTTATCTTATAGCTGAAGAATATAAGTTATGTTAGCATTTCAAATTAATACAAAAAAACATGCATGTCCAAAATGAAAATAACAATAATTGGTTCACAGTAAACACCTGCTTTTACTCTATTACATTAGTAATAATAACCTAAAGGTATATATAACAATCATAGGGGACATTTTTCTGCATCGACCGCTCTTATTTTTAATACTTTAAGTACATTTTCCTGATTGTATTTACATACTTTACTTTCAATGCAGGACATTTACAGTATTTTTACAGTGTGGTATTAGTGCTTTTGCTTGCCTGAGTGGATCACTACTCATGTTTGTGTGCAAGCGTGCCGCATGCACACACACACACACACACACACACACACACACAAAGCCCCCCCAGTCTTGAATAAGTGTAGTCTTGTGACAGGGAGAAGTGGGCGTG
This sequence comes from Sparus aurata, assembly GCF_900880675.1. Lineage (NCBI taxonomy): Eukaryota > Metazoa > Chordata > Actinopteri > Spariformes > Sparidae > Sparus > Sparus aurata. The sequence goes on from NC_044198.1 coordinate 14,111,983, forward strand.
CGCTATTATTACAGGAGACCTCAACTTCCTCATCACGCTCCTCTCCCGCCCTCATCATTGTAAAATGAGGAAATCGACCTATGAGCGATGTTCCTTTCAGACTCGTCGGTGCCTGCCTATCACCTAGAGTGGTCTTCGTGGTGCAGGTTGTGCCATCTTTTAAACACACCCGAGCCCCAAGAAAGATGCAGCACATTGAGTTTTACACTTCTAAGAGCAGAATATCTTTCAGATTGTGCTGAAAGAAGGCTTTGTAGGCCCGTAAGTAGTGATTTGCTGTGGTGGCCTGTTGAGCCACCCACTCTACCGAGCGGAGGATGAGAAGTACATTGCGTCTTTACAGCCAACAGTTGGCGAGCTATCATCTGGCTCAGGACAGTGAGTGCTCACTTGCCCCCCCCCCCCCCCCCCCCCCCTCGGTGTGGGGGAGGGCATCTGGAGTTTCCTTTGGCATGTCTTAGAGTGAGAGCGCGTTAAAGAGAAAGAAAGATTGTTTTGAGAGTGTTTTTTAGAACATTGAGGTAAGAACATTTTTACAAGAGGACATTTGGATCTTTGTTAGACGTTGGTTTAAGCTCACTCTCACAACATTCACTAGTACATTTAGGTTAGGGTAACTGAAGGGTAAAGGGTGATGGTCTCATATTGCCAGAACTCACCATGTTTCAGCTGTGAAAGGTCAGGTAGAATTTAAAGGGGCACTATGTAGTTTTGGAGAACAAACACAAACACGGAATTTTTGTATTTACAATATAATTAAGTAATAATACAAACTCAGTCGTAATTATTATTTCCATAAGTAAATAAACAAGCTGTTCTTAGAGGAAAATAAGAGCCCCCAGAACACAGTTTGAAGCTGGAAAGGTGGCAGGGTCCGCCAAATATAAACAAAGTAAAACAGTATGAATGTGTGTTGTCCTTTAAGCTCAATTTGTTGAAAACAACAGTGAAAACAGTCAATGCAGATCCTTCTCCTCTGATGAAAATGTATTCCCCCAAACTACATAGTGAACCTTTAACCTCTGCTTTGAACTCCAGAACATCCTCAAAATATCAAGCGATACACAGTCCGAATTTTTGCCCACGGTTTTAGATCATTCGCACGTAGCTTGTTAGCTTGTCTCCCAAAGAAACAGGGACAACAGACAATGGGAGGCTGATCAATGTTGAAAAAAGTCATGGTTGGCATGTAGTAATGATGGATGGATGCGGTGGTTAAGTGGCCCTTACACTTATAAGGTGTGTAAGTTGTGTTGTCTGCGTATCCTTGCGGGCATTAGATTGTGTGTGTTGTGCTGACATTCAACTATCGCTTTGCAACTCCACCTGCAGGTATATCTGGAGGCCCAGTGGAGTGAGTTGGCACAGTTACCTCTATTGCACCTCGGTGTTGTTGAGACACACTTCAGGGACAGCAGTGCCCCATTAATCTGTGTATAAAGAAGTCAAGTAAAGTCAATCTTATTTATACACTGTAGCTCGAAATCATCAGTCACAATACTTCAGAGGGACCCTCAGACCCATTAGTAGGCAATGTGCTGTTTCCCTTTGTTTATATGTGGCGGACCCTGCCACCTTTTTAGCTTCAAACAGTGTTCTAGGGATCTTATCATCCTCTGAGAACAGCTTGTTTATTCAGTTATAGTTAGTTATAGTTTATTCAGTTATTTTCTCATTAATACTGTAAATAATACGCTTGGATGTCTTCCCCGAGAGTACATAATGCCCCTTACGCCAATTAACAGCCGTGAAGTGCTCAGTTCATACAATATTATAAACTTAGAAGGCTGTTATGATGCATTACCAAGCTGACATATATTAGCTCTGACAGCTAAAAGTTTAAGGCCTGCGTCAACCCGGAGACAATTCTAACACGAGGGTCTGTGTTGCATGTTTCCTGTCTCTCTCTCTCTCTCTCTCTCTCTCTCTCCATGTTTCCTGTCAATCTCAACTGTCACCTCTCAAATACAGCCAAGAAAATCTAGAAATAACATTCAAGATGGTTGAGCAAGCCTTGTGTCATCAGATGGACGATCAATCAATCATGTTCATATCACCCGCAAATCCTCTATGCTACACGTGTGCACTGAAAAATAAACAGTGAATAAATGCATGGACACACACACACACACACACACACACACACACTCACACAGACACCTCCATGGAGCTAGGTTGAACATGAAGCAGAGGAATCTGGAGTAATATGAGGCCTCCCAGCTCCTTCTCACTGTCACGGTGACCCCAGACCATTCCATATAGAGTGTGTGTGCGTGTGTCTGTGTGTTTTTTTTAATCAAGATGATTCACAAAAACTTCTCAACAAATGAATTATACAGTCTAGTTCTGAAATTACGCCACAGCTACTGTTAGCACTTCTGCAATTTACTCATTGTGAGAAACATGTGCTAGGTGTGTTCACACATGCCGTTTCAATGAGTCTGCCTTGGTATTTCTAAAACTATTGAAATATTTCTCATGACTCACTTTCACAATTTTGTGCTACTGACCTTTTATATTCCTGCATCAAATAGGACTTAGAGTCCCCTCCACAACATGAACCACAGGTTTAACAGAGCCTGTGAACAACATGGTGGGTATAGCACAACAAGACTGAAACTTCATACCCACCATACTGCTGAAGATGAAATGAAAGATACTGCATCATCAGTTTATAGTCATGCAGGCTAAGGAGAATAGAAATTAAGCTTGAGCGACACACATCTTTGCCCTTAAAGGTGCACTATGTCGTTCTTGGGGAAAAAACATTTTTCATTCAATGATTTTCATGCTTAACCAAACTACTGTTTGACTGTTTTTGTTTTCGAGACTGAATAAATTGAACCAGCGAAATGATCTTCAGGACACAATTTCATACTGTTTTACTTTGTTTATATGTGGCGGACCCTGCCACCTTTCTAGTTTCAAACAGTGTTCTGGGGACCTTATTTTCCCCTGAGAACAGTGTGTTCATTCCGTTGTGGAAATAATATTTTATATAGAGATTAATATTGTAAATATTAGCTTTCTGAGTTGCTGAATTTCTTTCCCAAAACTGCAAAGTGCCCCTTTAAATACATAGGAGGGGAAAACAATACTAATCAGATTGTGTTTATATGAACAATAACACTTGACTGTTCTGTTTTACTGGTTTAGGAAGCAGCACCTGTTGGCTGTACAATGAAAAGCAATGCTTGTAACTGCAGCCTGCAGGTATTTGGTGGAGAGGAAAGTTGAACTTTAACACTGAGAGTGGGAAATGCTTGTTAATCAACAGGCTGACAAACTCAAGGTTTATCAGTCAGTCGACAATAAAAGATCACATCAAATCACATCACATCAGATACTGCCAGTATCACACACTTGGTTTAATCATTTTGTTTTTGTGAGGCAACACCACACTGTAATTGAGTCGGATCGTCCAGTGTGCCATCTGAAGATGTTTCCATTCCATAATTTACTACAGTTGTTTCAGCATGTCTGCTCACTTGTTTTTGAGTGTGCAGTGGGGGTATGTGGATCTGTGCGATTATTTATTCATTACGCCTGTCATCAGTGTGTGTGTGGCTTCTAGATGGGAGGCTGGGCAACCACACAGCTTGTGTGCTGCTGTATTATACAGCACATACACTGTAGTACACAAGCCTGCTTTATTGTCCCCTGTGAGATTGTGTCTGCAGCATCAGAGTTATGCAATCTTGGGTGAGCCATCTGGTTAATGCAGCCATGGATAATACTGTCAGAGTATCAGGTTGCAAATCAGCAGGTTATAGAGTAACCTCCAACAACTTTATGACGCGGTGCTGCATTTCACACAGTTAATAATAAGCAACACCTCCGGTTGGAAACTGCTCTGCTGTGGAGTCACTCTGAGAGCAAAAGTGTTGTTCCACTACAAATGTCATCATCATGCTTTGGGTGGCAACATCAACCATCACCAGTGCAGCAGCACGTTACAGTTCCATGTTGCTTTTACAGCATGCAGTGACTGCCTCAACTCTTTCTAGAAAAACCCTGGTTTGCATTCGTAGCTGCCTCTGAGCTGTGGGGCCCATCTTTTCAATGCAGGCAGCCTTCTTAGAATAACCCACCAGCACCAGTTGCAGAAATTGATGATGAGCTAGTAACAGAACAGTTCCAGGTCTGATGAAAATGAATGTCTGAAATCTGTGGCTGCTAAACGAGCCTTCATTTACAGCGGAGGGAAGCAACAAAACAAAACAAAAAAACAAAATAGAAGAAGACAACAATCCTCATATGAGATCCAAATGTCAAAAAGGCTTCGCACACACATATAACAACATCTCCATTCGAGGGGCAGGAGAAAGTAGCGCGCACCTCTGGATAAGTCACTTACCTCACGCGCCACACCAGAGCACCAGAATAAACATATTCATCCACATCAAAATAATCAGGGAAAAATCTTCATCAGTTGCGAAACATGCGCAGCAGCCAGCCCCGGGAGGTCAACCGCGATGCGAGAGCGATGTGGCGCCGCATTTCAGAGCATTGCAGACGGGTCCCTTTAGGGTCCGGTTCTGATCCTCTGCCCCCCCTTATTTCCGACAGCATATGACGGACACGTTCGCTCAGGTACAACGAGCCGCACGCTGTCCGCTCGACAAGCCGGAGCTGAGAGGGGGAGATGGCGGTATCGCTCCGCCGGTGATGGTGCCTGGACCTGAACTGCGCCTCACACTCACAGCCGGGCTGCACAGAGCTGCTGCACCGCTCCGCATCACGCGTCCTCCGGCACAGACTCGGTGGTTCTGTCCGCCCTCCGACGGTTCGACGGAAAAGCCTGCGCGTTGGTTGTTGGAGGAGCGGGCGGGGAGGGAGGGGGGGGGGCACTATTTTAATGTTGTGAGCAAGGATAAAAAGATGTAAAGGGGCAAGCCGGAACAAGCCGCTTTTCGAGGCGTGGGCTGCCTGATTTTAAAGGAACAGACCGAGAGAGGCAGAGCAGCGGAGGATGCGCCTCAGCAAGTGCGTCTGTCAGGAGGAAGTCCGCACGCACACAAACACGCATAGTTCCCGCTCGTATTGTTGCAGCCTTTAGAGAAGTGGAGTGGCTGAAGAAAAAAAACATGCATGAACTCACTTTCCGTCACCCATTTTTCACGGCGTTTACTTCCCCTAAATGTGTCAGATTTGAGTTCAAAACAACCAAATGTTTACCAAAGAATATCCTCAAAATGCAAAGAAAACAGTTTTGCCATGATGGCTGCTCCAAAGCTCATTTGCTATCCCTGCCACTAGATGCAAAGCTAACAGTTAGCTCAGTTAGCAGTTGCCCTGGTGATATATGCCACCCCCTATTCGTACATATTGCACCTTTATATAACAGTTATTATCATTATTAGTCTGTTACAGCATTTAGTAGCAGTTTAACTAATGTCCAGTCCTGTGCTGGGCTGTAGCCATGCAGTCAACCCCCGTCTGTGTCATGGACTAACTTCAGAGAGCAAGCTGCTACGATCAAATCAAACTGTTAGCTCATCGGAACTTGTCAAGAGGAAGAGAGAAAACATTTTTCGCCTCATCCAAAAGCCTGCTCTTCTTTTTGGATTCAATACAGGCTGCTCTCCGTTTCTGATTGAACTGATGCTTTGGCAGCTATGCTAATCTCTAGAAGGCGAGCCGATGTAGACCATATTCACAAGGCGGCCACTTTCTTCATGCGTGCAGGGCGGGATGCTTGAATACTGGGATGCCGTTGCAAGTAGTGTACACACAGGGAATCTGATATTTGTAATAATTTCACCAGCTTCGAAGTCAATCAGCAACCTGAAAAGACAATGGCCAGAGTAAATCTGCAGGGAAATCAGACCACATATTTCAAGGTAAAAGAACATATCAGTTAAATACTGTTGATGAGTGTTACCGACTGAGAATAATCCTATTAGATTGCTTCATCCTGCACATTATAACACACTAAGTCTGGCATTAACAGGCGTATCATCCATGTAGGCTTTACCACGGGTGTTTATAATTGCGTCACACTAGTAAACTCAGACTCTCTCCTCATTGACCTGCTGTTCACCACTTATGAGGACATGATGTTGTTCCAATTTACTATACGCATGTTCGAGCTGTAGGTCTGTCAAATACTCCCTTTATGCAGAATTATGAGTTATTTCTGTGGCAAAACAAAGGGAGACTTAGACCGTAGAACCATTTTACTGCTCAGTGACACACAAGATCTGACGTCCTCTGCACATCCTTGTTGAAGCAAGCCATCCGTAAATGCAGCACGCTCTTGGTTGGATAAAGTTACTCTAGTTAGACACAGGGACCTGTCTCTGTGGTAACAAGTGCTGCCTTTGTAAGAAACTCTCGCCCAGTTACATAATGAGTCTTGATAACAATTACTGTAAGTTAAACAGGAATTGAAACTTTCCTATCAGAATGTTTTACTTGGGTACCTCATTTAAATGTGACTCACCGTCTGAGGCTGTTTGCATTATCAAATAGATTACCCTAATGAAGCTGCCAGTCAGTGTTGCCAACATGGGACCAGGAGATCAGCATGCTCTTCTATTGTTCTGCAACGAGAACAAATTAATGTTTAACATCTCGCTGACTCTGTACAACAGTGCCACACTGTTCAAGAAAATTTGGCCCGTGTTATGCGTGTTATGCTTTATGCTATGAGGATGCATTGCTGTAAGATACATCCAGAGCTCTCTGTGTGTGGTTGTGGCTGCAGGTTATGCTGCAACAACATGAAGTGGAAATAATCATCAGAGCAACTTGACAGCTGTAAAGCTGTATCTTCAAAGTGTTTGTACAAACTCATGTGAAGCTTTGAAAAATAGTGTTTTTCTGTGTTGCATATTGCAATGAATCCTAAAACCACATAAATTGAGTGAACGCTGTACTTAAGTTTGTACAGCAAAGTACACCAAACATTGCAATGCCGATGTCAGTCATTGCAATCTGGCACACAGTCTGCATACTTTATGTGTTTAATATAAACACTACTTTGGATGTTACAAATCTAGGAACAAATAAAGCTTTGTTCTTTGCTTGTGGGCTACTTAGCCGTGCTAACAGCACAGGTTGGCAGCATGGCTCTAGGGATGTCTGTCAGTTGGCTGACCTCTTTGGTCCAGACTGAATTATCTTAACAGCTATTGGATATATTGCAATGAACTTTTCAACAGACATTCATGGCCTCTTCTGGATGAATCCTAATCCAACTTTTGTGATCCCCAGTCTCGCATTAGCACCACTAGCAGGTTGAAATTGGTGTGCTGCAAAATGTTTAATCAAAGGTGCCCAGAGGATGAATTGTAAACTAGTTAGAATTCATCAGGTGAAATTTTTCAGTTTAGGGCAAAATACTTTTAAACCTCATGAGCAAATAGCAGTTGTGAGCATGCTAACAAGTAAGATGCTAGTAAGTATTGCTCAAATTTAACTGTATCAGAATGCAGAATCTCCGGTATCTCTAACACATGCCTCATTCTCCATTGGCTAATTGAGCCTATTCTAAGCCCATATGTACAGTTATGAGTTTGCAATTATAATTTAGATAATGATAGTAATGTTTCCTACCTCATTTCCTGCCGGGGGCGGTTCCAGGGGGGGCCAACAGGGGCCAGTGCCCCAGTAACTCTGAGTCCAGACCCAGGCTTGCATAGTTGCACACATTCATACCTGTACAAGCACAGCCTGATCTGCTGGCCACTGAGCAGCTCGCCTCAGGTCTACTGGAGGCGTGAGGGATTGAGGGCACTGCTTGCTTAAGGGCATTTCAGCGCACAGGTGCTGCTCTTTCATCTTCATTCTCCCTCCTTGCAGCTCATCTTGGGATCATAGGTGTATGAAAAAACATCTCTCCGTACAACATCCGAGCGAATGTACTCCTGGGTATGCAATGTTGGTCATGACTGCATATTCTTGAATGTTGTAATTAATGGTAAAAATACCAAAAATGTTTTTTCTCCGTAACCACATCACTCATATCACTTATCTTCATCTCTGTATGTACCACTTCTCCCTCATCTTCCCCATTGCTTTTATCCTCCTGATAATTCTCTTACCTCTCAGACTCTCATTCATAATGGAGGTGCCCCAAATGCTACCATGACTGTTTGCATGCATGCATGCGTGTGTGTGTGTGTGTCCTTGTTTTTCTATATTTCCAGGGTAGCATGCTCACATTGTGCGGTCCCACAGCATTGCGGGGACCAAAATGCTGGACCTCATAGTGTAATCATCACATTTAGGGTAAGGTTAAGGTAAGGGGAAGGGTTAGGCAAGTAGTGGTTAGTGTTACAGCAAGGGTGAAGCTCCAGGAAACAAATGTGAGCCTATGCAGAGTCCCCACATGTGATAAGAATAAAGATGCGTGTGTTTATGTGTCTCTTTTCTACACACCCTATCATGCGTTCATTATTTCCACACAGGCTCAGAGATTTCAAATCAGTGGCGCCTCAAATGCCCCGAGGAGGGCAGCAGCTACTGTTCCATACACTGAGATGAGTGATGATTACATTTCTGGACTGAGAGGAGAAAAGGGTTAGAGGGAGAGATGTGAGGGGGAAGAATGGAGTGCGAGAGCATGGAAACCCTCTCAGCCATGCGGGAGAACCCACTCACTTATAACGTAATGCTCAGCGAGCTGCACACAATTCAGTCGGGTCAAATAGAGAAGCAACGGTTGTCTGTGAACCCCAGCCTCAGTTTAACGAAGGCAGTGTCTGTCTCACAGTATTCAGCCAAGCCAAGAAGTAATCTCTTAAAACTGTGATGCATTTTATTTATTTGATCGTATAAACACATTTTCCTCCAAGATTAGTCGCAGTAATTACAGCAAAACACAAGATTAGTTGTTGTAGTCATCACAGCAACGCTCACATATTCACTCCTTTATGAATTATCAGTCTTACATGACAGCATTCTGTCTCTTACAGTTTACACAGTTACATATAGTGTATCCTCTTAATAAAGCAGAATAGATTGGGGTTGGAGGGCCAACAGGGGCACAAATCTAGTCAGCTGTAAACACTATAAAATGCAGGAGCGCTCTCAAAGGTGTTGGAAGCTATGCCGAAATCAACCCTACATGAAATTGCATTAACTATTAAACCTTAGAGATGATATACCATAATGTAATTCGTACACTGCATTCTTAGCTCAGGGTATTGTACAAACAGAGTTGGAGAAAATGCAGCAGAACGCACAGAGGGACCCTTACTACTTTTCATTGGCCAGATCACTGGCCCTAACTTTATTACCCTGCATGCCAGGGTCATATATCTCATGTACTGTGCTGTCTGACACCTTGTTCGACATGCACACAAAATAGTTTAAGCAACCACCATCATCATTCTTAACCTACTTCTCTATCATCGGTGCACAGCCTCCTCAAGCACGTTTTGCAGGCTGCTCTTACCATGAATGTCCTTCAGGTGGCGCCTGAGACTTGGTTTCTGTGTAAAGTGCACGGCACAGTAGTTGCACTTATGAGGCTTGTCCCCTGTGTGCAAGTTGAGGTGGTCTTGCAGCGTGGCCTTCTGGGAAAATGTCTTGTGGCACAGCGGGCATCGAAAAGGCTTGACACCGGTGTGGACGCGTATGTGGTGGGTGAGGTTGCTCCTCTGGGAAAAGCCTTTGCCACAGACCAAACACAGGTACTGTCTGTGCGCCTTCAGATGGCCAAGATAGCTTTCCAGGTGTTGGAAGACTCTGTCACACCTCCTGCACAGGTACGGCCTATGGACCAGTATGCTGTCTGAATCTTCAGTCAGCTCGTCTCCGGAGCAGTCGCTCTTTGGTGCTCCAGAGAGACAAAACGGCTGGGAGTTCATCAGCTCTCGGCAGTCTTGCAGTTGAGCTGCCAGTAAAAACATTTCCTTCTCTTCTCCTTGTCCATCCCACGCTTCTTCACCTTGGTTTTGGGAACCGTCCACCAATTCTTCACGTTTACTTGAACTTCCTCTAGTTGGGGAGGACATATGATCTTGGACAGCTTTGGGAGGCTCAGGGTTAATTTGGTTATCTTTATCTGATGCCTTGTTTGTGTGATCACGTGGGATATCGTGACCCTCCTCTGACTTGAGACAACATGCAGAGTCTGCAGATAGCTCTGTTTTAGCTACAAAAACCCTCTTATCTCTGTCCTCCTTCAGTCCTTTACTATCCTCCTTGGCTTCTTGGCTGATTTTGAAATTTGTCTCAACCGCTCCACCTTCCTCTGTACTTGCTTCCAGGATGCTGAAACTGGGCTGGGGTGCATCCCTTTGCTCCTGATTGTGGAGGCTGTATAGCTTCTGGACTGTCTTCTCCTCTGAGTGTCTCTCCAGTTTCAAGAAAGCGAGCGTGGGACTGAGATACTGGGAGACAGCCTGGACACACTTCTCCACC